>NW_020799102.1:11541374-11647897 GCF_003259725.1 Athene cunicularia | reverse complement strand
AAAAAAAAAAAAAAAAAAAAAGAGCAATTGGTATTTAGAACAGATGGAAACAAATGATCAGGAACACCAAAAAATATACCAGATAAAACCCCCATATCTTCTTCAGATTTCCTGGTATTATAGTCCATACCCTGTGTTTCCATACACCTAATCCACCATAAAAAATTCAGCTTCTCATGTCACATACATCTAAGAAAAATTTACACCCAGACTAAATTTATATTCAGATATACCAACCAATGAATATATGTATGGATAAAATTTGATTTTTTCAGTCCTGTCATCTGTAGACAGCTAGAAAGCCCTCCAAAAAAAGAGCTGCAAGGGATTTGTTAGTAGAAAATGTTGATCACAGGAAACAATCATCAGCAAATACGTTTATTTTTTGACTTTCAGCTCTTTGTACCTACCTGATATTTCTCAACAAATAGAGCATGACTTGCATTTAGAATTTGTTGAAAAAAATAATTTATATAGATAATTCTTGTGCTGCAGTTTGTTTGTAGAGAGATCAGTCAAACATTTTGGCAATCGAAATTTAAGTAGTGTTCACTGGACCTATACCAGAAGGTTACGTATATAATTACTGGAACTAGGCTTCTGGAGAAAATACTCATTACTATGTATACACTAAATTTCCCTTAAACCTTATAAATACTTCACAGTCTTTGCATAAAACTGTTGCAATATCCATAGCAAATAGGGTAAAAATTCATAGATAAAGTACATAACAGTTGGAGACACAGTATACTCATTAATTTTATTTACAGTATTCAATCAGTTTTAGTGTGTGGGTTTCACCTATATACTAACTGAATATTAGTTGAATTAGTTAGACACAAATAAATCCATTATGCTTGTTGTGTAAAACACAGTCAGCTATTTCTGTTTCGACAGAAAATCATCCTGATATCGTATATATTATTTTGTTGATGCCAAAAGATCAACCAGACATCATCAGTTCACTCTTGCACGTATCTCCTTATGTTCTCTATGTTGTTTGGAGCACCAAGGGACTACTTTGACTTTTTCCTGGTTATGATCACTGCCCACTTCCTGACAATAGATAAGACCTGTCTGTTTCCAGCTTGAACAATGCTTTATAAATGAAAAAAGAGAGAGGTTTTGATATTTGTGCATGGACCATTTGATGGTATATGAGGGTGAGCCATAACATTCAGGGAAAGAAAAATTGAATCCTGTCTCTGATGATATTTATCTGACATGTGGCATGAAAGCCTGTCCTGAAAGAATGAAGGGTAGCAGAATGAAATGACCATATTCAGTTGATGATCACCACAGTAATAAGAATCCCAGCTGCCTCAGACCATAATGCAAATATTTTGGTTTGGGTGGGTTTTGGGTTTTTATCAGGGGGGGTTTGTTGGTTTTGTTGAGGTTTTTTGTTTGGTTGGTTGTGGGTTTTTATATCACCCATGCAGGTGTGTTCCATAAAAATGAAAAATAAACAGATTTTTGGCAACTGGTGCTTTGGGTGGTAACTTTTGAAACAACAGTTATCAACTGAATCTTGCATTTAATTGGCAAAAGACTAGAATGAGGGAATTTGGAGCAGTTCTGTTCAAATCTCATTCTGATAACTAGTCACCCTCAAGGCCAGTGTTACATGAAATGTAATAAATGTTGGCAAGGCACCATTACTGCTGGTATTCCTGTTACATCTATTGTGAGAACTATATATTTGCAAATAATAAATATTTTATTCTTGCTACTTATAACTGAGCAATAAATCTAATGATGGTAAGTTATTTATCATAAACCACAACTCAACAGTGTAGCACTCACAGCTCTCAAGGATATATTCCACTAAAACTCTGGAATTTCATTGTACTTACGATTTCAAGGCAGCCCAAAACTTTACAGATTTCTGGATCATTACTCGTATGGTGTAAATCATAGCCCATGTTTTACTTGCTTCAGACTTGGCATGAAGATTGTGATCAGTTAATTTTGTTACTTTGGTTTGTGGATAAGACTAAGGTAATAGGCTATTGATTGTATTACATGTACAGCATTTGGAATGGGTTATTACATGGAATTTGGCCTCCTGCATTTTACTATATCTCTGGGATTTACTTATGATGGATGGTTTCCATGAAGATGATGTTCATCCTGAATATTTGCAGACATATTTTTCCCTGCTGAAAGATGTAAAAATGAAATAAACAGTGAAAATGAAGCATTTTTATCTATGTAATGTTTTTTTCCTAGTCATTTAACTTTCCAGATTTTAATTTGTCTACTGAGGCTGTAACTATTTGTAATGACATACACACTGCTCTCATGCTTAAAGTTAGTGCTGTCCAGAGATGCTGAGCTAAATGCTGCTTCCAGTAATAGCAATATAAATCAAGGTACTTTGTCTGGTCCCACACTATACAAAATGTGACACAAATTTCAATGTCCTTATTCTAGATATTGTCCAATAAAGTTTTGAAAAGAATTTGTATTGCAGTGGTGCAAACAGTAACATAGTTTATGTATTAGGTGTGATTAAGTAATAAAACAGAATTATAAAACATTTGCCCTGGTTAAAAAACACCCAGTAGCATACTTAGATGCAAGGGAGGGCATAAAAGAATATGGTAGGTTATTCAGTCACAAAGAGGTCAAACTCAGTGCCTGGTGAGCAGCACAGACAAAACTCTGCCTTCCAGTGCATAGATGTCATTCATGTTCATTCTTATTAACTGTGTTTCATGTGGTTGTTACTCCACACCTTCTTTGGGAAAACACAAATCTACTGCTACAGCAATGGTTTCTATCACATAACAAAAGAAACTGGATCTCCAGGGTTTATCTGAGTCACTGCAGCTGATTAACAGTAACCAACATTTTTTTCCATGCAAATGGAAGTTCTGAGTGGATTTTCACATGTTGTTTATACAAGTGTGGTTTTCCTCTTCTTTTCATTATTCAGCATTCAACTCTTCTGCCACAGCTGCTGTATTCTGTGAGTCATTTTCCCCCCAATTAGATCATATTTCAACTATCTCATTATCACAAGTCCAACATTTACCTTGTGTCTCTAATTTTTCTTGAATTTCCAATAGTTAAACCTGAACAATGACACTTGCATGGAAAGCATACTCCTTTCTTTCAAAATAAATAGCTCTTGGAATATCTTGAGAATATCAAGATAATCTTGATTATCTTGGCTTTTCATCTTCAGGTTCACTGCTGTTCAAGAACTAAGCCATGTTTCTCATTTAAATTGCCTTTAATATGAAAAAACAGGGAACAACATGAGAGCGAGCCAAACAGAGGGAGCAAAACCAGTTTGTATTCATGTGATTCACTTCAGCAGAAAATAGGTTGACTATTCTGAAGTAACAAAGATTTGGCTGATTGTGCTTTGGGGCCTGTTCACAGTAAAGTTTATAATGATCATGACTGAGAATGAAAATAATGGGTCACTCTTTACCTGTATTCAATTTTTAACCTCTGTCATACAGTATATCTCCAGATTGCACTTTGAATTCACAATCTATGAAACAAATGGATAGTTCCTAGATGTTACCCAAATGAAATAAACCACTCTTGTATCTCCTCACACAATAGATCACTCACTACATGCCTCTGCGCTTGCAGTGTTCTTTGCCAATTATCAGGCCTAGCATAAAGGACACAGCCAGCATAAAGATAAACCAATAACCAAACTGTATTTGATACAAAAGGGTCGGTACATGGATGAGCACTGGGGGTGCAAACAAGTCAGTCAGATTATACATAATCAACATCAATCCCACTGACCCCAACAACGACACCACACAAGCAACAATGGGTGGAATAAATGGTGACATGCAGTCTCCCATAGAAGGGATGGGAGACAACTGAGCCAACAAGCCACACACATAAGACCAAGGAAGCCACACACTGAATCTCTACACAGCCCACGTTTACAACAGCCAGAACTGACTGGAGCCCAGTCCCAGGGAGGCGGGAGGTCCTTCCCCAACAGGGAACTCTGCACAGGGCATCCCCCTCACAGACAGACACTGCCCCTCCTGCAATGGTCCCAGCTTTTATCCCTCAGTGGGACACCTCACCCTTGTTCACTTAATGCAGACTCCTGGGGCTCCTTTACCCAATGGCTCTGTCTGCCAGGCCGGCCCCACCCTGGAGGGAAGCCTAAAGGGAAACTCACCCCCCCTTTGGGAAGGGCTGTGGGAATCACCCAGATGTCAGCCTTAATTTGGGGCTGGGGGTTGAAACCCCAGCATTTTGCAGTGTCAGGTAGCCACCATGACAGGTCTCCTCTCTCATCCTTCCTTCTTCCTCACATGTGTGTGCTAACCTTAACCTGTAATAAATTTGCATAATTACACTTCTGTCATTGATCCTTCTCTTAACTGTGGCTGCAGTGCTCTGGAAACAGAAAATTCACCTTAAATAATCAGTTTAAAATATGTACTACCAGTTTGACAACGTCAGGGGAACATTCATTTGCTTTTCTCCTACTCCCTTTAATCTGAGTGGTAATTTGTAGGAGTCAATAATAGAAAATGAAGAATTTTTTTTTTTTTCTTTTTACCTTGTGCTAGACCAGCTGTTCTGTGCAGTGTGTTGGATAAACAGTAAAAAAATGCTGTACATGTTGGTGTTCTTCAGTCTTTTGCTTGGGTAGAGGTGTGGGTAAGCATGTAAAAATCTGTTAGGTCCTTGAAAATTATAGTCTCTGCAGGGCACACAATATTTTACAAGCTATAAAGCCAGGCAAAATGCTTGAGACAATTCTTAACATTATCATGAGACACCAGTGATAACATTCATTTTACTGAATTTTCTATTTCACTAAATATGAAGAATCATGGTTTTGTGAGATTGTTTTAAATTGCACTAGAACAATAACCATGAGGAGATGGGCATAAAATTTTCTTTGCGATGTGAGAACCATGAACACAAATTTGTGTTTGACAAGAGAATTGAAAATTTAAATGTGAAAATTACAGTGATAAAGTAAGCAATATATTTGATGTTTAAGTTAAACCACTGAAGCTAACTATTGCTTTGCAATGTTTATTTCACCTGCCGGTAGTTACTTATTAGTTCATCAGCCTACAGAAGAAGAGTCTGACCAAGCAAAGTATGTCTATACTTCGCAAAACCAAAGAAAATGAATACCATGCCTTGGTCATGATCTTCATGGTAAGAAGAAAATAGCTGCTCTTAAAACCTATAAACCTTAAACCTGAAAGCCTGTGTAACTCTTGCACTATTAGTTAGCTCTGATTGTTAGAAAGAACTATATGACCTAAATAGCTTAATTCTTCAGTCTAGAAGAAATCCAAAATCTAGTTTTAGAGTTTGTTTTTACTAATTTAAGTTGGTTTTAACATCAAGTATCAATATACATTGCACTCCCAGATGAGCTGGGATGAGAATTAGGCTATTTTATTATGGGACTGATTAATAGATATTTTGTATTTTTTCTTCAGATGAAATTTTCTATTTAAACTACTTATCAGTTCTTGTTTAAGTAAAGAGTATACTAATTGAATTGCTGTAATTTAATTATGTCCCCCAAAGGACTGAGAGAAACAGACTTAAGACCTTTGCATTTTCTTTACAGGAATATACTCTGAATGAACATTTCTGTTATATTCAGTACCTGTTCCTTTCCCCTTGCAAAAACTAAGGCTAGAGTCTGAAATATTATATAGAAAGAAGGTATTTTTAACAGCAGAGTTCAACATTTTCAAATGTGGTTATTAGGTGTGAGATCCCTCAAAGACTTGATTTTCAGACAGTGCTTAGGAACAGTCTTCTGAGAAATGGAAGCTTTAGAGTGTACCACAAAATATGGGGCATGCTCACAACCTTACTTATCTTTTTTGAAAGTGTCAGTCATGATCTATGTATCTGCAGGAAAACAGCTGAAAGTGTGCTGTTATAAGAGTCATATACAGAAAAAATACTGTACAAATACATGAGTGAGTGCAGTTGATATAGAATGGTTCTCCACTTCTAAGAGCCATCGCCTGAAACTTTTAAAACTAGAGGGAACATAACACTAAAAACTTAATCCAAGAAGTAAGCCTTTACTGGAAACAGAAATAAGTCATTAATATGTTTTCCCTATCTTTTACTTCCATAACTGATACCACTACTAGAGAAACGAGCAGGGTCCTTACCATCTAGATTCATCACTCTGCATCCTGGTCGTACCAGCTGTCATGCTTGTAGATATTACCATTACATTCCCACCTCCTAGACCTGTTATGTGCCTCTGTTTTTCTATATTTTAAAGTCTTTTCTCTCTGCTAGGTGCAGAGAAAATCTCTGAAACACAATTTAAATGGAACTGAAGTCTCAAAAGTCCAATAAATTGGGTCTATAATAAAGCAAGACATGACTTGTGAAATTAGCTTCATTTTTGTGGGGTTCTCTTCTGGTCTTCGAATGCTTGGGTTTAGCAAGATGGAAATGTCCTTTTACTTGCTGCTAGTCACTTTAAGACACAAATTCAGAAGTGTATTTCTTGTGAGAAGCACTCTGGTCAGCTCTCTGTATAGTGCTGCACTTAAATCCTGATCTGTGTCTCTTTTGTTCTTCCTCTCTTTCTACTGGAATCAATGTGGATTTTTGCAGTCAATGTGAATGACAGTTTCAAAATAGTCTAAACTTGATTTTTATGCCTTATCCAGAAAAGGTTAGCATAAAGATTAGCACAATGCAAAAGTACTAAACTTCCAGAGTTATTTCTTCCACAGAAATAAATCCATTTCAGGCAAGCAACAGAAAGTAATTTTTATAGAATTTTTTTGAATGAAAGCTACCTTCTAATCATGCAATCATCAATAAAATAAAGACATGAAAGGACACTATAGATCTCTGTTAAAGGTGGCCTTATATGAGAATGCCTTTTCCATAAGGCAGTGTTTTTGTGTCCCAGAGGAGAAAGTGGAAGGTGCCAATCAAATAGGAGTAAAGGATGTTTATAAGATGTATATATAAATTTTCAGTAGTGATAAAATGAGAGCTTATAAGATTTGTAATCAAGAGCATGATGGAGAAACAGAGGGCAGGGGGGTGGGGGAGTGGGAAGGAACAAACCTCCACATCCATTTCAGTTTTGTGAGTTTTAATGTACTCAGTTATAGAATAAATGTGCAGCATTTGGTTAATAGTTAAGTGCTGTTATGGACTGCTTCTGATTAATATGGGTATTTTCTGCCTGTTACCAGGTTTTAGCACTTTAATATTAGAAAGTGTGTTTAAAACAATTGTAAACACACCCAGAGGCTTATACAATAGTCACAAGCCTTGTAAATACAGATGTAATATTCATAATAATCATAATAAAGATTCATAATACTACATTTCAGAGCTGATCTAAACAGAATAGCCACGGCTGTAGCACTAAATCAATGAGAAAATAATCCCATAATGATCAATAAACACCTTTTTTCTACAGCACATATTTATTTTTGGCCATCCCAATTCAGGACTTCTCAGTGTTCGTGCTGTTTAGGTGCTGACAGACCCATGCAAATTCCATTATTTAATAGCAGAAAACATCCCAAAATCATATTTCATACCATCATGAACAATAAATATGCTAATATGAATACTTCTTCGACAGGAATAGAAAAACTATCCTTAAGGATAACAATGTTTGATTTTCTAGCTTTATTGCTAGACATATTTCATCACATCAGGACTATTCAGAGAGGATCAATTCTACTGTGAATAGTGATTGAATGCAAGGTGGCATCAATTCTTGGCAGGGTTTTTGGGCAAAACTGATGTGCGAATATAAATAATGAGTGATGCTCTTGATGAATTTATATTTTAAATACTCCTTCACATTTATAGTGGTATTTGAAATGCTGCAATCAATAGAGGAGTCAGGACCTGTCGGCAGGAATTCGGCCTTGTAGGATCTGGATACAGGCTTTTCTACACTAGGAAAGAGTATGACACCGCATGTCAGTTGTATTTATTTTATTTTCTTTTTTTACATCCTTGTTAGCTTGTTATGACACTGTTTATGCTAAACATGCCTGTATCCTTGCTTCCTACCTTCTGTAACAAGAAATAATAATTCTAGATCAGTTCCCACCCAGTTCAACATCAGGGGTTTCCCAGAGTTTGCTGTAGCTCTTGCCCTATGCAAGGGAGAAAACTGTTCTTCCTGAAGTATCAGACATCACTCTTCTTTAACTTGTATTCAGAAAGATAACACTGAGGACAAGAAAGTCTTGTTAGCAAAGAGACAATGTCAAGGCAAAATCGGGACCTGCATGTCTACCTGCAGCCCAGGCTGTCAGATTTGTCCCCAGGCTGGCACTGAAATTAGAGAAAGCTTTGAGGGGAGAGACAAAAACTATCTTTATCCTATCAAAGCCATACCAACATCTGTTTTTCCTTTTGTAAAATCTTTTCAAAGTAACGTTTCTATTCATGTAGAAAAGCTCTCCCCAAACCCACTACACAGCTGTACACCATCAGTGCCTGAGAGCTGCTTCATGTCCCCTTTCAGGGGGTCGTGGGGCTGGTTTGACCTTCCACAATACCTTCAGAGGTTCTCACTGTAACCTTGCCATAAATCCTTCCCACTAGGACCTTGGGACTTGAAGACAAAAAAATAACTGAAGTTTTAGGACTGTGAGGCTGTTAATTTTGTGCAACTCTCCTGTCTTTGCTCATTTCTTATAAATGCAAGATTAAATCCATTTCAGAGAGCTAAATGGGATTTTCTACCTACTGCTCTGATGACAAATGCTTTGCAAATAGAGCCCCTTGCTTGCACTGTTGGTCATCTTTATTTTCTACTGGGGCAGTATTAAATCATGACAACGGTTGACAAATACAACCCGTACTTACAGGAAATTGCAAGGGTTAAAGAACTGCAGTAACTGTGGACAAAGGCGAGAAATCAAAATTAGAGTTTGCTGCAAATCCTTTATGAACAACATTATTTTACTCCACAACATCTCCCAGTGACATATCCATTGGCACCACCAAGATTGGTAAATGTCTGTACAGTAATTTCTCTTGACTGTATGATTACTTGCAGTAAATTGCAAGGATCATGGTATGATCATTTATCCACTAAACCTTTTAACAAACTTGATTGTTTACTTATTATTCTTTTCAGAATTTGAACAGAAGTAAGCTTACTAAGAAAATATAATGAAGAAAGTTCATATTAAAAATTGTAAACATTTTAAATTAATTAAAAATTGCTAAAGCTAATGTATCTAATTCAGTACAAGGAAATCTAAAGGCTACATTCCCATATTTTCAGACAGGATTTTCCACAGAATCTCCTTGAGCAAGGCAGATGCTGTATATCAGTCCTAAATCAAACTCATCACCGTTATTATCTTCCTTCATGTACAGGAATTCATCCATCTAGTGACAGCAGCAATTTCACAGATAAAGAGGTCATCTGAGCCTTTATTAAGGTCTGAAAAATGTAATGGGAATCTTTGCACTGATTTCAAGGATCAGCTTCTTTATAACTGACTAGCTGCTTCTAGTGCTGGCAATAACCACAGGAGGAGGTACATTTAAATTGCCTGAGGTTTCACCTATACTGCTAAAGAAAAGAGGACCATGGGGCAATTCCTGTTGCTGAAGGCAAATGCTTCAAACTGATTCACAGCAGTACTACATCGAGCTGGTCCTCTAAAGCAGACTGGCATAGGCATACATGCACAGTACTTAGTCTATACTAAGTGGTCTATATATACCACATAGCTACTGCATACCTACACACAATACATGTCCTGCTAATCCTAAAATAATATTTGCTATGCTTCATTACAATTAAATATCTGAAATGAAGTGGAGATTTTGTTGCAGATCATGAGAGATTTTTGTAGCATGAAAACTGAGAATGGATATAAGCACAGCAGAGTGTTGTATGAACTGGCCATGTAGATCCATCTGGTCTGGCATGGGAACCCTAAATTTCCTGTGGTCATCTCCAAGTATCTAAATGACTTGGAAAAAACACACTGAATTGTGTATCTTTTGGGAGTAGGGCTTACACAGCATTTTCCTGACCCAAGCATGATATAGCTGATCAATTCAAAGAAACAGTGAAAGATTAATTTTTATGCCCTAAGAAAAAAATTGACCAATTCAGTCTACATTTTTAATAGAAGAGAAAGCTCGCCCATACCTTAAGCAAAGTTGATCCCCTCTTGAGTTAGATCAAAAGCACACAGATGCAGAGTCAAGGAGGCGGTTGACTACCCTCTAATACTTGAAAACACAAAAGCATTCTATAATCTCTAAACCAAGTTGGCTACAAAACTGACGTTTTCCATCATTGTTATTTCTGTCCCTGAAAATAAAATTTATAAATAGTTGGTAATGGATAAGCAAAAAAACATTCATACAGAAGACTAAAATCATCTTACACTGACATGGATAGGCTGTAAAGAAAACCATCTGAAAACCAGCATTTGTTCTGAGAGTCTTTTACTCTGTTATCTAGCCAAAACATTTTTTCAGTGATGCCGGTGTGAAATTGGTCAAATAAAGAGGTACCAACTTTTTTCTTTCAACCTTTGTATTTGTTTTTTTTAATGCCCTTTACCTTGTGTAGTAATGGTTATGTAAAGCAGTAACAAAATATTACCACATGAGGGTTTTTTCTATTAATATTACACGTTTCTTTCTCTAAGTAGGAGGAAGCGGTTATTCAAAGAGAATACATTTTGTACATGGGACTTACAGCTGCACTGCTGCTGTGAAATGGAACAACATTAATCCATTCCTTGGCAACAATCACAGCAAGAATGAGAAATAATGCAGTAAACATATGTAACCTATTCCTCTTACAAACTAAAGTATGTTTCCTTAGAGTCCTCCTCAGATACTGCAATACAGAGACATTTCAGCAATCCTGTCTTTTATAAAATATTGCAGAGAAAGAATCAAAATCCAGACTTCCATATTTAACTTTCAGATATATTGGTTATTCTATCACTGTACTTGTTCCAAATTATTTGAGTAGCTTGAAGACAACAAAGCACTGTTTGGATATACGACTTTGAAAAATCTCTGATTACACACACAATAGCCTATCAAAAATGAAAAACATGCCTCTTGCCAGACGCAGCCTTGATTGTTTTTCCTTCCAATCTGGCCATAAGACGCTAGGGCAGAGAAATGGGAGAGGGTGAAACAGTGATTGTGTTCCCAGCTCTGCCCTGTCCCCCTGGGTTGTCCTGCTTGCTCAAAGCATGACAGTCAGCGGTAAATAAGTCTGACCAGTCTCTGCCACAGAATGCCCTTAAGCTACCCTCAAACATAATTTACTGCCCTCAACAGCAATAAATGTGGATGTAGAGGCCAAGGCATTTAGACTAATGTGGGCTGCACTTTATCCCTTGTGGATAGCATCATCCCCGCAAGTTGACTTGGGTATCGTTACTCCATGTTCTGGTTTAGCAAAGCATCAGAGGGAAGCAGGCAGGCAAAGAGCTGCCGGGGAGGTGGGGAGGCCTGAAAGTACCTGTTCTCTGCTGTCCCAAGCACAGTTCTTCAAATGAAATACAAATACAGCTAATGAGTAAAAACCAGAGACAACAAAAAAATAAAATAAAAAAAAAATCCATTGATTTCAATGACAAGAACAAGTTCTGTCCCAAATTTAATGATAAAAAAATTAACTAGGCTAACTTTAATGACTTCTTAAATTTTTTTCCTAATTTAAAGCAAACTGAATTAGAGTACAATGAGTAGTGAAATAAGACTCATGTTTGGGGTACTAAATTTGAAGTTCAATATGTTATTTTGAGCAGTATTTTTTCTCTTTATCTGAACAGGATCTTTTAAATTGCTGACTTCATGGCAGCATTCTCATTTGACAGAATCCAGAATTAAACCTGGATGAACATGAAGAAATCTGCCTTCATTAACAGATATCCAATTAAACTGTCCAGTTTCTTAGGAACCTGAGTGATGATAGTGCATTAAGGCAGAAATTACTCACTGCAAGTGATTCTGACTAATGCCATCCTTGGGAACATGCCTCTCCGCCACCACTCTGTGTGAGAAACATCCCTCATTTCTCAGGGGTTTTGTCATCCTTCCAAGCTCCCACCGTACCACAGGAAGCATGTCGTGGCAGCTGCCCAGGTGCCGCTTCTCAGATGTGCCCAAACCTTTACCCTGGTGCGGAGTAACAATTCTTCTTAATGAAAAGAATTAAATATAGATTTCCAGTCACACTGAATAGGAATGTGAGGTGAACATACAGCCCAGTAGACTCCAGATATTTATGTACTACATGAAACGCTTGAGGTCAGCTGCTGAGGCTTGAGGTAAATAGGTTTTTGTGCAAGTACCTCTAAAAGTAAAATGAGACTAAATTTCATGCTGAAAACCCACAGGAACCCAAGTAAAATGGGAAGTGGGTGAGAGACTGTTTTACGTAGGAAGTAAGTCAACGTGGCATTCAGGTGGGAGAGGGGGTAAGCAGTAAGAGAAAGGGAGCACCTTGCCTAAGACTTCAGCCACATTGGAACAAAACTAAAGCTTACTTGTAAAGGGCAGATAATAAATTCCTATTTAAGTATATTTTTGGTGTGATCCTTCCAAAACAAGTGTTCTAGGAGCACAAGTTCCATTGCAATTTAGACACGAGCCTGATCATCCTCCTATAAATCAGAAGGCCTTTTATTCCAAGCAAAATGTAGTTACAAGTACTGTAAAAATTGTAAGACATAAGAATCAGCTTCTGGCATTTTGCTGTGAACTCAGACATGATTCCTTGCATATGTACTACCTGTTAATTATCTTAATTCTCTTTGCATTACGTACATCCATCCACATGCCAATCACACTGTTTCCACTTTTAACCTCACATTTTGCTTCAGAAGCATTAACGCAGAAAAAAATGTCAGGTTTAAAACAAGGTTTTGTATTCATTCAAGGATCATTGCAGGAAATTCTGTGGCTGAAGTTGAACAGGAGATGAAACCAAATGATTGCAGTGGTCACCTCCAACCATTCAGGTATTCAGCTGGACTCGCAGTATAGGTGTTGGTGCTAACTCCAGCTTTTCACGTGGTGATGTGTGTGTATGAGACCAGAACAAAAATCTAGTGCTCGGCGATCAGCAGGATCCTTTGGCCTCCTGGCTTTTCTTAAGAGTTTGTGAAAGCAGAATCTCTGTAAACTGGTGTATAAAGACCTATGACGCCTATGGGAGAATGTTTCTAAGTTATTTCAGGATAAGACACTGACACAAGAAAAACCACCTTCTGTTTGTTGAGAGCATTGTGGATTTTGCCTACAAGGTTATTTCTTGAGGCAAAAGGAAGCAGCTGGCAGGAGCTGGCATGCAACATCTTTTTATTTTTCTGAGACTGCTGGGAAAACATAAGGGACTTCTTAGGGTAGGGAAAGTGTTCCCAGAGCAGTGTGACGGGAGATCATCAGCACGTCCCAGCACACACAAAAGAAGATGGCTTAGCATCTGTTCTGGAGCTCCATGGTGTGCAAGCCAAGAGTCCTGGGTACTGGCAATCAGGCATGGAGATGGATCACAGTGTGCATGCCAAGAGTCTTGGATACTGGTAGTCAAGCACAGAGATGGATATTTTGATTGGAGGGCACATGTGAATAGCACTAAAATTAAGTGTGTTTCCTTCCAGTGCTTTGAATGTGAACAGACTAAAGAATCTACTTATGTTCTCATTAGCTTGAATATTTTACACAGTAGAAATGAGTCAGAAATAGAGTAGAAAATTTAAAGAAGATTAATTCATTTTTTTGAAATATATGTTCCACTCAACTCATTTAATCTATCTAAGCCTTGGTTCTCCATAAATGTTTTAAAAGTACAAATTTATGATAGTGATTAGGACCTTATATATTCAGATAGAAATACATGCTCACATAAGAAGGCTCATTGAAGCCAACAAACTTTAAATTATGTAAAAAAAGAGATGAATCACATTCCCCCGAATGCAAAGGTATTTTAGACTCCATAGCAAGGCTACTGCAATTGTAAATATAGAAATGTTTTTTCAAAGGAGAAGCAGGTGATAGTGTTTGGATCCTACAGTGGCTGTACTGCCTCTCCTTTTGAGCTCTACCAACGCGTTTGAGTTGAAATCCACAGGGTGGCACCAGTGCATGTTAAATTAGCTACAAGGAATATTTGACCTGAGGTATTCACACTGCAGACTCGCGTAGTGGAAAGAGTGGATGCCATCAATTCTGGAATGCGTAGGATTTTGGCCATCGAGTGTCCGTAGCAGTTTGAGGTTCACAGCACTGTTCAAGTACATAACAATGATTCAGCCATATTCGTTGTAAGGGCAGCTTCCATGGATTTTGAAAACTGTACAAGGAACGGTCCATTTTCCTGGGGCTGTCTGATTAATAGACATTGAAGGGTAATCACACTTAAGTGATTCATTAGTGTATTTTCAGCGAGTCAAATGTTGGACAAAAGGGATAAGGTAGAGACTAAGTGAAGATGTTGTCTAATATTTGTTGGGCTAACATTAAAATGGGGATAATCCACCCTAATGCTGGAATGATGAAGACATGTTTTGATGATCAGTGCACATCAAGACCTGAGTCTTGGCAGGAGCAAGCTGCTGTCAGGAGACACTTGTGTATTTCACACTGCTGCTGCAGAACTTCACAGAACAAAATTTTGCTTATTGTGTGGCTGATTGTTTATGTCATTATGTTATCTCTTGAAAATCCTGCTGCTAAAGTGCCAGCCTTCTGCAACTGTAGTGTATTCGTGTCAATTAATGGATGTCTTGTTTTAAAAAGTAATTTTATAGTAGGTATAATTTAGCTGCATATGGTTGTCCTCCACTGCTCTTGCTCAGCAAAAGAGCGACGGCATCTCTGTCTACATCACTCTCAGGTCTGCTGGTGCTCATCAGAACCCACAGTCTCCTGCTAGGACTCTTTGAGGAGTCAGAGATGTACCAACATCCCTGCATCAGCTTTTGGATAACAGATGGATTGAGAAACTGGATGGCAGTGTGAGCAAATAGAGCAAATGGAAAAAAGGAAGGGATTAGCACAGTAGCTAGAGATCAAGGAACATCAGAATAGGGTTGCAGATGTTATCTAATTTACATTTTGTGAGAAAATCATCAGTGATCAGACAATTCAGCAAACTATCAAAGTAATCCTGTTTCTTTGTTACATCAAATACGAAATTTCAAACAAAACACTCTCTTTCAAAGAGCCCCAAATGAATAACTTGTTGCATTTAGTGGCAATGATAAGGTGTTTTTATATATCATCCATAGTGAATTGGTTGCATTCTAAATGATACATTTCAGTAGATAACTGGTCCTTGTTGTGCATTAATTTTCCATCACCTGCCATATATGTTTTGTTCTGAGCTTCCTCACAGACTCACAGCCTTGTTTTACCTTTGAAATATAGCAGGAGCTGGGATTTTTAAACTGTAACTTTAATTCTGCTACTGAATTACTCAGAGGCCTTAATCCAGTTATTCGTTCTCTCTCTCCTTCATAGAATCACGGAATCATCTAGGTTGGAAAGGACCCTGGAGATCCTCTAGTCCAACCATTCGCCTAGCACAGTTCCCACCTACAGCATATCCTTAAGCTCCAAATCGACCCTACTCTTGAACACCTCCAGGGATGGGGACTCCACCACCTCCCTGGGCAGCCCATTCCAATGCCCAACAACCCCTTCTGCAAAGAAATACTTCCTAATAATCTAGTCTAAACCTTCTGTGGTTCTATTTGAGGCCATTCTCTCTTGTTCTATCACTTATTATTTGGTTAAAGAGACCCATCCCCCCTCTCCACACCCTCCTTTCAGGGAGTTGTAGGGGGTGATGAGGTCTCCCCTCAGCCTCCTCTTCTCCAGACTAAACCCCCCCAGTTCCCTCAGTCACTCTCCATCAGAACTGTGCTCCAGACCCTGCCCCAGCTCCGTTGCCCTTCTCTGGACACGCTCGAGTCATTCAATGGCCTTTTGGGGTGAGGGGCCCAAAACTGAACACTGTAATCAAGGTGCGGCCTCACCAGCGCCAAGCACAAGGGTCAGATCCCTTCCCTGTCCCTACTGGCCACGCCAGTGCTGACACAAGCCAGGATGCCATTGGCCTTCTTGGCCACCTGAGCACACTGCTGACTCCTGTTCAGCCAGTTTTCTTACCTACAAAATACATGTAATACTTATTATTTTCTAAAGTGCTTTGAGGTCCTTAAATGAAAAGCAACCAAGTGCAAAATGCTACAACAGAATGCCAGAAATGTCAGATAGGAATCATCAGTAAACACCATACAGATGAAAAAACACCAATGATTATGGCAGATTTAAAAGATTACCTGAATTATCAGGAAAAATTCTGAAATTGTTAATATATTTAAATTAGAACTTTTTTGTGCCTTCAACAATACCAATCACCAACAGTAACCCTATTTTCATGCTTAATCTAATATTTTAAAAGGTCAGAGGAAAAAAAAAAAACAAAAAACACCAAAAAAAAAAAAAAAACCAAAAAAAAAAAAACAACAAACCAAAACCAACAAACCAACATGCCAAGATCCTGCAGGGAGAGAAAAAGAATAGAAGAGATTTGTGCAACATTTTCTACTTATAGAGGAATCCCTGAATTGCCCAATGATAGGCACAGAAAAGAAAGCCCATTTCAAGACAGTGAAATTTATCATTCTCCTGAAAGAATGCTGAAGATTGGGTAATACAGCAACAATTTTCCAGCCACAAAGGCACAGTAACTATCATGTTAGATAAAGACTACCATGATTCCGAATCGTTTGGTCATATCAGCAGTGGAGTATAGAAATACTTGGAGAAAACACAGCTATCCTAAACTCCTTAGAAGCCACAGACAATAGCAGCTGCTGTAAACGAGCAAGGCAGAATAATCAGTTGGAAGGAAATCTCCACAGCCTCGATGTTCTTCTGACACAGTAACATCTTTTCACCTGTGGACAAAGACTCCAATCATACATCTTTCTGGGCTTCAGAGCTGTTGTGAGCTGTGCTTTCACGACAGTGAGAAATTTCTTTCACAGATTACCTCCCCAAAACTACAGGGTGATTCATAATTTTTGGCTCTTGTAAGAAAGCTCCTAAAAATAGAGAAAAGTGGTACAATTTAATGGAAATAGTTATAATTCAGACATTAACTGGAAGAAGTGGAAGATTGTAAAGAAATTTTGCCTGCCCTTCCTAGTTTCAATTTTGCATAATCCAGTCTTGCATAATTTTCTCAAATCAGTGAAATATTGCTTTGGATGTCTTACCCGTTTAATAGGAGACCAGCATTAATACCTTTACATGAAGTTGTAGTCCACATTCTTCTATGCCTTTTGCTCATTTTCTTCCAGCTTCTAGTGTGAAAAAAATAATAAATGGCAATATCATTGGGGCCAAATATTGTGAGAATAAAAATAGAATCATTTTCATCACCAGACCAAAAGTCTGAACCAAAATATCAAAAAGAAAAACTCATGAGATTCCAGGCTTGTGGACTTCAGTCTTTCATTAAAATCCAGAGTAGACAGTGCAGCTGTATTTTAGGCACTTAAACCTGAAATAAACATCATCTCAGCCATTTCTGTTTTGGTGTACGTCATTGGCAAGAATCCTAATAATGAGGAATTTCAAAATTAGAAAAAAAAAAAAAAAAGAAAAAAAAAAGAAATTTTTCAAAATTGAAAAACAAAATCAAATTTTAATTGGATCTATAAGGTGTGCATTCAAGTTGGAATGCTTCAGCTGTGTTTAGCCATTAAACGTGGCGTACATTCTTTTCTTGGGCAGCTAATGGGGGAACATTGTTATCTGCTGATAGTAGCACATGACATTTACTTTAGGCCTCTCCTGTAGCTCTTCTTGCACGTAGCACTGACCGGTACATCTCATCCACTAACTATGCAGCCATGCTATAATTCAATCCCCTCTATAATGCACTTATCTTGTATCAAACAATATCTACTGTGGTCATAAGACACGGTGGGGGTTTTTTTGGTTTCCTAATTCTGAAGACATTGGATGTCCTGAATTTAGAAACAAATATTTTTCTCATTTCTTACTAGAAATGCCAGAATTTTTTTCTAATTTTGCTATAGATCACAAACTAAAGTGCCAATACATGAAATACATAACGCTTTCAATCATGAGAATTTACCTTTGTCTGTGCTATGCAAAGTGCTTTGTTTCACAGTGGAGCATTTGTGACTGTATGACCTCCATGAAAGAATTTTAATTTTTATTACAGTGGACTTTGGGTATACATTACCAGATGTCTATGTCCAGAAGAATACTGTCAAATGATTTTTCTAATTTTCTCTCTTTTTTTTTTTTTTTACAGGTAGAGAAACCATACAACTTCTATCCCAACATAACTGTTTTCAAAAGTAATATTCTTATCCATCCTGATTAAATATAATCTGACTTGCTTTTGCTTATGTCCCAGCTCTCCCCCTAAAACCCCCACAGGTACTTGCCTAATTGTTTGTAGTGCTTCATATTCTATTCTGCAATTCTTAAAATAATCACCTTGCTGATTTTATCAGTCCCTTCCTTTTAGAGGATGATAATTAGGCCTGATTTTCAGAAATACTAGGTAGCCAGAACTCTAATTTACTGTAGCAAAAGTGACAGGAACTGTGTCAAGCCTTAGAGATCTCATGGCACACGCCCAGTATTAAAGAATGAAAAGCACTGGATGTTAATGAAAACACACATCTTAATTCAATATATATTTCTCTAAAGTTGAGATTTTTCACACTGTTAATCTGTAAAAAGTGTCTCTGATGAAATATGCATTTATGTTTAGAAATTCTGTTTAGGGCTATTTAAAGTTTGTTAAATTGATGTAACTCCTGTGTGTAGGAGTCATTATACACTAACAGCTATGTTACTTGTCTCTTAGATCAAGAATATTTGGGAAGCAATGAACATTGCTAGTGCCTTGCTGAAGAGGATTCTTTGTCTAAAACCAGTCCTCTCCACCTTTTCTGTGGAGATTAGAAAATACCTGAGCAAGCAACATAAAAACCAACAAACCACCACATATTAACAAATAGACTTAAAAGCTCCCAAATCCAGGAGACCTGAATTCAAAATAAACCATAGGAAAAGGATGGTTGGGTAAGCAGAAGTACTGCAGCACCTATTTCACCAGACTTACCTCAGATCCCCAACCATTAGCAAAAGCCCCAGGTGCTACCATTTCCCTGAGCTGTTCCCATGCTCAGTGTTAAACTCACCAACCACACTCTCAGGTCTAGGCTTTAGATGAACTTTAAGGAAGATAAGATGGAGTTTATCTGCTTCTCCTATCAATACGAACAGAGTACACCGTACGTATTAAGCAAATAAAGAAAAAGTTTCAAGTGTTTTATAGTATGAGTTGAATATTTTAAATTAACAGCCAACAATAGACAATATAGAAGTGAATGTAAGACAAAATATTCCTGTTCTAGACTGAGTTTAATATTATGTAATAAGCATAGTTCCAAGATAATAATTAATAGCACTATTTAGAAACAAATATTGTATGCAGCTTCATATAGCATACACACTTGCCTGTGTCCTATGAAAGCCTCAGAAAAAAATTCTTGATGTTCCATATTAATATTGTTCACATGCTTTTAGATATAATAGCCCATTACACTTCTGTGCCCCTCAACACACTTTGCATATAATTTAAAAATAACATCTTACTCCCTCATTTCTATTGAAATCAAAGTAAAAGAATGCATCTAGCCTGAGTATTTGAATATATTCAATATTTATTTAAAATCATTAAACTAGTACTATCGGTATCCTGCTTTGATTTTTCCAAAACTCAAGGCTTCTTTATGTCAGAAACCCTCATTTCATCAATTTAAATATGAATACCTCCCTACCTTTCTGTCAAGTGATGCTACAGGACTTAATTTCCCCTATGCTGAAGAAGAAAACCTTCCATCTAACTTCATTTATTTCTGGTTACAATCTTGCATAAAAGGAAAGGACCCTTATTAAATTTAATTACAGATTTTTATTTGATTTCAATCAGATCAAGATACTGGGCACAACATTCAGCTGGCAGGTGTTATTGTAGCTACAGCTGCTTGATGATATGGCCCAATTTGTATCCTGACTGCATGTTTTGTTCAAGCAACCACGATACTGTTGGCCAAAAGTATTCATGGCCAAACAGACATTTTTCATGCCATCCATCAGTTAATATCACTCCAGCTAAACAAAACAAATAACAAGAATCTGTCTTTGTTTCTTAACTCTAGAAAGTCAAATGGTAGAGAATGGTTTACCTTCATACTGGTTTGTTCTTAAAGTTGTTTTTTTCTGCTATAAATTCAAATGTAAGAGCAGGTGGGTGGTCTTCCGATACAATAGCTAATTTCTGGGTTTGGTTCTTCTTCGTTCTAACATCCCTAACTATTTTTCTTCCCATGGAAATTAAATTAAAAATACCAACATACATAGAAACATAATACGTATGTGTAAAAAGCTGCTTCAGAACAGAAACCAACCTGTAAATAATGGGATTTAGATTTAGAAAAAAAGGATTTCCAGTGGGCCAGTTGTTTGATAGCTCTTTACTCCAAAACCTGGTTTTAGATAAAGGCTGTTAAATTACGACTGCTAATGGATTTGGATGGGGAAACATCTGTGCTTTTTTCTGAAAGGAAAACTACATAACACACTGTTCAATCATCTGGGAACCCGTTTTTGAAGATGGTGCTTAAAACAATAAAATTCCCTTCCAAAAACATTTGAGTCTACTTCTGAGCTGAAGCCTCACTGAAGTTGATGAAAGAACCTGCAGGGACAATAATGCTCTGGGACTTCAGCACCGTCTCATATGACTCTTTAGGGCACCTCCAAGAGCTCTTCATTTAATTCTGGGGAGTTTGTGTCATTGTACGTATGATAGCATTTTCTCTTGTGCTCCAAAGCCTCCTTTCTTGCCAAGTGATTCCCCTTTTAATTCCGAAGATAGCACAACTCCGTTTCTTACGAAACAGAACAAAATCTACCACCTTTTAAAATATTTCACTGCTTTATGCAAGAATCCTTTGAGCATACTGCACTGTATTTGCTACCAACTTGTACCTTGCCAGTCCCTCTGTTTCAGCATGATCTTTTATCTTTTCTGTGTAGATTTGTGGACTAGTACTATCCTAAATATTTGGTTTTAAGACCACTAGCTGTAATAATGAAATGACAGTTAAAAATCATGCAGTCTTGCCTGAGTTTTGGATGGTTATATTTAGTTTTAACACCCTACGCCATAACATGTCAGGTGAGAGGCTGTTTTTCAGCTTTCCTGTGCTCTCTGGTCTATATGAATCTACAGGGCTTCTACCACAACTCACAACTAAGCAGATATTTACAGAATGAAGCATGTATTCCAACCAGATTAAAATTGTGACTGGCATCTCTCAGGGTAGAAAAACGATGAGATTTTTTTTTACTGAAGCAATGTTTGTACTATATGCTTCAGTTAATTACAAGTCATCCAAAAGACTAAAAATACAGTAGTTATAAAATTCTTCTTAATCCCTTGGAACTATGCTGAACAATGCAGTGCTGAGTCCCTTGTTAGATTACTGGAAGGCAAATATTAAATTCCAGGAAAGAAGCAATTGCTAAATCCATGTTTGTAATTAATTCACTAGTGATTAGTTCTGATATGTAAGTCGTCTGACTGGGTCTAAAAAGGCAGCTAAAATAAGAGAGGAAAAAACGTCTGTGTCTAGTGTAAAATTATATTTGTTTCTGTTATGAGCAAAAACAATGCCATAAAATGAATGCTGATTATTTTTTGACATGGCAAGATTTGGAAGTCTGCCTTTCTCCCATACAAAACACTTCAGAGAGATATCTTGCATTACTTTCAATACTGTCATTATAGACACCATACTGTATATCAGATCCTAACCTGATGAAAATCATTACAGATCTACTCAAGATTATTTTTTTCTTCATATTAAAGCAGCCACAGATGTAAGTTTTGGTTATTTACAGATTTATTATGACTAATTATTCATGGTGTTCACCATCATTTCTCAACAACAGTACTAATAATTAAAACGTTTAAGTAATGCAGTTGTACTTTTTGTGGTTTTAAGTGACTGACAAAACATCTCTAAGTGCTAGTACTGAAAGTGAATGGCTGTAAATGTTCTCTGTGTTAGCATATATTACCTGGTGAATATCAATGAATGCATCTGCAGAAATGAGATTGCTGCAGTGATATTTTAGTAGCTCACAGTAATCAATTAAAAAAAAAATTGACTCTGTAAATCATAGCACCTCGGTGAGAAATAAACTATGGGTCCAGTTTTTTATTCAGAGGGACTGAAAAGATACATTTTAATTTCCCCTAACACTGTCACTCTTCTGAAATCTTCCTACTCATTAAATCCATTTTGTGACCTTTACATAAGAATAAACTCCTCCTGAGGCAGAGAAATGATTCAGGACAGGTATGTGAATTTAAATATTCCATTTGCTTTCATCTGGCAGCTTGAAAGACATTTAGCATCCAGGTATGCTTCCTTTCTTTTCTTATTGGCATCAGCATGACCCCAGTTCAACTTTGGATCTGCAGTATTTAAAACTAAAGAAATAGAACAGCAGCACAGAGAGAATTAGAAACAAAATCACTGATTAAACTATTGATCAGCCACTCTGTTAAAACTAAGGTACTCCACCAGTTGAAATTAAAACACTGAATGTACATTGCAACAAGGTGAAATGTCTGACCCAAACACAGAAGATGTACAGAAATCTTGAGTTCAAGATGTGCAAGAGAGGAGAAAGGAAGCTTGAACTTGGTCAAGAAAAAGAGTGGAAGGAGGATAGAGTAAAAAAAAAATTGCAGGCCTTTTTCTAACGGTTATTGTCTGTACCACCATCACACCTGCCATCCTAACCTTTAGCAGGACCCAAGAGATGGATGCCTTTTTTGAAATCTTACGTAATGATAGACAGCGGTGCCATCATTTTGATACTGCAGCAAGTGCAGCTTTTAGGTGGGGAAGATACTAACAAGTATTCTTGTTCCAGTAAATGGAGAAAGGGAAACTAGAGAGGACATTGCAAAATGAGACAAGCTTTTGCCAAAGGGACTAAAGAGAAGAGTAATTCTTACAGCATCAGCACTCTGAATGATGACTGTAAGACTGCATTTGTCAGCCTAATATGAAGTGGTAATCAGAGGTGATGCACAGATAAAGGGGCAAAGCTGGATCTTTGAGCAGCGGAGAACAATGAATACTCAAGTTTTAGACAATGTTTGATGGTGACAATCTAGATGAGGACGGACCCCCAGAGGAGGTCAGGTTATGGGCATGAGAGGCAGGGGCCACAGTGGAAGTTTAGCCATTTCCCTACTGCAAATGAGAAGGAAGACATAGCTGAGAGCTTTGTTAGAACCTCCAGGTGTCCAGTAAACCACAGACCAAGGGTTATACTTGGGAGATGAGTTGTCAGAGGACACACAGTTTTTCCATGTGCTTTGCCACATCACATGCCAATGAGCACATGTCTCTGCATGGTATAATACCCATGCCAGTTCTAGAAGTCATCATTCCTGTCTGGACTGCTTGCTACATATATCTTTACTGATACCATCGTGAAGTGAGTTAATGTTAATTTAAATAAAATATTAGTGACTACAATTTACAGGATTGCGTCTGTGTCCTCTCTTTGGTATCTATCTTTTAGACTCTAAGCTCTTGCAATGAATATTTTTTTAACAATATAAATAACAAATATTGTTATACATGCTTTCATTTAAATAATAAGTTTAATAATTTAGTGTTTCTTCCAAAATACAAAGAAATTTTTGCAGCGAACACCTCACCTACTTTTTTTTTTTTTTCCCTGTAGATATTGATTCTCCATAGACAACTCTAAAAACAAATCACCTTTTCTTCCATCAGGAGTCAAATAAAATTATGTGAAAAGCTAGAATTAGGAATGCATTGAGTATAATTTAGCTATCTGTAAAAAGCAAGACCAACAACATCTTACTACTCAGTCCACCACAGCTTGCTTATGCATGGTCCATGTACTGCACCTAAAACTACTATATGATTTAAAGTTGATCCGAGACAGTAATGAAATAGCTTCTCTATATCTTTCCTTCTTACTGTGTATTTACATAAACAGAAAAACTAAATATGGTAAATAGTGCTGTTAGAATCACTGGTATTCATGCATCAATCTTCAGTTTGTAGATGATGCTAAACACTTGAATATTCAAGTTGGAAGTCATTAGAATTAAAAAGCCAGAAAGTAATACTTTTGTGAATACAAAGCTAACCTCATTGAAAGCATCTCATAATTAATAGTGCATCAGCTGTTTGATGGTAACTTGGAAGCTAAATTAGCTGATCTGGTTATAATTAAACCTTTGTAAATGGAATGTGCCTATACACTTATGACTGTCCCTACAAGGAGTCACTACAACAATGCGCAAGAAAACATACTTCATCCTCACTTCTATTTTTTCTCAATTGGATACTCTTTCTGAGTAATGAATAGTTAAAATAAAATTATTATTATTTTATTACATTCTTATGTGGACAGAGTCTGCTCATTAGGGTGACATTCAAGTGGTCTGACTCAGCTTATAAAATTGACTAAACTTGACCTAAAAAAGTTGTGCAAAAAGAAACTTAAGAAAATGTGGAGAGTTCTGGGTTTGTTTTCCATCAGGAAAAAAATAAAATAGTAGCTCTCTCAGTCTTACACTGGTATGTTATACTATCACCATAAACAAAGGAAAAATATTTTTCCTTTATGAGAACATAGCATCATTTTCTATGTAAAATTATAGATACTGTTTCCTGACAGTTTTTTATTCAGAGGAATCTGATGAGAAAAAAATAGCTTCTTTTCTGTTGTAGTTCCAACCATCAACTATTCATCCCCTCCCAGTTGGGTAGATGGCTCATCTGTCAGGCTACTAAACTGCTGCAAATTACAGAAAATAAGATGCTGTAAATTACATGTTGAGGAAAACAGAGGTAGATGCTGCGTTACTAGAATCAGTTGGGGTGTGGCTTGTAAAGGGTCAGCTGGCCTCTATAAACAGGGAAGTTATCCCTGCAGCAACCACAGTGACCTCTGAGAGGGATTTCTTGACAACTAAGGTGATAAAAACTACAGTTAAGCTGAGATCTGTGCATGTCAATTATAGATTTTATTCTCTTATTGTTTGATGTTTTAACAAGAATCCTGTATTTCACAACAGCAGGATTCATAGCAGCGTGTTCAAACTGGAGTCATCGTTGCATATGAACTGATGCATCCCTCTGACCATGTTTTATAAATTCATACAGCATCACTCAAGTTATGCAGAAACAGACTGCTTTTATGCCTCGTACATCTGCTTAATATCAACTGTGGCTGAGAACAAAAAAGAGCCTTAGGACTTACCATGAATTCTCTGTACTGACCAGAAGTTAAAGAGTGTGTTAGTGAAACAACAGAAAGCAGCAGAAGTCAAATAAACTAATGAGAAATTCAGGTTGACCTTGGCAGTCTTCCATTCATTGCTGAAAAACCAATGATAGACAATACTGCAAATATTTTTCTGTCAACTTTGTCTTAATTTTTGCTTTTTTTTTTTTTTTTTGCCATTAGTTTTCCTTTAGTGCTATTTTCTGCAAATTTGACAGTCGGTGAGATTACTATGGTGAATGCAAACAGCAAGGGAAAATAAGACATTGAAGGATATTTTCAGAAACTTTGTTTTGAAATCAGTATTAATGTGACCATTTGCATATGAAACTTAACTCACAAAGATTGTGCCAGTGAGTTATGCGAATCCTGTGCCCAGTGACAGTGCTCATGTTTTGAATATCAAACATTCTCACTCGGTTGATTGGAAATGATCTGTAAACTGACTTGTTTTTGCAGAATGCATTTGGAAAATAATAAATCTCTCCATATAGTTTGCAGACAGAAAAGAAGAGATATTTTTTAACAGCCTTGTTTTATTCAGGAGGGAGTGCAAATGATCTGTCCTATGAAGTGCTGAGATGAGATGGCTGTGTGCCCTCCAGTCGTGAGAATTCAGGGCTTGTAGGTATCAATCTGTCAAAGATGCTTAAAAAGCATCATTTCCCTGGCCATCCAGCTATCATTTCACAGGTATGGTCCCTGCTTTACAGTTTATTGCATGTGCCACATGCAGTGTTACAGAGAGGGTTATTTTCTGTCTTTCTGTCAGTGCATAAGGGACAGTGATGGGAAAATCAGCCCTGACTTCAGTGAGTGATACAGCCCCTTGGGGTGCTCAGGAAAGGGGCAACTGTACTTCATGGACTGCTAAACTCAGAAAGAGCAAGAAAATAAGGCATGAAAGTGAAATCTCTCCTTGTTATCATAAACAGTACCAGAAAGGGCAAACTGCAAGAAAGGAAACATTTAGGAAAGAAGTAACAAAGTACCTGCATGGTTCCCTGGCTGTTCCCATGGAGCATGAGGTCAATGGACCAGCTACCGCTGACCTCAGTCACTTTGTACCAGACCCATCACTGGGAGCTGTGCTGAAAGGCAGGGATACAATCATATTTCTTCTCTAACCACAAAGGCAGTGTATAGAATCGTATTTCATCTTTAACCACAGTTCTCTGTTTTGATACTTTCAACAATATTGAATTATTCTCAGCATAGAAGATAGAAATCTATATCACCTCTGAGAAGAAATAAACTCTGGTCTTCAGGATACTAGCACAGAAGTCATTAAGTACCTGCAGGAGTATTTTTTTGGTTTGGGGTTGTTTGTGGTTTTTTCAGATATAATTGTAGGGATCATTTCCATAATGTGACTGTAGTTTTAGTACAAACTGCTAACACTAGTTTATAAACATGAAGTTTATGAGCAGAGGAAATGCTCATTCTGATAAAATAATAAAAATTAATAAAAAGTGTATATTCCCTCTTCTAAATAATGATTCTGGTTAGAGGTACTTAGGTATGGGTCTGAATGAGAAAGAGAGATTTGAAGTAAATTACCTCATTCAATAAGTCAGTAAAAAATATGCATGTCATATTTCTTATAAGCATAAGAACTATCACAGTTATGAGTAAATATAACATCGGATTTACCCTGTGTTTGCTTGTTCAGATCCCTGTATTTTAGTCTAGAATTCTTATTAATTATGATAGGACTGTTGGTCTTTTTAAGTATATTGATGTTTGTCCTTAATTAAGATCCCTCCCTCCTCTCCAGTTCTCTGCATCAGATTTGTAGCTCTGTATGTTGAAGGCTACCAAATTATCAGTTTCGATTCTGTAGTGAAGAACAACTTTGGGTTTTGCAGTTGACTCTTAAAGGACCAGGAGGATTTTAAAAGCACTGACTGATAGCTAAGATGATAAAATCATGCATGAATGCTCAACTTGTGATTTCTTTCTGAAGCTGACTATATACTCAATGTTTTGCCTGTGTGCTCAGATCATTGAAAACAGACAGTACAGTTAAAGTGTTATTTTTGGTTATATGTATAAATATTTTTTTATATTTAGTTACTTAAAATTACATGTATTTCCGAGAGTACAGTAGTATTAACTTGATAACCGAAAGAAACTTGTGGAGTGTACTCACTCTAGAAATTATCAGAAGTCTTTCATCCTTTACCTCCTGTTTATAAATTCACTGTATTTCTGCACTGGATGAATAATTTTCAGTTTGCCAGATTCTTGCACTTCATTTGAATTAGCAGACTGGCCATTAACTCAGAAAACACAATTTTAGATTTGTGTTTAAATAAGTAGAACTACTGAAAGGAGCGGCTAAGGAATAAATAATGAGAAATATAAATAATAAATAATAAATCATAGATATCTCTTCATGAACTAATGTTCTTCTGTAAATGTATTTAAAATGTTCTTGTCTCAGGTGACTGTAAGAAGATGTACAATTTTTCTAGGAAGTTCTTGCTGGGAGATAAAAACATCCAGCTATTCTGCTATAGTTCATTCTTCTGGAATAGTTTTGAGGAATAAATAAATTATTCAGTCTTGAACAGTTTCACAAAGCAAGAAAGGTCTGCCTTTCTGTTGAAGATGAAGCCTTCTCGTTCTTTAGGGTTTGCTTCCTCAAACTCACCCTTTTTAGTTAGTTTAGTTCATTAATATTAGGAATAATTACTAGTTTGAGTAAATGCTTTTCTTCTATGTGCAAAAAGAAAGCTGTCATTATTAGCTGATAAGTAACAACATTATGCTCTCTGAGATAAATTAAGAACAACTTTGTATTTCATTGCCTCTATGTAGCTAAAAGCTGATGCACTCCTTAAACTACAGGAACAGAGACCAGTACTTCCCTTGCAGGAAGAGCTGAGCTCCATCCATGCAATCAGATTTGTAATACTCACACTGCCACAAGCAATTATCCCACGACAGGGGTCACAGTGGGAGATAAAGAGTTCATGCGGAAGAACACTCCCGCGTCTTTTAAAAAAAATGAGATAAGGGATCGTTCCAGTGAGCAGATTATGAAGCCAGTCTGTTAGGTTTCATGATTTTAACAAGGGAAAAAGAGAACAGTACATTCCCATCTGTCTGCCTGCCATAACTCATAGGTAGATACCGGAAAATGTGCGCTGTACTTGCATTCTGACTAGTACTTAACACCTACGCTACAACCCTGATGGTGGTGGCTGGGGACATGGAAAGGAGCTTCACAGGAATTAGGATTTAAGAGTTACAGACTTCATATGAGAGAGCTGCTGCTTGGAAAATTAGAAATGTGTTTTCCTTTTCTCTTTTCTTTTTCCATCTGAGCAAGTTGTCTACCCAACAGTGATTGATGGGCTGTGTGGCTGACATCTGCTGAGGAAGTCAGTAGAGACCCGCTACTTGTAAATGACAGGTAACCACATCAAGAGCGTTGTTTAGGCCAAACTGAGCTGTCAAAACCCAAATCCTCACAGTGAATTGTAAAACTAAACCTGATGCACTTCTTAGGGATCTATCCAAAACAAAAATTCAAATTGTTCCTATTTTTCCTGTTATACAGACTGTTTTTTCACTGCAAATCACAACAAATCAATTTCATGAGCGTTTTCATGCTCTACAGGATCTACAACTTGGTTTCTAGGATATACATTACATAAGCAGAACTGGATTGTATCTGCGGAAATGGACTTAAAACTGTCCTTTGCAATATGTTTTTCTAAGAGTGGATCCACTACCCTCCCTCTTTGGTCTGAGTTTCAGCTGATGCATTCTACAAACTACAAAATGTAACCAAAAATCAAAGTACACTGGAAGATCAGAACAGTGCAAATACATTTTGGCCATGAAGACTTTTAAAAAACTTTGTCCTAGAAAATCTGAGAGTGGTGTAAAAGCCCCGTCATTATATAGCATTGAAGGAATACCCTTTATCTGGGATGAAAAAAAGCACCAAAACCAGGCATTCAAACATCACAGGTTAAGCCTCCTTAATCATTGATTTTTTATTTGAGAAGGAATGGAAGAGAGGTTAGGT
This sequence comes from Athene cunicularia, assembly GCF_003259725.1. Lineage (NCBI taxonomy): Eukaryota > Metazoa > Chordata > Aves > Strigiformes > Strigidae > Athene > Athene cunicularia. Next base: position 11,618,397 of record NW_020799102.1, on the reverse strand, counting down.
TTTAAAAGAGATTTAAAATAATAATGTCTTTATAATTCCCTTTAGATTATGGTTTTGGGGTCTTCAAGTTCATTTAGATTACTTTTTTTTTTTTTTCCCAAGATTTTTTTTCTGCAACCACAATGAAAAGAAAATAAGAAGATAAAAGAAAAAAGATATGATAGTCTCAAGTAATTGTTGGGTTTGGACCTTTCAGCGACACTATTATGAGGTTCATTATAAAATAAAAGCTGATAACATTTTTCTTTCTGCTCTGCAAAATCTACCATTCATGCCCATTGAGACACTGCAGAAATGTTCTCTCTGATGAGGGTCACTCTGCCATGCCACTGACATCTTCACATGCAACCTCAAAGACATGCAAAATCCTTAAGGAATACCTTCTTTGATACGATATTAACATGACAGTCTTGGAGAGAGGTGGACTATACACCCATGCACTGATATTATTAGATCAACAGTTTAATTTTTCAGCTAGCAGATGGAGATCTAAAACTTTGGGAGTGACTCTACTGGGCCCATCATTTTTAAAAGTAAATAGCTTATTTTTCTTCCTTTAGTTTTCAGATATTTAGAGGATTTTAGATGTGCAGTTCTCTGAGGAAGCTGGTCTAGGAAGCGTGGAGTTTACTATGTTAGAAAGCAAGCAAGCTGTGACCATCTGACAAATGAAAATTCTCCCTGTGCTCCCTGTGTTCACTTGTCCAACCCGTTTCACGCACTGTTTAACAAGGCATCGGCCAAGCCCAGGAAGACAGGAGATACCTGAGAAACACTTGCAGTCTCCAGCACAAGAATTGAGATTTCGTGCTAGACATGACATTTTTATTTGGTAATAAAGTCTGCAAATAAAAAGGCAATTTTTAGTATAAAAAATCCGGTTCAGTAAACTGTAAGAGGCATTCAAATACTCAGTTCATCTAATTCGGTTTGACTCCATTAGAGACAATGACATTACATCAGATTACATCACCTGAGCATTTAACCCAGAAGGCTGGAATCATGAAACATCAGAGACCACACTGGGGACTTTTCAAAGTAAATTTGCTTAGTCATTCATACCTGAGTCTTTATTTAGATGTCCACTCTGACTAGAGCGTCTTCTGTGAAAAAATTGTGACTGCTAATAAGGAGAAGACAGTGAAATGAGTGCCATCTTTTAAATTCCTTCTGTTCCATTTCTCAGTAGAAACAAAATCTCTGTGACTCGAGTGCCTTTCTTTTGCCTCTTTTCTTCTGAAGCAAGATACAAATAGCAGCAGAGATAGCATGGAAAATCGATTACAGGATTTTTAAATTCTTTCAGCATTCAAGTTTAAGTGCTGTTTTGGAGAAAGCATCCATAGATGTTTGAGGCCTTCCCAGATCTAGGAAAAAAACTTGCTTAGCACTGGGGAAAGGATTTAGTTTTATAATAAAGTACTGCAGATTATACCTTTATGGTAAGGTACTAAAGACACATTAACACAACCTGCAACTGTAATAAGAAATGATAAGTGATTATTTAAAGGTAAAGAGACAAAGAATAAAAAAAAACATAGACACAATTACCAACTTCTGCTTTCAATGATTGCCTGAAGAGGGAAAAAATAAAATTAACTTTAATAAAATAACCACCTCTAATTGAACACTAGTTATGCAGTGGCCATGGAACAGTGTGGAATTCAGATAGCCAAACCCACACTAGCTGGAGCTCAGTTGCATGGAGAGCAAGGATAAATAAACAGCTTTTATGAGATTCTTGGTTGTGTTGCTCTATTAAATTAACAGCAAGCTCTGGCTTTATTACAGTAAATAACATATTCATTAACATGTTTAAACTCTCAAGAAGGGATGAAGGAGACATTAGTAACTGACAAAGTATATGAAAAATTACAGTCAGACAGTGTATGCCGAACAGGTAACTTTGGTGCATTCCTGGACTGCAAACATTGCGTGAAGGTGCTTGTTCAAAGCAACCATTAAAGGAGCATGATCTAAGTGGATTCCAGTACAGGAGTGACTGAAGTCCTTTTAGAAACTGAGGCAGAAATTCTGATTCTGGTATAACTTTGGACAAAGTACAATACCTGTGTGGCTGGCTGGGACTATAGTCCAGATGTTGTTCACTGATTTAACTGTAGCTAAATGATTTCCATTGCGGTATTTTCCTTTATGACTTTAGTTTCATTAAATCTGTGTAAATCATTACTGATTCATTGACCTACATTTTTAGACCTGTATCTCAGATATGCTCAAAGTCAAAGGCCATGGCCCTCTGTCCACCCAGACACCATAAAAGCCACCTACTGATCAAACCTCCTCAGAGGAGAAATCCTCAGATGACTGTAAGTCTCTAAAGTTGCTTATAAATTAGGAACATATATATTTACATGACATGTATATATAACATCCATATGTTACAACACCCAAAGAATATAAGAACAGGTCTGGAAGATGTTTATATTTCCTTGTGTCCCACCAATTCAAGACTTCAGAATAACTGATGGGTGTTATGAAGGAGTATGTGGTATAGATTAGCCTCCATGCTACTGTGGTGTCTGTAATTAGACCCACTGATCTTAAATCAGCCAAAGTGATCTAAAATCACAGTGACTCTTTTACAGTTATCAGTTAAAATAGTATGGAAGCTCTTCAGACCTTTGCTTCTGTTCCTTTCCTATGCCACCACTAGTTCCCACATGGGTTTCTCGATACAGTGACTGACAGTATTTTTTTTCATCTTTTCTCAGAAGATGGGGTAATAACAAAAAACATCCTCTTTTTTTTCCTCACAAGTGTTAAGTAGGAGAATTGAAAAAGTCACATTAGAAATTCACCACTACAATCAAGATTACAAACATGCATTACTGGGTCCCCCAACATAAGAAAGACATGGAGAGAGGAGGGCCACAAAAAAGATCAGATGGCTGGAACACCTCTCCTGTGAAGAAAGGCCGACACAGATGAGGTTGCTTAGACTGGAGAAGAGAAGGTTCTGGGGAGACCATATTGTGGCTTTGCAATATAAAAAAGAAGCTTGTAAAAAAGACGGAAAAAGACATTTTACCAAGGCCTGTAGTGACAGAACAAGGAGCAATGGTTTTAAACTGAAAGAGGGTAGATATAAGTTGGATGTAAGGAAGAAATTCTTCCCTGTGAGGGGGGTGAGGCCCTGGCACAGGTTGCCCAGAGCAGCTGTGGCTGCCCCCTCCCTGGAAGGGTTCAAGGCCAGGTTGGACGGGGCTTTGGGCAACCTGGGCTAGTGGAAGGTGTCCCTGCCCAGGGCAGGGGGGTGGGACTGGATGGGCTTTAAAGTCCCTTCCAACCCAAATTATTACATGAACCTGTGTTTAGACTATCTCACCTGTGCAGAAAACAAAGTATATGAGGCTTTTTACAATAAGAAAGAAGCAGAATACTGTATGCAAGGTTATCACCTGCTTTTAGCCATACAGACAGCTTTCAGCAGGAGGGGTGCTTGCCTACCAGAGATATCTTGTTGAAAATCACTAGCTAGATCTTCAGCTTGACAATACCCTTCTAGTCCTCAGCATGTAATACAGGTACCTCATCAGAGGTTATCCCACATCCAGAGGATTTCACAGACAGGAGCATCCATTTCATCTGCATTCTGGTCCTTCAAAAGATTTTTCTTTTTTTTCCAGCAGACTTTTCTAAAAGTGGATTAGATGTCATTTGTGGTGTCTGAACATTGTTGCTTGTCTGAACGAGCTATGCCTGAGCATTTCCTCTAAGAACCCAGGAACTGAGAGAAGGTTGATTTGGGGAATTCATGGTCATAGCTGCACATCAAGGACTTAGTCTATAACTGAATCTTGACATGTATTCAGGAGGAAAAATATCGTTCTTCTGTTTTCTAGCTTCAGGTGCCATTACATTTGGCCACTGCCAATATGAAATATATATTAGCAACAAGAAAATTATAACAGATGGCTGAAATAATTCTCTGTCGCACTCAGAAACAATCATTTTATTAAAATTTTCTTCATAGAAATTTGTCAATTAAGAGTATGAAGAAATTCCAAGCCAACACTGAATTTGATCTGTGGCTAAAACTGAAGAGCAGAGGCAATTATAGATTTGAAAAAGCCCTTATGAAGTTACCATTTGCTTGCTCTAGGGGAACTGTAATAAATTATACCAACTACATGACTATATGACTAGTCTTTCTAGTAACCTTTTGGTGGCAAAGTCCTCACAATACCAAACCTTTCCTCAGCACTTACTTCATTACTTCTTGTATTCCTCATCTGCATTTACACACAGTCAGATTATAAATTCAATGGGATGGCTTGGTTATTCTGTGCACTTTCACAAGATGTAATAAAAACACGATGTCCATGCCTCAGTGTTAATTTTCTAGTTTCTGTGATCTTAATTTTTGTTTCTGAGACAGGAATCAAATAAACAAATGTTGGTTTACATCCCATTAATCACCACTACATACATGTAACCTTATGTGTGTGCCAGCACACATTTGAAACAGGGTCCCCTTTGAGTGATTTACAAGTGGCAATTATCAGCATGTCCATATACATAAATTTTTATTATCACTTGCATTAATATGTTTTCCATCCTAGTTTTAAATCATTTCTACTTTTATTTTGTATAAATTTATTGCTCCTCACACACTGCAGTGCAGTGTAATTCAGTAAGGGTCTGCATCTTGATTATCATAATTACTATTCATCATGATAGCAGTTCATTCACACTAGCAGTGTAAAGTGGGTAGTATGGTTTCTCTCTTCACCTACTTTAGGGGCTCACAGATATTACCCAGTCAGAATTTGCTCCTAGGACTCAATCCTGTTTCCATAATTCATTTTCTTTCTTTCAGATGAATATTGATTTCAAGAAATGCAGGATGCAAGCTGCTTTCAACATGAAAATGATTTTTTTTCTCTCATATTTGAAGGAGCTTTTTATTTTGCTTTGCTTTATTTTATTTCATGAGGAGAAAGTTTCTTTTTTCAGGTTGCAAGTAAAATAGATGTTAAGATGTTTTTCTGCATCACTCTGGAGGGGAAAACAAGTGATTAATACAAAGCATAATAGCAATAACTTATATTTCTGTACTACCCTTCATCTTGAAGGATACCTATCCCAAAGCACTTTACAACCTAAATAAAACAGGAATCATTAAAATTCAGCATTTGCCATTCCACGGGGATTTTTGTACTGTACCTTTAGTGTTGTATGTACAACAGTACCATGGTTACTGCAGCTACCTAGGGCAGAGAATAGTGAGAATGTAATGATACTTATTTTCTGTGGGTGTTTAACAGGTCAGTTTTCTCTAACTGAAATGTAGCCCTGTTTGAGGTAGAACACGTTACTTCTTCCATAGCACACAGAAGAACTAATCAACAGCTTAGAGGATATTTGATAAAAGACCACAACCATTGGAAAAATTTTATTAAATCTAAAGCAAATGGAAAATGATTGCCTGTGTTAGAACAAGGCCACTACATCTAGAGTCACCACTGTTCTGTACATGAAAAGTGATAGCTCATCTTCCCTATTGACAAGGGGTCAAGGCTTTTGTTTTAAAAGTCATTTGGCAAATGTCAATAGCAACAGCACAAATACTCATTTTAATTGCATATTAAAACATTGATTCTAATCTGAATAACATTAATACAGTGACCTTAGTAAGTCATACACACACACACCCACCACACCAAAGTTTTCGTTCCAAGCAGTCACAGGCCAAATCCTGCATAGAAGGATCTAGTTAGATCTTGTCCATCATACCCTGGCTGTCAAAGTGGCTGGAACCATCAGGTGTTTCCCAGTAAAAGAAATAAGTTTGCTCTGATGAAAGAATTTTCTTAAAAATTAGGTTAAGATCTCGTCAGGAAAAATATATTGGATCTTGTAAAAATGTTAAATGTATATTTACACAATGAACTGAATACAGGAGTTTCAGGATGAATAATTGACCTGGAAAGAGCCCTTAAGAATGTCAGAAAATGCATAATGTTATCTTGTGAGTTTGAAGAAAATTTTAGCAATCCATTGGAGGAAAGGCTCAGAACAGTTGGACCATACTGAGATCACCTTTAAATTGTCCGTTTTGTTTTAAAGCACATGAATAACATCTGTGAAACTGACCAGCTGTTGTCACTGGTGAATGATCAAAGACAACTATTAGAACTTTATGACCAAAGATCTATTCATACTATAATCACACTCGGGAACAGCATCACATGATGCAGCTTTGACATCATCAAAAGGATGCTAATGTTTTTCCCCTATAATGATAAAATAGAGAATGGTTTGTGTTGGAAGGGACCTCAAAGATCATATAGTTCAAACCCTTTTGACATGGGCGGGGACACCTTCCACTAGCCCAGGTTGCCCAAAGCCCCGTCCAACCTGGCCTTGAACCCTGCCAGGGAGGGGGCAGCCACAGCTGCTCTGGGCAGCCTGTGCCAGGGCCTCACCACCCATCTCATCCCACGCAGTGGGTTATGAGGGGGGTGAATCTTTTGAATTCCCCAAGAGCCTGAGTGCTGGTGGAAGAGTCGGTCTCTACTTGGCAGAGCCACAGGGTGGGCCGAGTCACAACAATGACTCAGAGGAACAATTGTGATGGTGACTTTATTGACTGACCACTTTAGTAAGTGAATGGAGACAATTTGACAATGATCAACTGATAACCATCTGGAGAATGAATAAAGGCACTTTGGTGATGAGACTATTTTCTAATAACCCATCAATGACCAAATGATCGTAATTTGACTCCTCCAAAACTTATAAAAATGAATATATGTAAGAGAGAGAAAGAGCAGAAAGAGGAAAGAGAGGAGGAGGAGATAGGAAAAGTGGAATCACCACCCTTGGATCCTGTGTTGTCGCAGAGTGCCCAGCTTGGTCAGTAGGTGGGGGGGTCAACAAAGACACTTGTGGGGTGTTGCCTTTATATATTCTTTTTTTACATATGCACAATAAATTGTTCCAGAAAGTTCTCATTTTCTCTGGCTTGTACCTGGGTAGTTAGGCAAGTTCTGTCTCTGGACAACAACAGGAGGGAGAGGGAGAGAAACAGCCCACTGCCCCACCTCTGCAGAGCTCCCCCCACAGGGCATCCTGCTCAAGTTATTTGAGACATCCTCTTTATGAATAGTTTCTTGTTTATGAGGAGTTTGTGATACCACCCTCACAGTAAAGAATTCCTTCCTTACATCTAATCTAAATCTACCCTCTGTCATTTTAAAACCATTAGCCTGCATCCTATCCTACACTCCCTGATAAAGGGTCCCCCTCCAGCTTTCCTGTGTCCCCTTTTAAGTACAAGAAGGCTGCTACTGGGTCTCCCCAGAGCCTTCTTTTCTCCAGGCTGAACAACCCCAACTTTCTCAGCCTGTCCTCATAAGGGAGGTGCTACAGCCCCTGATCATCTGGACACAGGACTCCACGTGGTGTCTCACAAGAGTGGAGTAGAGGGTGAGAATACCACACCCCCCACACACCCCCCTCCCCAAGCTGCTGGCCACACTTCTCTTGATGCAGCCCACGATACGGTTGGCTTTCTGGGCTGTGAGTGCACATTGCTGGCTCATCATAGTGTGACACATTATACTGTGGGGATGATCCATCATGTCAGTTGATTTTCACACAACTTCATGATCCAACAAGCCAAACAGCAAAGTGGTCTGGAAAAGGTCAAAAGGAATAGTTTCACCTTGAACAACAACAAATCAGATGTTTAAAGTGTTCCATTAGATCTCAGTAGGATAAGAAACAAAGCTTCTTATCAATATTCAGCATGTTTACACTAAAAGGCGCTGAAAGAAGAAAATTCAGAATGCACTGACCAGCTCTACTAAAACAGCTAAGGGACAGAAACACCCCTACCACTCCAGAAGAGGAATAAGGTTGATGTTTTTTGTGCTCCTTTCAGCTGATTCTAAGCCTCTAAAGTTTCTATTCACTGGAAGAGCTAACAACATGTGTAAGCACCTGGCTTTCTGGTTAGTTTACTTCTGTAGGAAATTTGTGATGCTCAGATTCGTTGGTTTAAGAAAACTAAAAATTATTGCCTTCTGGCAGGTAACCTAGTCTTGGCTACAAAAGTTATTACCCTTGTCACATGGCCTGGTTTAGGACCTTTCTACAGTATTCATAATGTTCATTACTTTTGTCATTCATACTGGCCTTTTCTTTGTCTCCCTGAAATTTCCAGTTTGCACGAACTAAGTTGACGTACGCAGTAATAGATTTAAATAATACTTTGGAATATGTGGCATGCTTTGCCCAGTTCTGACAGTAATTACCACTTTGTCATACATTTGCAATAAGCTGCTGGGGGGGAAGAATAAATAAAGGCTTCAGAAGCATGCTTATACAAGTTACACAAAATACTGTCTTTAAATAATAAAAAAAAAAAAAAAGGACATACATTTATAGAGAAGTGAGGAAAAATAGCAATTAACCATCCCATTATTAATCATAACTACATTAATTATCATTCCAACTAGAGCAAGCAAGAAATTAATAAGATTAATTAAGGTTTGTAACCTTAATTACAAATCAACTGTGTCGCTAATTTCTGGTTTGGTTCAGTTTGAAGCTTAAGCCCTAATTCCACCAGCATTGCCAAATTCTGACACTCATCAGCATGATGAATGACTGTTGATTGGCTGTTTTAATCCTTGCTTGGTGTTTAGTATTCTGGGAGGAGATGTTTTAATAAAGGACAGCAACTTGCCAACATTTTTTTGAGATGGATTTAAAAAAAAAAAAAAATCTGAATCAATAAAGACTTACTTCAAAACTATTCTTGAACTGAAATACTGCAGCTTGCTGAGAGAAAAATGCTTTTGCTCACACTTTAACTCAGTGACAACAGCCCCGGAATCTGAAAAGAAATGTGTTTATTTGACTTGCACTTGAAAAGCTCTTTGCTTCTCTGCTTTGCCTCCAGTTTTCAGAAATCAGGTTACAGAGAACAAAGATTAATTTCTCTGGATGATCTGTGGTAGCTCTGGTTTTAGACAGCTCAAAGCAAATAAATCTTTGTTATTAATAAAGAAAACAAAATATTAAAGGTAAGCTGATTACTGTGCTGCAAATGAGATACACTTTGGTTTCATCAAAACCTTAAAGGAACACAGATAAACCTCTGCTTCTGCTAAAAAGTGAATATAACTAGTTAACCTTGTTTATCTCATAGAGTGGTTGAAGTTAGTGCTTAGCTATAGTCATTCATCTTGAGAAAGATGGTATGTGCTAAGATTCAAAACATAACTCAGAATTTTAATAATGCAGCAAGCACTGACTCCTCTCTCCTCTATAAACAACACAATTGCATCTGAAATTTATGAGAAGAAAAGGAAAACGTGCCACCTCCTAATGATGCCCCTGCTTGTCTGATGGTCCCTCAGTCTGCAAAATTAGCGCTGATATGGGTCATGCCTCCAGGCAAAGGTATTATACTACATCAACTACTCTTCACAAGAGTGGAGATACCTGAGTGGATACATCATGCTGGGCACCCCTCCGAGTCCTGTGAAATTATACAGAGGTTTATAATTTGGCTTGTCTGGATTTTATTAGGAAACAACCCTTCTTAGTTTCATGTTGCATTGTGAAGTGCTACACAAGGTTGTTTCCTTTTGCATGACATGACAAGTACGCTCATTTTCCAATAATGTTATTGTTTTGCGGAGAAATCACTCTATAACTTTTGGGGTTATAAAGTGGGTATGTTTATTCAGCGCTGGGCGCATAGGGGATCGCTCCACCACAAGCATGCGCATCGTTTGCAGCTCCCGTCAGGCTTATATGTTACAAAGTAGTGCATATTCATAAAATGCCTATACATATACATAGTCTACCCCCGCCTCCTCTCGCTTCTCATGGTAGTCAGGTCTCCTCCTCTTGCATCTGCGCGATGAGCTCCTTTGGCCTTGTTCGGTGGTCGCAGATTTATGGGCGGGGGTCGCATAGATGAAGTATCTCCTCTTCCTCGCTGATGAACTTTTCACCTCGTTGTTCTGCGCAGTCTCAGTTGTTCCCTGGGCCCTGGCCAAACTGCCATGCCAGTTTGTGCTAGAATCTAGGATGATTTGTTGCTGGAACATACAACTTCAAGGACCATAAGAAACTTCTCTTTGGGCTAGGAGATAGTCACCTAGCAACGTTATCACGAACAGTCCCATATGCCTCCCCTTGTTTTTGCACAGGCCTTGCACCATCAATCTAAGATTGTTAAGACTCCCCGTTTCATTATCACAAGAGCTTCACTACATTTTGCATAATGTTTCATTAAATTTTTAGACAGTTTACCACTTCTCTCAGAAATCATCCCAGAAACCTGTTCTCTTATATCACCTGGGCTAAATCCTGTCCTGCTCAGCACTTCAAAATTGTGTGGTATGAAATAGAGGGTTAAAACGGGCTACAGATAGTAAAATAATTTCACATAGGTCACATTCTAAAGATCATTTTTACAATTACATTGTTTTAAACTTAGAGGTGTCTGTGTGACTTTTCACTTCTGAATATTGTCCATCCAGGATGGGAGCTAGAAGGAGAAGACTTACAACTCTTTCTTCGTTGTTGGTTCATTTCTACCAGCAGGAGCATTGGCATTGCAAAACACTTGTACAAATACATAGAGCACTCCCTTCCACTGTTGCCCCGATGGTTTCTGGATGCCTCTGAGGAGAAAGGGATCTGGTCTTCCTCGGGTGTTCATCTGGCAAGGAGCTTTTACCCGCTACTGGTGAAAGCTGTGGAGCAAAGGGGGCAGGGGAGCCGGCAGCACTCCATTCCAAGTGGCAGAGGAGGCACACAAAAAAAGGTGCAGCAGTGAGGGAGATGCCGTGTGTGTTCCCAGCACTTCTGATTCATGCCAAAGTCACTCTTTTGGCTCCAGGGGAGAACATGGGATACCTCTCCACTGAGCATTCAAAATTTCTGTTGAAGAATTTCCAGAAAAGGCTAAGACTGCTCTTTTCATTTTGTAATCATAATATTTTAGGAGAGATGTCCACAACAGCCATCTATCCAAAGCTTTGAGGTCCAGAAGTGTACACAGAGTATATTCTACAGTGAGCAAATATACAGTCATGTCTCCATGATCTGTACAACTGACAGAATTTATGTACCTCATAATTGCATATCAATGAATACTTGAGATCTCTCTGCAGGTTACATTCACGGATGGTACATTTCAGACCTCAGGTAAATTTAGAGTGTTGCATTCAATTTTTTAAAAGACAACAAAAACATCACTTCAACAAGTTCTGTTAGGTTTTTCTATTGCTTGCTAATGTTGGAGACTGGTTCCAGTACGGACTAGGAAGAAAATATCTGTGTGATTATGTCTTTTTATGTTTCTCTCTTTAATGCTTATGCCACATTCATCACAATTACAGTATACATACATCCTCATCGCCTAGGAATATTAAGTGGGATAGTATCAGAGTTTTGTCAGTTGAACAAAGCAACATCTTATCCTGTTGTAAACTTCCTAAAATACATTAACACCTGAACGTTATGAGATCTGCTTCAACTTATTTAAAGACACACAAAATGCTGGCAAATAACTACAATGGATGACTAATAACTGATCTTGGAAATTTTATATTCTCAGGACCAGATGGTTAGTCCTTTTTTGACAGGACAGCAGACTTTGTTCCTCACAGGGAGGAATTCATACTGCTCCTGAGCTGGGGCTTCTGTCCTACTACTGGGGCTTGAGACAAGTGGGCAGGGAGCTCACTCCAGCACAGCAATTCATAGCTAATGTACACAGCGTCACTGGTGAGGTTCACATTGCATCTAACAGTCTCACATTGTAGGTTCAAACGGTGAGAATAGTGCTTATGGAAGTGAATGATATTCATATATGAATGTAGGCAAAGAGCTCACATCCGGATAAATACCACTATTCTAGGTCAGGTAAATTCATCATTTCATAAACCATTCCTAAATATGACAGATTCAAATAAGTTTATTTAACACTTTCTGCAGATTCTTTACCTCTTTCTCAAAACCTATACAAAGATTTCCATCCACAGGTCTTAAAGAACTTTCACAATCAACTTTTCACTATCTCTGTGAAAATACACAGAGAGAGAGAGAGAGAGAGAGAGAGTAAGTATATGTGTATATACATTTCATGTATTAATGGTGAGGAATTTTAGAAATAACCAGATTATTTCTGTGGAGGAGCCAAGCATAAACGTCCATTATTTCTGACTGCTAGACTGACCAGTGGAAAATACCCACTAGTATTTAGGTCAGCATTTGAAAAATATATCTGTTTACCTCTGAGATTAGTACAGTCATGGCAAGTTAATGGTACTTAATTGTGTTCATAATGCACCTAAAAAGAATGGACATTCTGCAAACTAATCGGCATTTACTGATGATGAACAGACAAGACGATTGTCTGTCACAAGAGACTGTTCCCACTTGGCATCATGTAACTTCTCAAAGTGATGCGTTTAGTATCTTTCTGGTTTATCAATAACTTTTTTTTTCCTTTAATATAACAACAGAAGATATTTCATGCTTTTGAAACATCTACCTACATTGACTTCCCAGATGGTTTTGAGGTGAACTCATTAAAAATGCAACTTATTAAAACACACATACATTAATGGAGACCGCTGTGTAAACGGTAAAGCAACTATTATCACAAAGTACAATAAAGTTCCTACTTAATTCATTTAGATCGTCCTAATTTTGCACACCAAGCATTTCTGGAAGTTAATTGGCATGAAAGGCAGGGTAAACTATGCACAACAAATTGAGTGTGAAACAGAATTAATTTAGATAAAACCTATTGTGCAAAACTGCTTGTTCAGCAATATTTGCAAAGGAGACGAGTCACCAGATCTGCTTAATGTCACTGACTCTTCACACTGTGTCATAGCTGAGATTTCAAGCAGGATTGCATTTATTTAAACCCTAGTTTGAATGCAAGACTATCTTTTGTGCTTATTATACGAGAAGTTGAGAAAACTACTTCACAGAATACTACTGACATAAATGAAAAAAAAAAAAAAAAATATTAGGTATAGAAATAGTTTTCATTTAATAGATAGTTTGTAGGAGTGATCTAGACTTGTCAAATCCTGACAGACTCCTGAAGACAGTATTAACTCTGTTATTTTCAGCCTATTAATTTTTGTAATAATAATCATAAAGGTAATTCAGTAATGCATTTTAATACATCTAAGTAATGCCATAATTCCTCTAGAAAAGACACTCCAGGCAACTGGGGGGAAGGAGGGGGCGATAGGGGGAAGGAGGAAAAGGGATGAGATTATGATTCAGGCTTGAAACAAATGAAAGAAAGGTCTGAATATATCCAGAGTTAGAACTGAGAGTACAAGGCAATGAACACTACAAGTAATTTAGGAAGTGGAAGTACAACGGTTCATGTTTTATTACAGAGCATGAAAACTCACTCCATAAGAGCTAACATATTTGTCAATTTTCTAATATAAATATTAAAAGATACAGTATTGGTTGGACAAGGAATAAGAACAAGCAGTGAAGGATTACATGTAACTAGATATTTAGATTAATTTCGTAACCAATAATTTTTTATCTCTTTTTTATGGTGTAGAAATCAGTGATAGTACAGTGTTATGATTGGGCTCCTTAGCTGAAATCTGTGTACACACTTCTACTCTTTAACTTATAATGTCTTGCCATATCTTTAATCTGCATTTTTTAATTATCATGCTATTGTCAGTAGCAAAATGCAAAACAGAATTCCCAGATTTTATTCCTGAAAAGAAAAACATCTCCAAACTACTCAATTTCAAATAAAATAGGTAGTATAATAGAGGAAATGTTTGGTATTGTCCTTCCAAAGGATTTAAAGATCCGCTTATTAGGAATGACAAAGGATAAGAAGATTAGTGACGTTAGTCTGAAACGCTTCATGTATATATTAGTCATGGAGAAAAATGTATTTTGAAGTACTGGACTGCAGAAGCTAAATGCACATGTATCGCATAGCCCAGCACTACAAAATACCTTCTACATATGAACGCATTACTATTTATATAGTGCACTTCATGAGGTGGAGAAATACTTGAAGGTAAATCAGTGTAAGTAATAAGACTGTATGTGTTACAGAGAAATGAAACACATTCATATTGTACGCTACTTTGTAGTTATTATTATAGTGAAATTTATGGGGCCGGGTTAGCTGGTATGATTTTTTTTCTGTCCTTTATCCAGCTGGATAATTGATCATAACTGGAGTGCAATATTTTTGTAAAGTATACTTAACATGGTTTATGCTGACTGAGATGGTCTTGCTCAGGCTTGCCTATCTGTTGGGAAAAATCATATTTCCTTCTACAAGAAATTCTTTCCATGTCGTTTTTCCCAGTTAGATAGAGTTCAGAATGAATCATGGCCTGATAAAGATGCAGAACCCGTGAGATGCTAAGCACTTTGAGAACAGGATTGGAGACCACATCTGTGAAAAAAGAGTATCAAGATTCCTTTAAAGTGTCCCAATAAATCTATTATTGTTTGTGCATGTAATACCACCAATATACAAACTACTGCTTGCAGATTTGCAGGTGGTAATCAGGCAGAAGTCATTCTGATTGCTTCAGTCATTGGAGTCACTACATATGTCTATATTCAAGACCTTTTTCAGAGGGCCATAAAACTCTGAAGGAATTCAGGCCATAGTTGGTAGAAATTAAATTTCTCTCATCCGTCACTGAAAGGTTGTTTATCAAGATGCTGCAGATGAATTAGTATAATCCTTATCACTTAATGTAGCCTAGCTTGATACCTTTACTAGAATTAGCTCTCAGAATTAATAAGCTTAAGAAATGTTAGGGAAGAGAAATGTCAGCTATTCATTTGGTATTTAAAAAAAAAAAATGTACACATCTAATAAAAGGTGAAGGAAAAGAGCTGCTCTCTACAAGTACGATCCAGTGATTTCTATCTGTACAGCATAAATCAAACATGACTGATTTAAATACCATGCTAAAAGTATATGCACTCTGACTGTTTGTTAGGCTGCTTTTCTTTTGGTGTAGGCAGCATGCTGCACCAACATCCTTCTTAAATGAGGGTAGATGTGTACAGGGATTGGACTATAACATGTAGCTTCTTTTGAAACACTGATATTCCTTTTGTAGAAAAGCAGTTTATCTAGAAAGGTATTAACTTCAAATGTTGGGCTTTCATTAAACTTTAAGACAAACTATAAAGTAGCAGCATCTGGTTTCCAGTCAGGTTTTAAACTGCCTTATATCATCTTCAGGAAATACAGGTTTGTGTGTCATACTGCTTATGTACCTTCAAAAGATTTTACTAAAGTGCTTTGGATAAGATTACTTCCCCATTCAGCAGTGTGCTGTGATGTAAGGAACTGCCACATCAAACTCATCATTAGGGTAAGGAAAAATTCTGTAAAAGGATATTCATAAAACTTCCCTTTTTTAGCTCACAGCTAAAGCTGGTCAGCCAATTTACATCGTTACTGCTGCAGGTAAATAACAGGAAATGTGCTAGTACTGTTTTTCAGCAGTTTGTTACTCATCATTTTCACATAAGGTCATGTGTGTAATTTCTTTGGTACTCCTATTGTGTGCTGGACGAAACAGACCCCCGTCCAAATACATCCCGATTAGGATAAACTCAGAGTGAGATTTTAAAGTATTGCTTACATAAATCACCGGAGGAAGATTTTTAAACACTTTGAGTGTGACTTAATTTTTTTCAACAAGTGTGAAGACTAGGATTTCATTAAAAACATGTCTAAGGAATGATTACTGGGACCCACTCAGGTGTATTCTGAAGGAAAATACTTGAGGAATGATGGACACCTCAGACAGCCCTGAAAAGAACCAAATGAAGTTGTCACATTTTCTCCTGGCCACTGTCAGGTGGGCAACTGGCATTCCTCTATCTCTGCTTACCATGGCATGTGTCATCCAGATAGTGAGAGCAGAGGATGAGAGTGCAAAATTTGTCTGAGCAGGGATGAAAACAAGAATTTGTGAATATCTACTTTCTCACTGGTTTGCTGGGAAAATTTTTCTGCCAGGACTTCTCAATTACTTTTGTTTTAGTTGAAAATTTTGAATTCCTTCTTGCCTTCTTGGAGGAGATAAAACCAAATCTCTTCATTATTTCTTTAGCTCTCAAGCTGAAGAAGACCTTTCTTCATTCTTTTCTTCTAGTTAGGAAGAGGAACCTTCAAGCTTTTCTTTTGCTACTGTACTTCTAAGGGAAGAATGACACCTGTCTTATTCCTATAGTGTTGAATTGATTTCCTAGTGGAATAGAGTGTAGTACTATAAATTGTTCCAGATGATACCAAAGTTATTTCTTGAGAAAATGTAATTATGCTATTTGGGGATCAAACATATCCTGACATTATTTGGAATTTGGGTGAAGAATATTGATGCTACTTTGCAGTCACGCTTTTCATTGCAGTATTTAAAATATCTGTGAGCACTGGGTTTTCCAACTGCTCATACCATCACCTTATGCTAAAAAAAGAAGTATGACAAGACAGTATAACAGGTTACTAGCTCTCTCCAATTTATGCTTTCCTAGACATATTACACTTTCATTCACTTTGACCAGGTGTTGTGTTAGTATTTCCAGCCCTACAAACAGGGGCCATATGTAGCTGCAGCATTCATATCACACAGAGCCTTAGCTAGGCAGTCTTAAAAACTCTGTTAGTTCAGTCTGCAACTGGGATCAGATGAGGGAATTAATACCTAAGTGAAAGATAACAGAAAGGGTGGATGAGCAAGGACTTCCTAGAGATCAAATCAAAAATGAAACCTACAGAGGGTGGAAACAAGGACAGATAGCCTGGGAATAATACAGATAAATTGTCTGAGAAGCCAGGGATCAGGTTAGGAAGACCAAATCCCTGATAGAATTATATCTGGCCAGGGACATCAGGGGCAACAGGAAAAGCTTTTACAGGACACTGGTGATAAAGGGGAGATTAGGGACAATGTGGGCCCTCTCTGGAAGGAAACAGGAGACTTGGTTACCTGGGATAGGGAGAAGGCTGAGGTACTCAGTGACTTCATGCCTCAGTTTTTACCATCAAGGGCTCCAGCCACACCACGCATGATGCAGAAAGTAAAAGCAGGGACGGAGAGAATGAACTGCCCATTGTAGGAGAAGGAACCAGAAGGTGCACAAGTCCCTGGGACCTGATGAGATACATCCCTGGGTCCTGAGAAAAATGGCAGATGAAGTGGCTAAAGCAATGTCCATCATATTTGAGAAGTTGTGACAGTCGAGTGAAGTTCCTGCTGAGTAGAAAATGGAAGTAAAGAAGACCTGGGGAACTACAGGCCAGTCAGTCTCACCAATGTGTCCTGCAAGATCATGAAGCAGATCCTCCTGGAAACTATGCTAGGGCACATGCAAAAGAAGGAGGTGACTGGTGACACCCAACATGGCTTCACTAAGGGCAAATCATGCCTGTCAAATCTGATGGCCTTGTATGACAGAGTTACAGCACTGATGGACAAGGGAAGAACAGCTGATGTCATCTACCTGGAATTGTGCAAAGTATTTGACACTGTCCTGCATGACATCCCTGTCCCTAAATTGGAGAGACACAGATTTGACAGGTGGACCATTCGGTAGGTAAGGATGGTCGCACTCAAAGAGCTGCAGTCAACGGCTCCATGTCCAACTGGAGAGAGGTGATGAGTGACATTCCCCAGGGTTCAGTGTTGGGACTGGTGCTATCTAACATCTTTGTTGATGACATGGACAGTGGGATCGAGTGCTCCGTCAGCAAGTTCACTGATGACACCAAGCTGTGTGGTGCAGTTAACATGCTGGAGGGAAGGGATGTGCCATCTAGAGGGACCTGGACAGGCTGGAGAGGTGGGATCATGCAAACCACGTGAAGTTCAACAAGGCCAAGTGCAAGGTCCTGACCATGGGTCAGGGCAGTCCCCAGCACAGATGTTTGGACAATGAGTGGATTGAGAGCAGCCCTGCAGGGAAGGTCTTGAGGGTATTGAATAGAAAACTGACCGTGAGCCAGCAATGTGCGCTCACAGCCCAGAAAGCCACCCGTGTGCTGGGCTGCACCCAGAGCAGTGTGGGCAGCAGGGCGAGGGGGGGGATTCCCTTCTTCTACTCCACTCTTGTGAGACCCCCACCTGTGTCCAGCTCTGGGGATTCCAACATAAGAAGGACATAGACCTGCTTGAGCAGATCCAGATGAGGCTACCGAGATAACTGGAGGTCTGGAACATCTCCCTTATGAGGAAAGGCTGAGAGAGTTAGGGCATGTTCAACCTGGAGAAGAAAAGGCTCCAGGGAGACCCTGTAGCAGCCTTCTTGTACTTAAAGGGGGCCTACAGGAAAGGTGGGGAGGGACTCTTGATCATGGAGTGTAGGGATAGGATGAGGAGTAACAGTTTTAAACTGAGGGTAGATTTTGATTAGATAGAAGAAAGAAATTAATTCCTGTAAGGTTGTTGAGGAACTGGCACAGGTTGCCCTGAGAGTTCGTGGCTGCCCCCTCCCTGGAAGGGTTCAGGGCCAGGTTGGACGGGGCTTTGGGCAACCTGGGCTAGTGGAAGGTGTCCCTGCCCATGGAAGGAACTAGATGATCTTTGAGGTCCCTTCCAACCCAAACTATTCTATGGTTCTGTGATATTCAAGATACTGCAAAAAGCAGCGATGCATAAAGGCATGAGGATGTGCAAAAGAGTTGTTTGTTAAAGTGACTGGGAACACAGCATTTAGGATACTGTTTCCAAACTATTTCTTCCTCTTGGGATATGAAGATACACGATTATCCAGCTTTACTGACTAACTAAGCCCACTCCTGTTAGAAAAATTTTGTGGTGACATCAGAAAAGACTCCTGTTAGAACTATTCCATGGGGACATCAAAGAAGTTATGAAGCACAGAGGATGTTATAATAATTAGAGGAAATATAAGACAATGAAGTCCAGGAAATTATAAAAAAACCTCTGTTTGTAGTTAATTATCTGAATGCAGGCTCCACAGTTGCCTTGCAGGAAATGAGCGCTTGTTTGAAGAGCTTCTAGTTTTGTGCAGGCAAATGACCAAGAGCAGAAGAGAGTTTGGAGCAATGCACATGACACAAGCTTTTATATCCTATTGCCAGGGCTTTTGCAGTATCTGAGACTGAACAGGTTAAAGGAAAAAAATGATTTTTTTTTTTTTTTGAAAGCACAAGAACTTTCATGAAAGCAGTACAGCCTATGTGTTCACAATCCATGAGATGGCTGTGAATGTTCATAGGCCTTATGCTATAAGGAAATTGTATCCTTTTCTGTTTACAGTCATAGTTCTTGGGAGTAGGCAAAAGTCTAAATTGTGAACCCATGTTTTGAAGGCGCATTGATCCATGTTTAGCATTAACTTTCATGATTGCCACAACAGCGTAGAGGAATCATCCATTAAGACTTCATAACTTCATGATGATAATCTTAACAATGAATTTATCTGTCTCTATATGATTGCCCACTTTTAAGGATAGCCACAATCCAGAAGCTAATGAATTCTTTGAGCACTGGGAAATGATCTTCAAGGTTGTGTGGAGGTTTTTGGAGCAGACATCAAAACAAAACACCAGAGGGAAGTCATTTGATACAAATGTTTTCCGCCCATTGACTTTTGCCCACAAGAGTAATTCCGGGCAAAGCAGACTGGACAACCTATAGCTGTAACTCTGCCTGCTGAGACACTAGCAGTGATTTTGGACCCTTCACCCTGTCCTGCACCTAGTCTCTCCAAAAAAGCCTGAAACAAACCCCTTAGTCCTCAAGGATCTCAATGGCAAGGGAAGAACGACATCTGCATCAGTACTGGCTGATACCAGTAGATTGTGGGTTGTGCACGCTACAGAGGAGCAGGTTTCAGAGGAGCCCATATGAGGTAGGCAGTGGCCCTGAATTTGTCTCTAGTGAACTGAAGTGCAAAAGCCACAACTAAATGAAGGCCAACAGTGCAAATGTGAATCAGCCCAGAGGAGCTGAGCAAAAGCACAGCTACCAAAGACAGCACAGCTGGCTACAGCTACAAAGACAGCCCACCTGAAGGACTTGTCAAGATCAGCTCCTCACAGCTCCTGTCTTAACCTAATAAAACGTCAAGTCATACATATTCACTCTGATTGTATTAGTAGTCACTGGGTTTTCACTGATTTTTAATTATCCTGCAGTATGTTTACTCAAAGACACAGAAACAGAAGAACAGGGGGAAAAAAAAAAAAAAAACAACAAAAAAAACCCACAAATATTTGAGCTCCACTATCTTCCATTTCCTTCTGTGTTTTTAGAGATGTGTCTACAGGGGGTTCAAGCTCATGGAAATTGGAAGGGAAAAGGGACCCTTGTGATAGTAGGACATCTAATTTGACACTCTTCCTGTATAGTCATTTATTGTCACATGCTTCCTATTGTTTTGACCAGCCCAGGTTATGGGCTTTCCAGTATTCGTTATGAAGAATTATTCTATAGGTTCATATAATTGCCATCAAAAACTTAAGCAAAGACTATATTTTTCTTGTCTTAATTTCAATCTATTATCTCTATTCACCTATGTTTCACTGTGTAATTATGCTTCCACTTAAGCGTTAACAGTTTGGATTTTAACATTGTCCACACTGTTTTCTCTGTGCGTGGTTACAGACCATTGCCGCCTTCACCATGTTGGCTCTTAAAACTCTCCGTTAATTCATTTAGTCTGCTTAACTCCATAACATAAAATGTACAGAAATTGAATAGGGTATTGGAGCTGCACTAAACAGGTTTCACTGCAGATAGAGAACAGCGACTTAATCAATTTGTTTTCCTCTCTTCCTGTATTTATGCATGCCATGTTTAGAGTCCATTGTGAAATACATGTCTATTATAAAAACTAGACTATTCTAAAATAATTTCCCCGTGTAATCACAGGTTTTAGATCCCATTACTAACAAAAAGGTTCTAATATAGGGATATTTTTGTTATTTTGTGCTGTTCTCCAAAAATGCTTTGCAATAATCTTTTCTTATTCCAAATTATCCTGCTATGCACACACATTAATTGACTGGTTCATTGCTTCTTTCATGAGAGAATTTATTTTGGCTTAAGGGACTGATTGCTCTGTTTGCTGTAAAATACTTGTCGAAATTTTGTGAATTTCATATTTAAGGTGTAAGATTCAGGTGAGTAATATGAGTTGATATTTATGATCAAATGAAAATGGAAATCACAGAGAGGAGATATATTTGGTTTACAATGCATCTCTGTTTTAAATGCTATTTCAAATTATGTAAAGCTAAGACTGTTAATTAATGATTTCTGAAACACCTTTATCATCTATGCAACCTTCCAGTGGTTATGAGTGTGAGATTCATGCAGCAGAGCAGTGCAAAAGCTTTTCTTATTCTGAATTGTTAGTGTCAGATGAACTAGAATATTTGACAGAAAGGAGGAGAAATAAACTAGGTTTGTCAGTCAGGCTACTAAGCTGCTGAGAATTTTGTACATTATATTAAATATATTTAACAAAAATGTTTATAAAGTGAATATAAGTGGAATCAATGAAAGAAAATAAAATTCAAAATTAATGAATCAAAATACATTAGAGTGGTAATTTTTTATACCACAGTATGAAAGTGATTCTCAGTTGGTACTGAGTTTGATATCTGCTTAAATCCATTGACTTAAGTCCATCAGAACTTTCAGCCAAATTTAGACAAAGCTTGTTCTCACTATTAGAGAAATAATAAAGAACGTTTTTAAAATTTCTATTTTACTGGTGTCTAACCTACGTCTATAAGGTGAAAGGTCCATGTAAAATGACAACACACAGCAGAACACTATTGACAAATACTCTAATGACTAAACAGGAAGAATTTGGGGACAGATTTAATGCACAAATGAGATTTAATTGAGATGCGCAGATTAACACTTTAACTTTTCACTGAGGTGCTTTTGTACCTCTTGGATTCTGGCTTTATGTCTCAACTGAAAGCAGCATCAGTGCCTGTTGCAGGCTAGGATAATAATGTATTTATAAAAACAAAACAAAACAAAACAAAAATTAAGTTGTTCTGATGTCATTTTCAAGCTGAGTTTGTATTCTGAAACTTTTCGCTTTAGCCACCTATTAGGGGTCACAGCTGTGTTCTTGCTGCCACAGATAGCACCAAAGTCACATGAACTTACCCTCTGTAAATCCCAAACTTAACCTCTGTCTAATTCTCTGCCCTGCTCAGACCCCTCTGGCATTTTTTGCTGTTCTGAGCCTGCAATTATTGCACCGTCCACATCAATTTATTGTATTCACCCCAGTCTGTGTGTTGCTAGTCAGTAGATCTGAATTATGTACAGTGACGTCCACAGAAAAGTCATGCCCCCAATTAATACAATATTCTGTCTATTTTCTGTTCAATTTCTCCTTCTTAATTCCCTTGTTGGAGCACATTTTTCTTAATTCAATTGGACACTCGATCTCTCTGTAGCAGGTCACCACCAGATGACCAAGGGCCCCACTGCAATTAGAAGTAATCCTACAAAGAACTGAATAAAGACTCAATTATGGAGCATTTAAATGCAGGCTGCACCATGGCTCTGCTAATATGTTACCACCTACAAGCACTGTGCAATCAGATTGGAGATTGGATCTCTAATATGAATTAGAATTCAGCAAGATCACTTACAGATCCATTTTTCCCCTTCAAACCAACCCCCATGAAATTTATCTGCTCCCCTCAACTTCCACTCCCATTTAATTTGATTCTTTTTAAATACCTAAGTGTCTTAAAACATTTTTTTTTCAAATTATTCTTTAACAAATTATTCTTTAACAAACTGAAGAGATAATTTTGGCTTTTTGGCAAACATATTAGTGACATATCATTTTTGGGCAAAACAGAACCCTGTTCGTTTTTCTGAACTTCACTCTCTCGTGGTTTGGATAGCACTAACTGTAGCAGGCAGAGATATTTTGGTTTGGACAAGCTTGTAATTACATTTATGAAACAAACAGAAAAAGGGGTTGAGATGCCATTTTTCTCCCCTTTTCCAGGATCCCTTCTTTGAGCAGGAAGGGTATATTCTTCCCAGATAAAATGTGGAATTAGGACTTAAGGGATATGTCTATGCATGTATTTTCATGCATGGCTCTGGTCTCGGTTATTGACCAAGTGTTTAATGTCTTATTTACAAACTTTTGGACTCTTTCAAATGAGCATAGTAGTCATCATATTCTTTTGCCCTTACCAGTCACGTTTATTTTCTCATCTTACATGCCCAAGCTTAATGCTTTAGTTTAATAATCATATTAATAATAACAATTACGATCTGTAAATAATCTTACATAAATTTCCTGACATTTTTTTTTGTAGTTGTCTGATCCAGAATGTAGTGCTCCTCAGAAATTTGCTCATTAAATATTTGTTTTAAGCTAATATAAGGAAAATAAATACGAACTTACTTAAAATCCTGAAAAAAAGAGATTTTGTGGTTTTGTTGTATGCTTGTGTATTTAACTTCATTGTATGTATTTTAGTTTATTGGATTTATAATTTAATGTGTTAATATTTGCCAAGAATGTACATCTTTAAATGAAAAATGTGAATGGTCCATAACTCAGCTGTGTAAATACATAAAATCCCATTTATCTCGTGATCTAAATACCAAGCCACAGCATCTTTCATTTCTTAATTTTTAACCATCCCATATTCACTGAAGTTTGACTTCAGGCTTTACTTGAAATTTTACTACCCTCTGTGTGTAATGGAATTACAGCTGACTTGTGAGTAATATTCTTCATGCAAAGCCTTTTTATTTCCTTTCTTTTTATTTCAAACACTGTTGTTTCATGTACAAGAGGATAATTAATACTGTGACAGCAATTTCTATTAGAAGGGGAGAAAATTCTTATTATTTCATCTTATCTTATTATCAAGTTGAAAGTGGGATAACTCCCTGGCAAGGAGTATTTCATTATTTTGTCTCAAGTGTCCCTAAATGTGTTCTTGATACTGCCTTAACGATCTAGTCTTTAACTGAGAGAAGAAATATACTTAGTCCTTTAAATAAGTAGGTCAGCTGCTTGCAAAAGACACCACTAGTTTAGCAGGATCCAAAAAGGGACAAAACTCCTACATGACTTCTCGAGTTGACTGTCAAGGTCTACTTGATGATCTGTGCCACTCTGTAACCACTGTCTGTGTGATCTAAGCAGTTTCTGAGCCTGTGTTTAGTCAGTGGGTTTTTCTTGCTTGTTTTAGTGCTGTTCTCTTGTGATGAGCCAACTTTCTTCTATGTTTTTAAAACATAATGTTCTGGCATAATTGTTGGCATTTTTATTTCTTTTTTTACCTTTGTACTTTCAACCTCTTCATTCCTTAGATGTTTTCCACACCTTAACATCCCTTATCTTGTTTTATGTAGATAAGTTAGAAATACATACGGAAGCTCATGTGATGTCATTATCTTGACAATCAGTACACCCTAGCCTCAAGTTCAGATCATGTTCAGATCTCATTTCAAAGAGCCATAGCTGCACTTGGAGGAGATGGTCAGAGTTTACACAGACAGGGACCAGCATATGGACAAGGTAGATGTGAAAATGTATGGTCTCTTTAGTTTTGTGCAAAAAGCAAACAATGTGATATATGGTAGAGATCTGCCAAATAACATGTAATTGTAGTGGATTCTATTTTCTCTTCTTGATAATGTAAAATAGAGCTCTCATTTAAAAAGTTCATCTATGAGGAACTAATAAAAGAATAAATACATTTTCAAACAATGTAAAACTATTGTCTAACTCCCAGCCACAAGCAACTTTGGAAATAAGATTTTAGAAGACAGTTAAAGAAAATTCAGCATTTATATGCCCAGTGAGAACACGTGCAGTTATATTGCATAAGAAGGCTATGTAATCAGAAAAAAATGTAAACACCTGGCTTATGCCATGAATTGATCTCTGACTAAAACCAGTAAGAAACTTTGTCCAGGGATAGTTTATTCCATAACTGTTTAAAACTATTCTTTTGCCATCTTCCTCTGAATCATCTTGTACTACTCACTGTCAGAAAAAGGATATTGGGCTTGGCAGCTTGCTAGTTTGATTCAGTAAAGTAATTGTTATAATGCTGATGCTTTATAACACTGCTAGATAATATCTTAACCACAATGTGGCTTTCTGTAGAAATGGTCACTGTCATGACAACAGAAGTAGGAGGACCATTTTCCTTTTTGAGGATTTTAGCAACAACAGACACATGACAGCCTGTACCCTTTCTTTGTTGTTTTAGTGTAGTCACTATGTTCCTTAAAAGGGGAGTTGAAGATCATATATAACCCTCTGAAGGATGATGGAAATTTTTTTTTGTAGGAATTGCACAGACAGAGAGAGACTTTTAGGAAATTAGTTATGAGGAAGAAAGGCTACAAGAAGGGCATCAAGGAAAAGAGAACTTGCAGCTGCAAAAGCAACCAAGATATGGCTCAGAGGAACAGGAACTGGTGACGCTGCTGGACCCAAGGCACTGCAAAAAGGTGTCTGGAGGGATTGTGCAGAGTTTGCTGCGCTCCAGAAAGATGCTGAGCTGGCTGAGATGATGGTCTGCCTGCAAGGATGCAGTGGACAAGGAGAAGTTGGTTTACAATCCCTTTCTATTATTATTCCATCTTAGTTTTCTGCATTTAAAAAGTTAATTAACATACTTTATAGTCTAGTAAAACTGGTATTGTTTTGTTGTTTTGTTGTGGGGTTTTTTTGTTTGTTTAAAAGCTTTTGGTAATTGTTTAAGGAACTCACTGTGAGGGTCTAAATTCCCTGCACAGCTGGGACTTGAGGTCACGTCCAACACCTTTCCTCTTCCTTTCCTTGCAGCAGATCTCAAGCCTATAACCAAAACAGAAATCTGTCATTAATCATAGCTGGTGCTGTGGTCACATGGGCAACAGTTACTACTATTTCAACAGATCAGCCATGTTGTATCCGGCAAATATCTCCAACTGGGGACGCAGGACCAAAGTTGGTTAAAGTGATGACTAAACAGCTTCTTCAAAACTTACTATGGTTTATCCATTCCTCAAAGGCGCAGCACAACCAGACTAACAGCTAAACACAGTAAATGCCCTACATTCAGGGTACTGTTTACAACTTCGTTAAATTCCCCTCAGCTGAGCTATCTTCTGCATTGACACAATGAAGCAGCTTGACTTCTGTGAAGCTTTTATGTCTGTAACTTCCCTGTCTCTTCTTTTCCACTGTCTCCGTTTTGTCTGGGTTCTGGAAGCCCACAGCCCTCCTTTGGCACATACCTTATTCTTTGAGAAGGGAAAGTCACCAAACCCAGATTAAAGCAAACAGTCACCTTCTCCTTTCAATTAATAATCCAGCTATTGCTGTCATAACTCCTCTGATGGATGGTACAGGATATTTTATCTGAATTCTTGAAGCTGTGTTCTAATACTGAACCTAGAAAGAAAAGCAAAAGACCAGTTTCCATTAACAATGTTGTGCATTCAGGCAGGGTTGCACTTAAAAATCATAAAAGTTAGACAGTTTGTCACAAATATGAATACTTTCCTCACGCATTCAGTTACAAAGCTTGTTATTTTATGCTAGAATGAAATCTTGATCCTAGTAAAAAAGATGAGACCTTTTCTGTTACCTTGCACAAAGCTGAGATTTCAGATTGGAGAATTAAAATGATATAAGATTGTTTTAAAACTATTAATGTTTCAGTAAAAAGAAATCCTAATAAGGGAATGAGAAGTATTACTGGGTTAGTATCAGCAAATCCAAAACTGGAGAACAGTTAATTTAATAAATAAAGAATATGCCTTTAAAAGAGATAAATATCGTTGATTATGGCAACTAGCTACTTCTCAGCAGCTTAATTAAAGTATGATGAAGATAGGCTTTTTTCAGCACACTTACTTGTGCTGCTTATATTTTAAATACCAAAAATAATTATTGACTTCCAACTAGATTAAATTTTGTCATTATTTTTAAGAAAGTAATTAACCTGAAACAGCCTTATTATTTTAAATTAATCAGTACTATAATAGGTTAGTGAAGCATACCTACCAAAACAGAAACTAGGACTAGATGCAATGTTTTGGCTGTAAGGCTTTTGTGGGCTGAGGAGAAAAGCAGAAGTCTATATACTTGTTTTGCTGCTGCCAGGGGAATCCTTGGTAGCCAAGCATCATCTTTAATCTTTTATTTCTTGTGCCAATTTTAGTTAATTTGATTTAACTTTCATTCGTGCATTCACTTAAGAGTATCCCTTGTATTTCACGCTAAGATTCAATCACAAAATTCATGCAGATCTGGTGACTTCAAATTGCTTCACTGACTTACAGCCCTAAGGCAGATCTGTTTACAGAGTGGAGCCACTTGTCCCAGCCAGTGCCACCTAGTACATCTTAGTCTGGGATTGCTGAAATCGTATCATTTATATGGAATGGTAGTCCTTTTAAATTTCTTTATTTTAAAGTTCCTACTTCTGCTTCTTTGGAGGCCCTTTTGAAGCCTTTACAAGTTACCCCAATCCTTAACAAACATAAATATGTTTGTAAGGTATAACTAGGAAGACATAACTGAAAAGAATTTTGTGTAGTTTCTTTGTTTAAAGTGAGGGAGGAATAAAGCAAGGAATATTTATCTCCTGGGCTCCAATAATTTCTTGCTTCCAGATAGCTAAAATAAAATGTCCTTTTACACCAGGAGATCCCCTCAGTTCCTTTCCCTGCCATCTATGACAGGGAAATATCTATGCCATCTATGACAGGAAATATCAATATTCCTCCGCAGAGGGGAAGATCTTGATCCAAAAAGAAACCACAGCATGACATAACAGCTTTTTACATGAGAGCATAGCTTTGCTGCAAGCCCTCTCCATATATAATCTCAATTAAAAGGTAAATCTGGAACAAAAGCAAAGAAAGAAGCATAGTGTGGCTATTGGGGTCACAGACTTCTTTCTATCCAGTATCCCAAAATACAAGGCATAGAAAGTCCTGCTGCCACTATTAAGCATAAACGATGCTACTGCTCTTGCATGTTTCATTGAGTTCTCTTGTTGCACTACTCAAACTCTGGAGCACGTCCTTCATACTTTATCACAGTCTTCTGTACTTTTTCCACACAAATGGTCTTTTCACATATTTATGCCCTTATTTAATTCATAAAGTTTGGACTCATATAACCTGTGTCGTGAGAACCATGAAAACACTACACAAAAAATAAAGATGTCCAGAGTCTGAAGAGTTAAGATCTTCTGTCCTTTGCCAGATGTGTTTTCACAGAGATCAATGGCTTCATTTGATTACAACAGTGTTAAGATCCACTTCTTTCCTTGTTTTTGTTGTCTCCAGCTAGGGCAATACAATTAAACTCGAGCAGAGAGTAAATTATAAGCCTGAGACACTGATATAAATAAGAAGTAAAGCTCATGAAGTCAACACATTTAGACTTTCATTAGAATGGTGTGAGCTAACAAATATGCCTTTATCGGGAAGTGCTTTCAGCACACTGAAAACATATGAATAATGCATAATAATACAGATTGAGACCTGAGTGAATAGACCAGCTGGTTTGCACAGGATATTCTGTCCCTGAATGTGACATGCTATTATTTTGCAAGGCCAAAAGTCCTTGAAATGGATGAGACAATGACCAGGTTCAGAGACCATTCAGAAAAATTGCAAGAAAAGGGTTGCTGGTAGAAATAGTAATTATTTTGATGGATTTATATAATATTAAGCAGAGTATATTTTATGAGAAGCATTGATTACATGAAGCCAGTGATTGTGTTGTACATATTGTCTCTGTCACAGAGATGTCCTTCAGGGCTCTACAGGCAATTCTGGGCACTGTGGTTATCACAAAGGGACATCCTCAAGCCTGTGGTAGCAAATACTCTGACCCACTCATACTGATTTCTCTGTGATATTTTTCTTTGCCAGTGTCCTTGAAATACATAGAATGAGCTACATCCCTCCATCACCAACAAATTTGTAGAAAAGGAATCATAGCATGTGGGAAGTAGTATAAACCTTTTACACTGCCAAAGTGGGTGGGAGCATAACAGTCAGATTTCTTACCATGCATCATGGATGTCTTTTTCTTGAAAGTCTAAAAAGCCATTGTATTTCTTAGTCAGACTTTTGCAAACCTATGGCTTTATTTTTTCTTCTTAATGACTAAGGATGTGAAAGATTTAGTATTGTGTGATACTGTGGTCTTTTAGGTAAGGTTATTTTAATGTGTGATGTCACAACTGAGATGATCACTTAAGTGGTGATCAATACATGATGATGTAGACTAGTCAGGAATTTAGAAAGGAAATAATGCAACAGTCTGCCAAGTTAAGTCTTCATCACTGAAAAAGTCTTTAGAAAATTACTTTCAGACTGTTTTCTTTCAGTACAAAGAAGGAAATTCTTCTTCTTCTTAGGCAAAGTATAGCTATTAAATTGAGTAACAAGATGATGAAGCAGCTGCATCCACCAGAACTCACAGTAATTCCACAGACTTTTGCCAGTGGAGCTTTGTCCTGTTGGATGTTATAGCTGATGCTAGTAAGTTCAGGGTACCTGTTCTACAGATGTAGCATGACCCATTTTCATTCCTGATGAAGTCAGCTAGTTTCAATGGAAGCAGAAATGGGTCCTTTTCCAGTGGGATATGCTTCATGGTTTCTTCTAAACTGAGCCTTAACCCATGGACTGCAGCAGGCAAATATAACAATCAAGAAAGCTATTTACCACAGTGAGTGCTCCGAACACAAGACCAGAGAAAGAAGAGTGAATTAAAAACTGGACTAAAACAGGGTATTTACAGAGTCTTAAGATTCTTATTTCCTTAGTAATAATTCTCACTTCTTTTTTACTCACAGAATACATAGCACTTTTCTATCTTTACAGGAACACTGTAGATGTAGCCATAGAGCTATTTTGGGGTATCACAGGCTAGGTAGAGCTATCTAGTTTAATCATATCCATTTTTATGTAACATATGTTGATCTTGCATTAAATACTTGTAGGGTGCACTGTGACATGCCCCATTTAACACCATGTCATACACTTTCAGCTAATTAAACCTCATTTCTGATATATGAGGAATCCATATTATACATTATTTTTATTACTGCAATCCCTTTTCTTTACAGAGCCTCTAAGAATCCTTAATGATTTTAATGATTTAAAAACCTGGTTATTCAAAACAGAGACCATGTGATTAGCATTACTGCAGATCCACTACAAAGGATCCAGTCACAATCAGCTGCAATTTTGAGAAATGGGTTGGTAATATAATAAAACTTACATAACATAGTTTTATC
The DNA here is from genome assembly GCF_003259725.1 of Athene cunicularia. Classification (NCBI taxonomy): domain Eukaryota; kingdom Metazoa; phylum Chordata; class Aves; order Strigiformes; family Strigidae; genus Athene; species Athene cunicularia. The sequence continues at coordinate 11,588,063 of NW_020799102.1, read as the reverse complement.
TTTCTTGTGGAGGTTTATGAGTCCAAAAGGACTTCATGAAGGCATCACCTTTTATGCCTATCATGAATTGCATGAAAAAAAAAAGTATAAAAAGAACTAATTTGGATGCTTAAACTGAAGCCAGTATAATCTTGGCACAGCTGAGAAAAAGAGGAAAAAACAAGGTGGCTATAAATTAAATTTGTTGTTCCTCAGTCTCCAGTGCAATTTAGAAAAGCCTTGGGTCTCCTTAAATTATGCTGAGCTGTCTACAGTCCTATGGGGTAAGTTCTGCATCTGGAAAGTGTTACGGTAGAAAGTTGTCATGGGTCGTCTCTCCAGGATCATACCAGAAGGAGATGAGACCCTTAGCTCCCTGTAGACTCACCCTGGGAAAAATACATTTAAGGGGAAACTCTGTGTGTGTGTGTGTGTGTGTGTGTGTGTGTGTGTGTTGTGTGTGCACATATGCCTATGTTTTGTGGCATACAATAACATGTTCATCGAGTAGGCACCTATATCTGGTCCAGCTTCTCAGCTTCTACTGGGGTATCCACAGTACTGCTGTCATTATTGCCCAGCTACACATTTGTCATCCCATCCAAGGGAGAAGGAGGGATTGAATCCAAACATAATAATGGTCAGGTAAGGATGAGGTCTGTAATTAGAGGAAAGCAGAAATCCATATGTACAGAGATATAATTAGATAGATCACTGTTTAAATATGACCAGCACTATGGATCAAGGTCAACAGTGCCAGTGTTGACCGTGGGTCATTTTTACTCTGTACAGTGGGTCCAAAGTAAGTATTATTTGCACTGATGTTTAAAGCTACATATTTTTACAAGTTTTCATGAGGGTTTTTTTGGTTTGGGTTTGTTGGTTTTGGTTTTTTTTATAGTGGGAAAACTTTGATCCACATTTTTTTTTTTTTTTTGAAGAAGAAGAGTATTATAGAACACAACAGAACAAAAGAACAAAACATTTTATATAGCTTCACAAGGGACTAACTCTCTTATATCTTGTTTTATTTAACTTAATTTTGTTTTCCTAAGCCTAAAAAGTCACCTTGCAGCATCTATATGGAGAAAAAAAAAATTGTTTTGTAAGCTTCAGTTAGGAACTTCAGGAGAATGTCTTGGAAAATCTGCATGTAACCTAAAGTTGTGATCTGAGGACCTCTGGCCATCATAATAATCTATGCTTGGAAATCAAATAAGAATGGCAACATAACTGCCTGGAAAACAGTGTGGGGTAGGGAGTGTCTGCTGCTGTAAACTTCAGATACTTCCTTAGACAAAATTAGATGGAACAATTTTTGCTTTCAAAGCCTGTTCCTGTTTAGGGAGTCTCATTGTTTAAAGATCTAAAGGTGACCTAGATATTCAGCTATACTGTGGGTGTTATATACAGGCAAATAGTCCAGAGAAGAAAGATACAAAGGGAACACTGTTGTTAGTGCCACCAGGTGTAGAAACACCTGCTTGTATCCACATTCATCACAGTGGGAGGTAACTCGTTTCTCTGAGGAGGTTTTGAATAGTAACTTTTTGGATGAACTACACAGACTATCTATGTGTATGTGTGGGGGTATATATAGAGATGCACACACTATCTAAAGTCCTATTCATTGCTCCATGTTCATTTGAGGTTTTTTTTTTCTGTATAGAATGTACCATATACCATGTATCATAGATGCTGTTATAACCCCAAGGTGAAGATCACACAATCTGTGAATTGCAAATTCTTTACAGATTTTCTGTTGTAAACATACTTACTTCTCACTAAAAGTATTGTTAATGGAAATGTTAAGAAACATGTAATAAGTATTTGATATGTGACTTTTTCTCTTTTTCATCTCTGTTAATGTTCTTAAGTCCAACCTGCCTTGAGTGCAGGGCTCATCTCTGAGTCACAAGCATCATCTCTGTCTTCAGACAGTTATGGGAGATTTCCCAAGACACAAAGTGTAACATTTTCAGGTGTAAATTACTGTTCAGTTTTTCATTCAAGTCTATATTGGCTAGCAATTTCCATCATACGATGGCTGTAGCCTACTTTATGAATGCATATGATGATCTAAATCTTACCCACACTGAATATGTGTTCACCTAATGAAAATAAAACATTCATCAGCGTGCCCACTAATCTCCCAGAAAAGTGATGAAAGAAGCTAAAGGCTGCAATCATTTCTTTAGGACAGAGTTGTACTTGAGGTTTATTAGTGTTAGAGAGCTGGTACTGCCACTGCTTATTTTATGAATAAATGATTTCCCTTTCCATGGACATCAACATGAAGGGTTTCAAAAGTCATAAATTCACTTTAAAGAAAATTAAAATAATTTAAATTCTCTGAAATAGATCTCTATAGTCAGTGTTGTACTGTGCAGTTCCAATGTACAGTTCACAGCCTTCCCTAAATGGATTCTTCTAAATTGTGCCAGTATTTGATGTACATTGTTTTCAATTACCTTGTGGTGACAGCCACCATTTACATTTTTCAAACAGCAAGAAATGCATTACTACCATTTATATTAGGCTCCATAGGGCAGTTACAGAAGGAGCCTTGCCACAGGATTGTCAAATTAATCCTTGCAGGTTAGGCTGCCACAGAAAAAACATGGGGACTATGCAGCTGTTGTGCAGGAAGTGAGGCTGGATGCTGGACGTGAAGAACTTCATCATGAAGGCCCAGGGAAGCAGAGAAGTCTGTGTAAGGGTATCTATATATGCATAAATGTCATAGCAAAAACTTCCCTGTAGGGGATGAAAAAGGGAGGTGTGCTCCACCATGGCCTGCCATAAAATGAGTTTCCACTAACAGCCATAGGGCTTGCGATGCAAATGGACCCTTCTCCTCATGGAGGGGTTGCCCCCATGCGGTACTAATGCATACAGAATCTCTGTCTTATAAAGAAATAACACTGATGCATCTCATTCGGTACCGTGGAGGGCAGGAGCTAGGAAAAGGGGGTCCCAGGGTTCTGCACACACCTAGACTCAGCTCTGCCATCCCGTGTGTTGGTGTTCAGCCTCTTTCAGTGCATGGGAAAATTAATGTAAAAAACACCCATCTTTTGCTGTAGGAACACAAGCAAAAGCTGAATTCAAGACCACAGCTTGGATCTAAGACAAGAGGCCAGTACCACCATTACATGCAAAGAGGAGCTGCTTAATTAGAAACCATGGAGGCAAAAGGAGATAGTACCTGTGGTCTCTTTGTATGGTACAGAGCTTATTCCAAGTTTTTGTGGGATGTGTAATACCTCCACTGGTTGAACATTTTTTCAGTGATGCAGGATGCAGTCCATAGCTGTATAGCTCTGGCTAGATAAGTGCCTTGAAATGATTGCAACTGCTTGGTTTCCCTCAAAACTGAAAGAATTTAGTTTCAGGATGGAAATCCCTGCTATGTCCCATATAGTTCAGATAACTGTTCCAGGTGGAACAGTTTCTGACTCCTGCTGGTAATTGTCTTGTGCTCCAAAGCTCAACAGCTCTTGCAAACTGAATTTTACCTTATGTAATTGCAGCAGGTGTTTATATTTGATATAGTACCTTCTCTTTAAAATAGATTCATGTCGTAGTAGGTACTCATACAATAATAGTGAATAGCACCCTTTCTTTTTTTTTTTTTTTTTTATATATATATAAGTAAGTTTATAGACAGAAAGCTGCACAAAGTAAATTTCAATCTATTTGATGTGGCTAAACCAACAGCAGTAACAAGAGGCAGCACTGCAAAAAGGAAGACCTTGAAATGTGCAAGTAGCTATGAGATTTTCAGGCTCACTTGCCCTTGAAAGGATATATCATATTTTAGAAATCAAAGCACAGAAAGCCATTTTAAAATATGCTAAATTCAGAAGCATTTTTTTATCAGATAAACTAAAAGGAAGATATGTCTAGTCAGTAATTTAACTGGTCAGTTAAGGTAAGAGAGACTAGAAAGAGTCTGAAAATAGCCACATAAAAATTATAAAGATCAATGTAATATTTCACAGGGATTCCATGGAATAAGTGCAAAAGCAGAATAATTATAATGCATAAATCTTAAATCTTCAGCTTAGCCATGACCTTTGGAATATGCAGCACAGATTTGAAGAAGACAAATTTCCAGTGCTAGTTAAATCTGGAAAGACGCTGAAAAGTCACAGTAGATACACTGGGAAAAGCAGACTAGGGGAAAAAACCTCCTGAATCTAGCATTATTAGCTACATAAGCAAAAAACAGCTGTCATGGCAACCTAACTTGTGTAAATGACAAGAGATAAATATGAATATAATCAAAATGCCTAAGTAACACATTATTAACTTGAAGACAGAAGTCTCCTCAAAGGTTGGGGTAGCTCATGTAGTCCACGTCTGTACCTCCTGAACCTCAGCAGTTGTAAATCAGCATAGACTAATTGGATTTAGGTTAGCCACACTGATTTTAACATCTGCTGAGGATTTTGCCCTCTACTTTTTTCTGTAAGACTGACTGAGGGGTTTTATTACATGTTCCGTCCACATTCCTTCTGTTGTTTTTTTGTTTTTTTTTTTTCTTTTTCTCTAGGGATGACATAAAACTTGTTTTATCACCGTGCTGTACTTTTTTATGTATTAATATACCCAAGACTAAAGCTGAAGTGTGCAGCTGGTTTAAAAAGAAAATCAGTGGAATGTTATTCTCCAGGAATACAAAATTTGTTGAACCTAAGAATCTTATCCACTAATGTGATGATTTAAGCAAAGTTATCTCTCTAAAATATTTGGAAATAGTTTTTTAATAAAATGAATGTCTCAACTGCAATCTTTTTAAAATAAAGCTATTTGTTGTTTGCATTGTTCTGAGACAGCTTTATGTAACTGGAGGCTCAATTATAATCCAATTCTGTTGATGTGACTAATTTCCTTCATCAAAAGCATATATTTTTAAAAATATTTTAACACTGGACATTTTAAGATTTTGGTGCTGTTCATGTTTAGATTAAAAAATCAATCCAAACCAAAAAACCCAAAACAAACTCAAAACCCCCCCAAAAAAACATCTGGAATTTCTCAAATCCAGTCATTCTGGTCCCTGTATAAAGCTCTTTGACATCAAGCATCCTCACCAGGCAAGGTAAATACTTCTCAATCAGAGTTATTTGCAAGGTTATTTTTCAAAATAGCTCTTGGTAAAAAGCTCTAGATCCACCAAACAAGATTTTCATATAAATCATTAATTACTTAAGTTATTTGGAGAACAAGTTAATATTTGTAATTAGTTCAGCTACCCGTTAATTGAGTAGGTGACTTGAAATTTCATAGAAATATTTTACAACTAACATGTAAAACTATTACAGCTGTTGTTAACAATGACTAACAGTGAGTCCTCTCCTCTCTTTTCCATAAATCCACTTTTCATCTGGTCAACTTTTTCCTAACTTCAAACTAAGTAGTTTGTCATTTTAGGGTTATTTCTGCAGGCCTTTTTCTACTCTCTTGGGTTTTGCCATGGGTCTGTGACTTGTGTGATAAAACATCTAAGCTTTAAAGGTATTCATAGTTGTGCAATAGTTGGAGAAAATCATACTGTGGATTGAAAGGTTCCTATTACCTGACAGATGGTCTTTCCCATGCTCAACCAAAATATAACCTGCCATTGCCATTCATGCTCATATTTTACTCTTCAAGCAACTTCCAATTCCCATTGAAACAAAGGGAACAATCAGAGGAATAAGAAACCCATCACTTTAAAAAAATAGCAAAAAGTCACTCAGCACATTTCAACAGCACTACTACATTTTTATCAGTAGACTACTAAACCCACAACACTATCAGAATTTTATTTCTACTTCTGAACATATTCCTATTTCACTCAAAAGTAGCCTTTCAAAGGTGTGTGTGTGTGTGTGTTACCAGAAAATGTATTTTAGATTATTCCTTTCTACATTTTAGTTCAAAAGACATCTCTCAAGTTCAGACAAGAGTTGAGCTAACACCAAAACCATTTTCAATAGATATTTGTTTCAACAGCCTCATGAATTCATGAAATACACTTTTGAATGCTTTGTAAGATTACTTTCAGTAAGTGTGCAGGCACTGAGTTTTATTAAACCCCACTCCCAAGTTATTTTTAAACAGACATCAATAACATGCATTGAGGATGATTTTTGACAATGTGATTTTAACAAGCTACGGCTACATTGGCTTAGACCTTCAGCTATCTAAGAGATGGAGTGAGTTTTCAAAAGTTCTTGTCACGACTGAAACAAAAGTTTGGTGATTCATTACCTGGCAACTGCCTTGACATCATGAGTAAAGTGATGAAATGGACTGGAAGAGGACAAAGGCTGAGGAAAGGCACATGCAAAATGCAGAAAATTTACAAGTGAATGAAAGACAGTTCCTCTTTATATCGGATCTACTCAGTCTCTGCATCTCACCGCATATAATTACTCGTTCTTGATCTTTAGTAAAAATGGTGACTATGAAAATTATAGTGAGAACAGAAACATGGAACCTCTATTCTCCATGGGTTACATATGTGAAGACTTGTAAGAGTCATGAAGCAAACAGCCGTACTCCTACTCAACAGGCAGAATCCTGAATATGTCTCCTCCTGGATCAAACACTCATTGCCAGGACCGGGGTACTAGAATAGAAGGATCAGTACTTTCATTTGTTTAGATACCTATTATTTCCTTAAGCATTGAAGATCTACTGAGGCAATATGATTGCCAAGATACCTGTTAAATTTATTATATTTCATAAATGTCTATCAATCATATTGAGCCTAATCCAGCTCTGTATGAAGCCTCTGAAAAACTATCATTGACTTCAGGGAAGTTGGATCAAGAAGCAATAGAGATGTCAGTTGATGAAATATGTGTAGAAAATGCACTCGTCTCTTAAAAACAAATCACATCCTATCTCAAAAGTGATAAAATGTCATTTAATTTCTGTTGGCATTCATACTCATTTCTGCACCTGCAGAGACAATATTCTCCGGGTTGAATGATATTTAGAACAAAGACAAAAGCAGAATGTCGACAGGTAAAGTAATTTGGCTCTCATATATACTACAGCAATTTGGATGGCCACTGCTGTGAATTAGATGAATGACAGCTGGAAAAAAAAGCAGAACACCAGCAATAAAAATCCAATTGATATGAGAAATATGTCTAAAAGGTATAAAATATTAAAATGTTTGATTACCTTTCTACAGTTGCCTAGCAAGCACTGTTTTGTAAGTGCTGCCCTTAAAAAAGAGCCATATAAAATTTCCCAGGGAACATGTGATAACTGTTCTCTTTTCTCCTACTGTATTCTTAAATATCTACGGATAACACTTGCAAGGGGAACAAAAAAAGTGGAGCTCTAATGACATGGCACTGGCTGGGTATTAATCACATAGCAGTGAAAGACTGGGACATAAAAAATATGCAAGACAGCTAAACTAAATTAAGTCAACAGGCAAAGGAAATATCCTTCAAAGGAACCTTTTGCCCTGAAGGAGACCTGACGAATATGAATGACTTATTAGCCTTCAGGTTTTAACCTATGATAAAAACCATGGAACAAGGTAAAATATTGCTGGATGGGAGTATACTGCTATGTTTTGCTCTTTAATCTCTACTTTTTTGGGTGCCAAATATGGCCCAGACGATAGGTTGAAGAAGGGTAAGAGAAGGATATGGCAAATGTGCTTGGTAAGAATTCAAATGTTAGCCTGGTTTTGCCAAACATAACTTCAACCCAACAAAGTCAGTGTAGAGATGCCAGTATAGAGTTCCACAGTACTAAGGCTGCACTGCTGCAGGCAGTTACCTAAAACAGAGAGGTCATCCTCTTGAAACTGGTATGCGAAACACATATACTGGCATATAGATATAGGTGCAAGTATGACAATTTAGAATGAAAGTGTTTTATCAGAACTTGTTGTATCTGTAGATTTGGAAGATGGAAGTAATTTTTATAATGGCAGTATATTTTGTTTCAACCTGAAAAAAAAAAATTTCATTCAATTGCTGTGATTGTTCATATTTTATCTAATCGGATTGTGTAAAGACAGACAAAAGTAAAAGCAGCTAATTAAATCTGTCAGGAAGATCTTCTTGACATTTCCAGAACAACTTTTTCTTGTAACCTTTCTTGCTGACAATTTTAAAAGTTTGACTTCCCTTTCCAATGTGGGATGAAGAGAAAAACCACAAATTACATGAAAATACACATGAAGATCCAATTACTAGTAAAAATGCATTTAATATTGCTACTTACTTACCTCACAAGCTTGGTGGGAGATTTTGTTAGACGAGGGTTCTCAAGCTCTGAGGACTGCCTAATGAAAGGTACCCTTTTGTGTAAGCACAAAGTGTTATTACTATATTGGCTTCTGAAGCTGACACAGAGGCAACTCCCATTCCAACAGAGGCAATTTGTGATCCTCATCTAAGCAACCAACTTGCATACACAGTTCTGCCCTTCAGGGAGTATTTTCTATAAGTATTTTACAGTGTGTGGCTTTATTTATTTATTTTGCTAGTAAAAGGTAAATGGCATCTGTGCAATAAACAGTAAGAATCACACTTGGAAAAAATCTGGATTGCTCAGGCTTTTCTCAGTTCTTTCAGAATGAAATGCCTGCAACAGTACGTAATGAGCTTTCCTCTCTCAGGGGGGGTCAAATGTTATGGTGTTATTTACTTCAGCGTGTGAAGAGTAGTGTTTTATTAGGAATATATGGAGTGAATCAATAACCCACCTTAACCAGTAGCAAAGGACAAGATCCCCATCTTGTGATTCTGTCTCCCAGTGAGGCTGCCTGAACTTTCTGTAAGACTGTAGCATCATGTAAATCATTCTCCTTTTTTAATAGGTAATGCTTAGGTTGTGTCTCAGAAAGGGATTCTTTGACTAATTCCAGTTCCTGAATGAGAGAAGAAAGAGAAAATGTACGGGGCTTTAAGGTATGTATATGTGATATACATACACGTTGGTGAATGTACTACTGATTAAAACATAGTCCTTAAAAGCACAAAGGCTTTGCTCGCGCTTCTGAGTTTTAGGTCGGCCATGAAGTACTACTGGTATAGATCAGTCTGGACCCAGTGATTTTTTTTCAACTCCAAATCTGTGCTTGAGCCAGTTCTTTCTCTGAATCATAGATTTTCATTAAGTTTACCACAGGACAGATTTAAAAAACAAAACCATATCTCTTCCAGTTAACTAGACAAAGACATTTTCTAAATGGAAATACTTAGAAATTAGAAAATGCTGTGTTGGAGTTGGATATGTCAGCATCTTCAAGGATTCAGTTCCAAGGGTCTGCTAGCAATGACCATTCATAATATCCCAAATCATGGATCTGCACGGGTGTTCAGCATTTTTAGGTCTGCATCATTAATTTCCAATCATTCTACAGTATATCTGGTCTTCTAAGGTGAGAAAAGTCTAACCAGAAGCCCTGCAACAAATATTATTGACTTCAGTGCTGGTTTGAATTTTTTGACCCATTTTGCAGGAATGTTGAGGGGTGTGGGTGTTTGTTTGTTCCCATTATCTGGCATTAAGTTCTGTCATAGGAGGAGTAGGTTTTAGTGCTAGTGTTTTCACTTTCCGCTCTGCTTTATTGTCTATGCTAATGTTCACCATTATTTTCCTCTGGGACATGGTGAACATACTGACATCCTATATTTAACCAAATAAATGGTTAACCAAATAAATGTCAGAGAACATTAGCTCCTGGAAAGTCATTTGCTCTATAACTTGAAGGACCTGTAGAAGTTAATAAAGATTATATCCACGGACTATCTTGCCACTCTACCTTCCAGAATGCAATGGGGAACCTAACTTCCACTAACATTGATTCAACAAGATATAAACTTGTATATAAGAAGGTCAGCTTCTTTCTTACTGTTTTTCAAAACACATTTTAGAGGAAATGGAAAAAGTGGATAAGGAAACCAATAACATGTTCTTTCTTATGAAAAGCTACTATCTGGACTTACATTTAAAGTAAGATTTTAAAGGTGTCTACAAACTCCACAGTATTAGATCATCATTCCTTGTAAAACATGCTACGTGAGCCATTTATTTGGCTAAAATGATACAACTGAGAAAGCACATAGAAAATGCTCTGTGTAGAATTTCAAATACCTCCAGTGGCAACACATTTAGTAGTCTTTCCAGGGCCACACTAATGGGGAGGATTTGTTGATTGCAGATGATAAAAAGGTTGTTCTTTCTCAGTATATTGTCAAAATATGATATAAAGGCTGATCAGCCTGTTCCTCAGAATCCCATAATTCTTCAAATGCCCCAGGGATAAAGGGTGCATTAGAGGAAATAGCTATTTGATCTCTTTTTATCTTTTTTGAAATAATAGGACACTGTACATATAACAGGATGAAATCCAAGTGTATACAACTACTGCAGCACTTTGTGGGTACTTGTTTATAATTACTGGACAATAGCACATTATCTTTTAAATGATATAGCTAAGGCAACAACAGTAACAATAATAGGGGGCTCAGGTAATTAACTCCATATGTATGATTAGAACACATGGGAGAAAATAGTCTCATGAACGATCTTGCTTAAATTCAGTTTTGAATATGAGTATAGAGAAAAATTAAAGGCCCTCAGCTTATGTTTTGCATGTTTCAAGGGGAAGTTCTGAGAATTTTCCACTTGATGTGGTTAGTTTAGGGGTTGAGTGGGACTAAACACCTGACAGGACCAGTCAAACCTGAGCCTTTCTATAACTCACTATATCAAAGCTGTGGGCTGCATATTTAAAAAAAAAAGAATAGCACTTTCCAGACAAAGATTTGATGAAAGGACAGAGCTGATCACCCCCAAAAGATTTAAAGAGAACAGGAATAAAAAGAAAAGAAACAAATAAAGTTTCCATCTGACTGGTTATACTGCAAAATAAATAGAAGCAGCTTTGTTCAAGATAATGTTCTTGGAGTAGTTTTAAGAGGCTCTCTTAGAACAAAGTCACAAAGGTTATAAACATTTTTTGCAAATAAATTAATAAGCTCTCTGTAGCACAGCTTACCTGTACCCTGGGTTAGGTCTCTATTTAAAGAGGATCCCTTGTAAATCTGATCATCACAAGGTGTGACAGATTCACTCGACTCCTTAACTGACCTAGCAGCGGTTTGCTACAGGCTCTAAAGGAGGTAAAAGCCTGAGCCGTAACAAGGCCAAGAACTCTAGTTCCAATCTATTCTCTGAAAACCCTCAAAGAAGCAGAATGACCCAGTGAGCATCAGTGCAGATGAGCTTGAAACACCAATCATGAGATTAACACAGGAATAGCAGATGGCTTTTCCAAGACTCATTTATCAAGGAAAAAAGAATATTGTGGGTACAAAGAGTCTCATTCATACCTTTCCATCCCATGCAATTTGACTACAAGCCAACTACTTCATTCCATAAATATGACACATTAAATGAGCCTTCGTTGAGCTCTTCCTGCTAAGCAGCTGGCAGCATGGCGTGATCCTCTTGAGCTGGGATGACTCTCAAGTTTGCTTCTTGAGGCAGAGAGACTTCCTACCAGCTGCGGATCTTTGGTAAATGACCAATATTGCACATAACCTTACATTATAGTGCACTAATATTTTGTATTGGCAACGTTGCTTCTATCTTGGTAGTTTTGAATCATTGTTATATCCTTTGTGCAGCACAGTAATAGAGTGAACCTTGCCATTGAACTTTGTTAAGTCACACTTTTACAACATCATATTTCAATAGAACTACTTTTGCTGATACCTTTCACAGTGGTTCTTTAAGCAGTCTAAATCACCCATTTGTAACAAATTGGCAGTTGGCAGGATCCTAAACCCAGATATGCAACACCGTAATTCACAGTTAACTCCTTTGATCTTTATATTAGTTTCTGATTCCAGCACTGTTCATTTAAGGTTTTCAAAATTGTAAGGATTAATTCATTTTTACAATTACATCCCTCTGATACAGGGGAGGGGGCCCAGAACTGAGATTGGAAAATGAAAAAGTATTTTTTGCTAAATTGTAGAGAGCAAAATGTGGACTAGAACTGACTTACAAAGCCACCTTGACCTCCAGGTGTAAGTTTTAGCTGCAGGACAAGTCCTAAGAGACAATCTGAAACACTAGAATTTCTGTTTCTTTTTCACTCATATTAGTTCACAAAATAAGGAGCCTGGTGTTTGAGGTCCTTGAATACTGTTCTGCATTGGTCATTGCTGCATTTGGTGAGCTGCACATCTGTGCCAGCAAGGCCATGTCAGGCACTGTGACCGTGACCTCTTCTCCTGCAATAGTCTCGAAGGTGAGAAGTACCAGGAGACAGAGGACTTTGTCCTGTACTTGTGCCTGGCAGTAACATCATAGCTATCAACAGATCCAGTAATACATAGTAAGCTTTTTTTACTGGCACAAAACTTTAATGTTTCACAATTTGAGTCACTGACTATCATCTCATACATATTTGGTTGAAGGGCTTGCAAGCACGCTTAATGATTTTTTGTTCTTCCTTCTTAATGTTGTACCTGAGGCTTATATGCAAGTATTATCTTGCCTCTACATACTATGCAGTTTAAAATGACTACCATTTACCATAGCTTCTTTCTTTGGTATAAATATTTTAAATAAATTTGGGGTTGGCCTACAAGCCAACTTCATAAGATTTTAGATTCCTTTTTTTTTTGTAAAAAAAAAAAAAAAAAAAAAAAAAAAAAAAAGCAGTAATCTCATTTCACGTCAAATGATGAGACTAGATGTTGCTTTCAGGTTCAGAAGCAGGGAACGTGCCCAGATGTCCACCAGAAAGATGGATATGGGTAATATTGTCACAATTTAAAATCCTGTTGCATGATTTCAGTGAGAACTTAAGAAACAATAATGCACTTCAAGGTGATTTAAATTAACTGGACATATGCTTGCAGTTGCAATTATGTTAATATGTTGAAGACTCCTTAGGGCTGAGAACAAATAGCTCTTAAAATCCCCTGGAAAAATTATGTGTGTTGTAAACATATAGTTCATTGCTAAATCTGGTTTAGCTGTAAAATTAAAGATTTTTCCTAGCACTGAAGTCAAATTCATACAAAGTATAACTTTACTGTCTTCAATAGAGTTATCCTGATGATGTTTTTCACAGAATCATGGAATCATCCAGGTTGGAAAAGCCCTTGAAGCTTCTCCAGTCCAACCATTAACCTCACCCTGACCGTTCCCAACTCCACCAGATCCCTCAGCGCTGGGTCAACCCGACTCTTCAACCCCTCCAGGGATGGGGACTCCCCCCCCTGCCCTGGGCAGCCCATTCCAATGCCCAACAGCCCCTTCTGGAAAGAAATACTTCCTAATATCCAGTCTAAACAGTTTTATTAAACAGTTTTAGATCAATATTTAGAAGACATTTTCTTGTAAAACATCTTCCTTTAAAAGATAAAAAGCTTTCATTCTAATTCAAAGTATTATCATTGTTGCTGAAAACCATTAACAGCTCTGCTGTGAGGAACTACCTCTCCTTCTACGTTACTTTGGGGATAGAGCAGTCAGCAGAGACTATGCTAATGAATATAGTGCAGCTAGGTGCTGTTGAGATCAAGTGCTGTTTATATCGAAAAAATAAGTGCAGATGTAGACTCCCTAGGAAATTATCATGGGGTTTGAATCACTTGGAATTTGCCTATGCACTCCTTGACATCCTTGACAGCAAAAGTCTTGTTCACTTAGGATCTTGCAGACCTCTGTAAGAAAAATAATTCTGCAGCAACCTTTCCTGTACACGGCCAGCAATATATTAGGGAAGTAAGGTCTTCAGCAGATACTCTTTTTGAACTACACTGTAAAAGGAAATGAATGCTTTTTCTAGGAACATACTGAAAACCCTAATTTCTGAAATCATTGTTTAGATGCTCCAGAGTCTAGGCTGATGAAAGCATGTACATATCCCACAGCCTGGGTCAACAGAAAGAAGGTTTATTCTCCAGCAATCTGCTCCATTTTAACCCATTTCTATCCATGCATTGGAATTTACAAAGAACTGCACCGATTTACAACAAATATTGTATTTTCTCCTTGAAAATTATGCTATGATTGAAACCATATAGCCCTTACACAAATAAAACTTTCATGAAGTTCAGCAGCATGGAATTCTTGTTTGTACCCCTATCAAGCTCCTTTAACAGTCAAAGAGAGTATGAGTAAGACTAATATTCATAACAAAATTGTAAAGCAACCCTCAGCCAGAGCAAAAAGAAAAAAAATTATATTAGCAAAAATGATAAAAATATGTTCAACCACTCTTATCTGTGCTAGTTAAGAATCATACCTCTGGTACAACCATTCATGCATAACTTGAAGTGTAAGTCTATCTTACACAACCTCACAATAAACACATGAAAAATGAGGAATCAAGGAAGAGATACTGAAAAACTTAAACTGATTTTTTTTTTCTTTAGTTTACAAATTTACTTGTACTTCTAATAAGTAATGTAACTGATTAACGGAAATTGATGGGAGTTCTGCTTTTCTTATGAACAAGAATTCAGCCATATATAAAAATTCATCCACAGAAATGTGCTTCAGAGGTCACTGATATTATTACACAGAACTGAAAATGGAATTGCTGTCCACTGTGGTGAGATCGATACAATTAATGAGAGAGTAATAAAGAAACAGTTCTCCTCATTCTCTCAGAGAAGAAATATTCTAAAATTTAAGATTAATATTATAGATCCCTCTGGACCTCTCTATTGGATCAAATACTCTGTCAGGACAACTCCTTTAAATACCAGAGAAAATTAATAACTTTTATTCCTGTAGCCAGAGTTCTCTGACAATAAAAAATACACTTGAAAATAGACATATTATGTATACATCATTATCAGAAAGTGTATAGTTTGTGATAACATCATTCATCTTAATTGCCTTCATCGATCCATCCATTCATCTATCCATCTAGCAAGGTAGCTAAATAGCTATCCTTTTACGTATATCTATCTATGCACCTATCCATCTATGTAACTATCTACATATCTACCTCGATGGAGTGCTCATGCTATTCCCAACTGCTTGCCTGCTGTCCTGGGCTTGAAGGTCCAGACCACAACTCTCCCCACTCCCTCTGCGCCCCCTCTCCTTGCCCTGTGGCCATCCAACCCATCTAATGGGAAATGGGAGGGGAATAGCAAGTCACAACTGAGCTTGTTTAATATTCTGTTTCTGACTATTAAACACCTCTGTAGCCTTTAAGGAACAGAGAAGGAGCACTGGAAAAAATTGTCTCCCAGCTCAGCTAGGACGTGACAAATAACAGCATTTGCTTGAAGCTGAGAATGGGACTGAATGGCACAAATGCATCTGCTTTCATCATTTCCCATCCTCAGAAGATAATGGGAATTCATCTCAGATTAGTAAGGATAGACTCAGTCACAAACTTTTGTGCCAAGACTAAAAAAGCATCACAGTAAGTTTATTCCTCTTATTTGCTATCTAGGAGACGGTAGCTCATCCAATTCTTTCCAGGAATCAGGAAGATAAAGGGATCTTATTTTGTCCTCTGCTAGACAGTGGTACTAACAGAGGTGGTGCCAGCTGAGACCTATACATGCGTCAGAAGAGATGCTTCGCTCTGCTCTACCTCATCAAACAAGTTAGGGAAAACCTCTGGTGGCATGAAGCAGAACTCCTGTGAGCAGCCACCATCTGCCTCTGCCTCTCAGCTGTGACAATTTGAATGCTCCCTGCAGCTCTATTCCACATGTGGATGAGTTGGGAGGTTTGGCTGAAGACCTGGGTCCCAGCTAAGAATCAGGAGTTGACCACATTTGCCTGTTGTCTGCCTTGTTCAGCCAAAGATCAGGGCTTGAGCTGAATTTCTTCTGGATTACACTCTAGTACTGGCAGGTAAGAGGAGCCAAGCTGCTTACTAAGATGCAGTGTGACCCTTGCCCATGTCCAACTCCACTAAGCAAGAAAAGGCATATCCTAGGCACCTGTAGGAGATTTCAGCTGCTGGTTTTCAAGTTGCTTTGCACTGAGGGCGTGCACTGGCATGGAGGATCCCTCAGCCCTGTTGTCATATTTCTCCCTCACAAAAATCCCAGACTTGTTTCATCCATAAACGATTCTTTGCATGTTCTCTTAATTTATAATTTGGTAGGAGGATCTGGAGTTCTTGTTTTTATCCTCATCTTGATGGTATGCATACAATCTGTCACAGTCATTGGGAACAGGCTTCTCCACCATCCATATGGATGGGGTCAGAGATCACAACATTACTTACAGAGGAGCAAAAAAGGCAAAATATGACAACCTGTGAAAACATCTGTCTCACCAGTTTGGGAAAGATGTGCCTTTCACAGCCAGGCAAACACTTCACATTTTGGTCTTCTGAAAAGCAAAACAATTCAGATTCAGATTGTTATGTTAAAAACTGGCAGGCAAACAATGCAGAATCTGATGCCAGGAGATAACGTGCACACAGTGAGACGACAGTGTCAAAAATGTTCTTCAAGACACAGTGACAGAATGCTCTAAACTAGACAGAGAAATACAACAAAGAAAGAGTTTACCACAACCACTACTTTTATTTCATGTCTTGGTGTGCATTAAGATCTCTGGAAAAGTATAAATAAATATTTCTGATTTGAGTGTGTTTCCAAAGAGACAATTACTGATGTTGACAGATAATAAACTGAATTACAGACAACAAGGATGAATGCATCCAGCAAGTTTCTTTCCACTTGATCCAATGTTTTTGTGTTTTAGATATTATTAAACATGTCTTAGGAACTGTCTTACCACCATAGCAACTGAATTTCCGTCCTGTCCTGAATTTAAAGTTTCCCAGAATTTTCCTAGAAGTCACAGGAGGACACTGAGATTTTTGTCTTTCCATAAGAAATGAAACTGGAGTGAGGTTATAGACAATCCCATGGCACTTTTCATAACAATGAGGGTGTATTAATGCTAACTCATTGGCTAATTATGTTCTCTCTCCCTAATGTTTCCTGTAGTTTCAATTAAAGAAGTTATTAATTACTTCCTCTCCTAAAAACTGTTAGCAGTACTGCCGGCCCAGAATAACTTCTGTTTTCTCAGTAGTATGTTTACGCACCAAAGTACATTGGAATCCTGTGATGAAAGTCACTAGAGAAATGTACACTATTGCTGGCTTTTATTATTGTGTCAGCCACAGCACTCTTGGATTACTTTTACTGTTAGTAATAAATACATTTTATTTTTATAATGCCCAAGGCATCTAATAATGAAAAGATGCAGTCAAAATTCTAATTTAAAAATCCCTTCTTTAAAGTTTTAAATATCTAATGATTTTAAGATGTAGTCTGGATCAGTGCACAAATTGTTTGCGATGACATTCAGCTTATTGCATGTGAAGGGACTTTTCAGACGACAGACTAGGTCCAAAAACTCCAAACAAGCATATTTCTGTCACCATCCAAATCATACCAGGTTTCAGTCACTGTGATTCTGCAATAAGCTCTGGGTAAGCATAACATCAAGTTATCATTTCAAAACCAGGAGAATTTTAAGTTTTCCCTGGTCTTTTTAATCAGCTTATTTTTATTCTCTTCCTTGTGCCTTTATGTCGCACATAATAATTCCTGATACTCCTCGATCTTTCATCTTTAAAATATTACAGACATTATATGTCTTTGCTTAGGCATACATTAGTCTAAGTATAAACTTTCTCATGAAGAGATTTTGAAGGCCTCTAACCATTCTGTTATTGTTCTCTCCACCTCCATTCAGACCTCATGGCTCCCTCTGACCTGTGAGATCTCAGCAGCAAAGATAATAGGAAATCAGTGAAATTCACAGTCTTTATTGATTTATGAAACCAGCCAGAATAATTCAAGAAACACATTATAAGGTGTAGAAGTGGAACACAAGAGCTGACATGTAATGTCAATGCCATAACAAAACAGAAAGCAGCGTCAGCTGAAACTGTATTCAGGCAGCAAAACCTGCAGCGGCTCATCGCGGATGAGCACATTGGTTCTGTAAAATTTTAAATTCCCTGTAGCAATGTCAGTCTATGATGCCTCAATCTCTTCGCTTCTCACAAGTTTAATGAGTAATCTACTCAGACCATGAAGGTCTTGATTTCTTTCCTTCATTCAAAGGACATAGTAAGTATAGTATTTAGACATTTTTTCCTGGCTTGCCACCCGTTGCTTCCTTTCAGAATACAAATTGGTCAAAATCAAAGGGCCCTGAACAACTTTTAAATGTGTGACTCCAAGCATTTAAAAGTTGTCAGCAAAGATGAAAACTAAGAAAAGTTTGAGCACTTACTCAAAGTAATCCAGGTGATGTGGAATTTCTGGTACTTCCCTGAAAATGTAAAAATTATGGGGTTTGTCCTGTATCAGTTTTTCCTATTGCAGCTTGGAAGTATTGACATCAGAGAGAACATGTTCATTGAAAAGGCTTTTTAAGAAAGAGTGGAGAAATGCTTTGTGTGGAAACATTAATGAAGTTTTTCTGGTTTTGAAATAGAAATAAGCAAAATCAGCTGACACAGCACAAAGCTCCAAATGTAGATGAAACAAATATTTAAAATACTATTTAACAACAGAAGGAAAGAGAACTAAAATGTAATACTCTAATATTATTTGGACACAAGACTCCTCATTGGAAGGAACAGACACTTAGGCATCTCAATATATTTTTGTATCCGGGCAGCACTCCTAGGAACAAAGTACAATCTCCAACATCTTGACATATTCTGTGAGAAAGGATTTCTTCAGCTATGTTCATATCAAGCAGTATTTATTCAGTTGAAATCCTGTTAGTATGTATGTTAGACTCGTATACTAGATAGCTGAATATAAACTCAAATAAATGTTTAGATGTATAGATACATTCACTCAGAACACGTGTCCTCCATCTCCATTGGTCACACAATGGGAAGGGACTGGAAATTACAGATGTGCTGGGAAAGTCATGTAGGACTGATTTACCTTCTTAGGCAGCAGGGTCAGCCCCACCATCATGGATGAATGACATGTAACTTGAAACTTTCCCTTCTGCTGACAGCTCCAGGTCTGAGATAAGGCTTCAGATTCCAGTTATAAGAAAAATCAAAAGGAAGACATTACCATAAATATTTTTAAAAACTCAGGTAATGTTTAGAGGAAATCTAGCTGTGCGATATATTTCCCTCAGGATATTTCTTCTGTGAGCTGTGCATATAGGGCCTCCTATTTCAAATCTTCTAAAGAGAATGCATAAAATCAGTTTCTATAGAAAGAACAAACGCAGTGACATTTTCAATGAAGTGTACCACAAAAAGATTAGATATAGATGTAATAGTCTTTGCACTGTATGAAACATAACTGAGTGCTTTCTGAATTATAGCTGTGTAAAAATATCTATTAATTATGTTCCTGATAAGTGACAATAGATTTGTTTTGGAAAATCAATTCTTATTTAACTTAGATGCAATAACTGATGGAAATATTTATCTTTTTTCCTTTAAGGAGATTGGGGGCTAAAAGTTTCACTGATACGGAAGGCCAGTCCTGTTTTGAATTCATTTCTGTCTTTTCTCTGGGAAGATAATCAAACCTTACACTAGTGTAAAAGGGATGACAGTGAATAGATTTTTGTTATATAAACATCTAATAATTGATGTGTAGTTTATACTAGATAGAATATATCTGTTATCTGTGACTTTTTCAAATCTTTGTGATGCTGCTGTTTAATTATGCAAAGGCATGCTAACAACATGGTTATACAGTAGAGCATACGACATGTATGCTTATGATATGTAATTACATTTATCATATATATATATATATGCATGTCATAACTATGGGAATAAGTTTTTTTCCCAAACGCTTCTTGCTGATAGCAAGTGTTTAAAGCCAGATATGGCTTTTATGGTAAACTGAGTCAATGTTTTTAAGTTGCTGCCATGATAAACCAGACCATGTAAATCATCTGTGATTTTCAGATACATGCGTTTGCTGTCAGTGAAGAAAAGGTAATGCACATTTTTTCTCCTACAAGTTTAGTAATAACTTCAGAAGCGAACAGGTAAACATATCTCTAGGGATATCATAAGAACTAGTGTAGGCAGCTACTTCAATACATGACAAAGTGATGCTATCTGTGCCTGCTGAAGGGAAGTCTTCAAAGCAATAGCCCCATTTTAGGAAGTTGTAGAGTGAGAAGAGAAAAAAAAAATAGGTTCTTATGGCATTACATTCAGTTTAAATAAGTTTGTCAGATATTCTTAAATGTTACTTTTGCCTTTGTGAGATCTTACTGTACTTCATCCTATGCAACAGAAAGTGGAAGAAAACAGCTTTTCAGGTATTACCTTGCAAGACGATATAATACTACATGTTATTAAGTAATTTTCACACCTCACAGTCCATCTTCAGTCAGGGAAATTGGTGGGATTTTTGTGGCACAAAACCCACATCTTCTATACCATTTATGTCATCCAGTGTGTGTGTGTGTGTGTGTGTGTGTGTGTGCATGCACTTTCCTTCAGGAAGAGAATTTATTCTGTTTCCAATATTGAAAGGAAAAGACAATATTCCGTGTAGAGAGGAAAGTGCTCAAACACTAGGACATTTGAAGCATTTGAGTTAACAGTTTTGATATAACTTTAATGCTGCTATAATTTTTGCTATTATTATCTGTGGAATCTTTGGAAAGATTTACAGATGGATGGGTTATGATTTGGTCAATCACAGTTTTGTTGGCACAGAGAAGTTCTAAGAAAAGAATATTCTTGAGACAAGCAAGAAGCCATGGAGAATTATGCTGCAATATTCTTCACTCTTCTCCACTGTGAAAACCAGTAACTTCTCAAAGAATGAGCCTAACAGTATTTTTATGCAGAGGTAACAGGCATCCTCATGAGTTTATGTCACACGTTGGGTCAAATGTCAAATATTTGTTCTGAGTTTCAGATGACATGTTTTCTTAAAGAAATGGCTTTAAATCTTTTCCCTAAACTGTTCTAAAAGCAGCAGATCTATTAGGGATGAAACATTCCCAATAAAATTTTCCAGCATGGAGCATTTCAGCCCAGAGCCTTTTTAAACTTGATCAATTATGAAGTTGTCCAGTTACTGTGGCTTTGAAGGTAATGTTTTACAATGTGAAGTACCAGAACTGCAGGCCTTGCTACCTATCATACAACAATCTTTACAGAGTCGGGGAATAGTCTCTTTACAGTCCAGAGGAATCCACTAACTTTTTATGCTGTATATAAGTAATTTCTTCTCTCTCTGGCATATGAATAAAAAGAGTTTACTTAACAAGCACTTTCATCAATAGACAACAGTTTAGGAAAGTAATTAAGAGCTGAGGAAGCACATTATGTTGAGCTAATCTGAATGTGTCTGAAGGAAATCTCATATACCATGAGACAGCGTAGTCAGCACATTTCCATGTGTTTTCTTGTAAGTCATGTCAACTCCAGTGTGAGTACTTAGGATCGTCAGAAAAATACAAAGAATATTCTCTGCTTTGTGCCCTGGAGCACTGAATGGGAACTATCCCCATTACTGTGCTCTGCTAACAGAAACGATACATGGAATTTACAGTGAAGCCTCCCATAACTTCACTTCTTCCCTTCAGCACACAAGATTTGCGGTGAAAATTATCTTTTTACTCTGCAGCAACCTCACCCTGAGCATGACACCCCTGGTGGTCTTTTCTTCCACATGCTTTGTGGTTTTGCCATGGTTCAAGCCTTAAAGACTAGCCTGGGCCTACTATCAGTAGGATAGTTATACTGTGTTCCAAATTGCTGAAGAAAGGTGGACTACTGACAAAGTAATAACCCAAACAACAACGCTGGACCATACTTAACTGCTTCAGTCTGCAAAACTTGATTAAAGGAGACAGGGCAAAAGCCCGTAAGTGTGGTCTTTCAAATGTTTTTTACCATAATTTGTTGAACTTATGCTGGCCCTGAAAAGAAAATTCTCATCAGAATCAAAACAAGCCTCATTAACCGTGATGTTATAATGTCTTGGGCAGATTAGCTTTTAGGTTGTTTTAAATAGTGCTGATCAAGTTTAACCAGGAGCCTGCAATTTAAATCACTCAGTTCAACCTCTGGAAAATTGTTTTCAATGTACGTACTACACTTTATTTGAGAAACCAGGTTTGCAGAGAGGAGGTGCCTTTGAAAGACCATGACAACCTCATGAAAAGATTCTGTGCCAAACCAGTCTATTTTGCCCACAGCATTTACTCCAGAGAACACTATGGCAACCAATGTAGCTACCCTTTCTCTCCAAGAAGCATGAGTTACATGTTTCCTGGTACATATCATTAAACTGCTTATACCATTTCTGTGAGTAACCCAAGGTACATATGTTTGAATATTCAAAATTATAGTATTTTAATAATATTTTTATGAATATAAGAATTAGAAGGAATATTACAATTAAGTCTTAGAGTTTTCTGTGTAACTGGGGTCACATTCCCTTAAGAGCTATGGTAAAACATAGTGAGAGATAGCCCAGATAAGTAAATTTTACAAGATAATTGAGAAGAGGAAACTCTTTAAAAAAAAAAAAAAAAAAAAAAAAAAAAAAAAAAAAAACACACATGAGCAGAATAATGCTTGTTAGAATTTAAGAAATGGGTCAGCTCAACCTGACCAATTATTCTGATCTGACTATAGTAACTGGAGCTTCTGAGGTGGGGCACACAAACTTGCCCCTAGATGATATATCCAGCCTATTCCCTTTTATTCACCCATTTCATAAATTAGTCTGATCCTTTATGGAACCTCTTGATACTATCTGCTTCCACAAGTTTCTGTGCCTGCAAATTCCATCAGCTCATTTAGCATCTATGAAAAAAGGCAGTAGTTAGAAATGGATGGGTAGAAGCAGAAAGATAGGAAGATACCTTCTACCTGTTACTACATTTTACCCTTTTCAAATAAATCTCCATCTAGTTTGGACAAGTGTCCTTCAGTTGTAGGATGGTGGCACTTGCTGGCTAGCCGTTCTGCATTCACCACAAACAACATCCTTCATGACTTTGTAAATTCAGTCATATCCTTCCTTACCCTTCTCTTCTCTAGGCTTTTGAACACTCCCAGCCATTTTAGGCTGTCTTTGCAGGGCAGCTGCTTCACTCCCTTGGTGGTTTTCATTTGCCTTCTCTGTAGTCTCTGACCCCACTAGATACTTCTTGAAATGTAGAAAGTAGAATCGAATACAGCGCTCGAACTTGTGGCCACATTAAAGTTTTATATGGAGGAAAAATTACATCTTCTGCCTTGTTCTCAGTATCTGGATGATAACCACAATTTTTGAATCATTGTTCTCCAATGAGCCAATAGTTTTAAGAAAATGCCAGCGCTGATCGTAAAATCTTCTAACTTGTAACTCTCAGTTTGAAGACTAGCATCATGAAGTGGTGTTTATCAATGGTATAAATATTTGTCGGACCCTTTATCTGTGTCTTCTCTCACAAGACACAGTAAACCAGATTATATTAATGATACAATTTTTATGATCAACAAGATAATCTAAGTATCCCTCAAGAAGTTTCTGCCTGCATGAACTTTTCTTTCAGAGGATTACATCCTTCCATTTTAATTAATGCTAAATATTCCTATTTTTTTTCCATTTTAGAATAGTAACAGCTGCCATTATGTCAAAGTTGAGCTGAAGAGCAGGTAGGTTAAAATTTGTATGACAACTTGGGGAAATGTTCAACTGTAGAACACACTGAAGCACAGGGAAGCCATCAAGAAGTTAACTACAGTGCAAAACCTCCCAGTGCAAAACCTCCCACCACTACTTCGGCAGGGCACAAAGGCCTCGCACACCCCCGCACCCCGACCCAAGGAGGTGGAAGATACATCTCCCAGTCTACCGGCCAGCACCAGAGGCACTGCATACCGTCACACCGGTGGGACAAAAAGGAGCTGCCACGTGGCCCTGCACCCATGGCCACCATGCGGCCAATGGTGACACAGTGTGCAGGAGGCTCTGGAAGGACGATGACCAAATCCAGAGCAAGCCGGGAAGGGGAAAAAATCTCAGAGTGGAAAGAAAGGGGCCGAGGCCAAAAAGGGTGTCCCTGGGTGCTCTCTCATCCTGGTGGTAACCAGGGGAACCCTTGTGGTCTCCCGGGCTGCTCCTGCTTAGCTTTCCCGACAGGCCCCAGCACCACCCTTAACTCCAGCAGCCCTTCTGCTCCAGCACCTCCAACGCTGCTTTCTGGAATGTTCCAGGCCTGACACTCTGCCTCCGCAAACCTAGCCTAAACAAATGGTTTCCACATTTCCACCACCCTGCTGGCACCCCAGGACACCACCTCTCAACTCTAGACAGACCACTGCCACCGGTGGCAGACTTCACCTGGCACCTTGGCAGCCACAGGCACCCCAGGCTCCCCCGGCACGTCCCTCAGCACACTGACAGGGAACAGACGGGGAAGGGAGATTTTTGGTGCAGGCCCTTGTTGGTGCATGGCTTGATCAGCGTCAATCCAAGAAGCACATCTAATCAGTTTAATGAACTTCTGTCAGGTCTGAGAAATACCCTTTTATAACTAATTTAGCCCTAAGATATATACTAATTCTACTCTCTCCGGTTAACTGCCTGATCTAGTAGCCACCATTATCTTTAAAAAACCCATATAATGTGAAAAAAAAAAAGGGAATTAGACTTCGGTGGTTGCAGCCATTACAATAGTTAAAATATATTTCTCTATTTTGAAGCCAAGCATCTATATTTCTGCTACATAAAGGCATGGAAATTCAATGATGAAACAGGTAATAAATGAGAGAATATTCTAAGGTAATAACTAAAATTCTCTCTAAAGGTCACCAGTAGATGAGAAATTACTATGTTCTGTTCATATTACTTGTCATGTTCTGACTGGGTTACATCCATGGTCTAAATGAAACCTTGGATGTCACTCATTCTTTTATTAAAGAAAAAACAAATTAGCACCTGACTAAGCATTAACTGTGAAGAAGGTTCTCCTTTGTGATGCAGTCTTTTAAAGAAAAGGCAATTGCAGAGCAAGTAACTATTTTTTTTTCCAAATTTCAGAACTATAATTTGATTGATTCGTGTTCATTCATGTGATATAACAAGAAAAAATCAGAAAAGAACCCTGATTTTGAAATGGTGCCCTGCATACAAACGTACTCCTCAATTCTTGTCTCACAACGAGATTGTAAGATCAAGTAGTAGAGAGTAGCAGGGAAGAAGTTATTCCTCTGCATAGAAGAGGATATATGTATATTAAGACATACCCCAAAACTACCAAAAATAACATTAATAATGATGCTTTATTTTGATGTAGCAGCTTTTTTTTCATTTACTGATTTCTAAGTATTTGAATACTAATGAAGTTAGGTAAAATAATCTGAAGTAAATAAATCTCGCTACTCATGTGTCATATTGATAAATAAATATCCTATGATCTGTTAGATATATGACAGCAACAGAAGATTAATCTATTCAGGTCCTTGATTTTTATCACAGAGACAACACTTTTTCTTGAAAAGCTGAAAGACACCTAAAGGTTATTCTCCCCCTATAGGAGTTTTCAAGCTTCTTAACTTTAAGCTTTTAAATTAGAAAGAATTAAACGCCTCTGGAGAGCATTTTACATCACCTATATTATAAACCCAAAGTATATGTTATGTTATTGCTTAGAACCACATCCTGGAGCTAGACTCAAAGACTAGCCAAGCCAGAAGTGTTTTCTTTTTGTTTGTTTTAATAGCTGATGATGCATTTTTATCCATTAATTTAGCCAGTCACTTTTTGAAATCAATATATTTCAGTGGAAAAGAAATACCAAGAGGCTGAGGAACAGAAGCTTCTTAAATTTCATGAAACTTCACAAAGTCCCATGAAGACTTCAGATAACTAGTTACACTCAGGTACTGTTTGTACAACCACTGGCAGCAAGTACCTTAGACCACAATAAAGGTGTTCTTGGAGGGCAAAGGAAAGAAGGAAGTTAGAATATGCTTCTAATTACTTACTAGGGTTATCTGAAAAATAGACAGAGAAAACCCAGTCAGGCTTGAAGATCTCTTCCATATCTGAGTGTGTACATACAATAATTTTCATAATATTGATATGATGGTCTGCTGCACAATATTCCTTAATCTAATGCATTTTGCTTACTGTAATGCTCTTTGTTCTTTATCCCATCAAATATGCATTTATTGAATGATGTACACACAAACTGAGTGATATCCACATGCATATGGTGTGGGGAGAAATTCAGGTCTCACTAGAGGTTCAGAATGTCACCTTTTGTCATCGTTGGCTTGTATGTTTGACATAGGACATCAGTGTGCAAAAAACATGTATCTTCCTCTGAAGAGAGGTTTCCATTTTCCTGAAATAAAGTTATGGGATTGTTTCATCATTTTTTATATCTCAGATTAAGTGACTGGCAAGTTTAAATGCAAAGCATAAAACTGCTTATTGTGACATTTGGCTAATTAGTACCTTCAGGGACTCACTGCACTAATGCAGAGAGAGAAGAATTGGTGCCATTTTCTTTTTACGTTCCAAGGATAGACCTAAAGAACATTTGGTACTTCATAATATAGCAGGCTCTACAGCCTGAACGATAAACTGCCACTTACTGAGGCAAGAGTTTAGTGCAGATATCTAAAAAGTAAGGAGTAAAGGTTGGTCCTTTTCCTCAAATATGGCATCAACAGTCTATATTGCCTAAAATGAGTAATAATCCCTTGCCATCAATCTATCTAGATGACCTTTGTCTATGCAGCCTAGTCACAAATATTTTATTTTCATTTTTAAAAGGATGCATATGTTAATGCAGAGGGACCATTGTCTTTTCTCCCACCATCTTCAGCATTAGATTGGTACTGAGCAACCTCTCGATGACATGAATCATAGTTACTAGGACTTGGGCCAGTTGAAAAAGCCTGGAAAGCCAGTGATAACAGAAAACATTTTTTGCTACTATTTTTATCTGGTTTGGAACAGTGATGAATCTAACATAACACTGTGATTGCAACTTGGTAAGTGAATATCCTTGAAATATTTTCTTCTAAGTATTTCAGGTATTTTAGTTTTCTCTGTGTGTGGAAAGCCCAAGGCAACTGGCCTTTAGTTTTTATGTTTCTTTTTTTTTTTTTTTTTTTTTTTTTTTTTTTTTTTTTTTAACCAGTTTGACATCTGCATGACAGAAAATTTCTTACTTCTGGAGACATGAAGCAAGGTGTCATCTGCACCTAGCTTCTGCACATAGCAGAAGATACAATTACCTGAAATGGTATCTCAGCAGGTAAGATTGACTAGGATGGCTTTAGGATGTTCCAGGCTTTGGAAAGGCCTTGGATATCTTATGTAATTTAAATATTCCTACAGCATTTATGTTAGAGACTTTTAGAGTCCCTTAACATCACTAAATCCATTTAACATAATGGAAAGCTGTCAGACTAAAGGAAATTATTTTGCCCAGGAACTAGGAATGCAAATAGTTGCCCTGAAGAAGTTCAAGGACCCAGGCACAGGTTCTTGTATGATTTTTCTCCGTTCAATGCTTGCCACCCCAGGCAGAGTCCCATTTAAAGATATGCTGCTGCTGCTTCCATATCAGTTCTCTAAAAGAAACCTGTTGTCTGCATCCTTAAATCAAACTTTGAACAGAAACAATTAACTCTGCTGATCCTTTTCACCGATTCATGGATGCTAGCTCTGAATTGAAAATAAGTACAACTTATTTCCAACATTTTTCTTTTCACTAATGCATGAAATATTTAATACTCAGGAGGATTTTTTTTTGTTGTTTTCTATAAAATATTAGGGACCAAAATGTGTCAGTTTGTCAAAATTTGTATCCCGCAGCAGATGTTCAGATATAAGAAGGAAAAAGAAATTCTCTTTTTCCTTCTTATATCTGAAGAAAATTATATGAATAGAAATAGAAATATGAGAACTGAACCAGATGCAATTACATTATATGCATGTTAAAATTCTTTAGGTCTAACCTTTTTTATATACCTTCTGTATGTAATAATAGTTTATACAGCACACTCAATATATGCATACTCTGCAAAGAACATGAAAAACATCTTTCTTTTCTTCCAACTTTACAGAGATTAATGTTACATTAATAACACTGCATTTCACTCTAGATGCATTTTCATCCCTCATTTGCCTTCTGTATTTTTTAAATTCTAAAATCATTAGGAAAGAAGAGAAACACATCAGACATTAGCTGTTCTATGAGATTAGTCCTAATGCAGACCATGACCTAAATATGCTTTGTAAACAATGTACTGCATTTCTTATCATTCAGCTTATTAAACAGTTTAGCTGAGATTGGAAACATTCCCTATAATCTCCACAATAACTCTTCTGTTACATTAAAAGAGTGGAAAGATGGACCTAATTCTCCCTTATTTGGTAACTTTTAATGCATACTTTCAGATAAGGGTTTACTTATTATCATAAATATTGGTAGGGAAGTCTTGCTTGCTTGTACCCCCTTGCACAGATATAATTTATACACTACTGAAGGTGGGAAAGATTCAGGCTGAGCATCCTTTTATTGCAGCTTGTATGACTTAGGCTGCAGGCAAACTTTCTTTTCTGACTCTTGCTGTGCCAGCTGGAGATATTATACACTTTTCCCCACACCAAGTTATTCATCACTCTCCATAAATTGATTCTGACCTCCAGGCACAGTCACTCAAGTTAGCCCAAAACACTTTCATATGGTGTTTATTCTAACCTGTCTGACTGCCTGAATGCTCATTTTTTATGGTGGGTTTTTTTTTTTTCTTCAGTAGAACTGAGGGCAATAAAAATCAGCTCATAGAAACACTGTAGGTGATACAGCTGTTTGCAGAAGGAATCTCTATCTTACAGAGTTAGTGATAAAATAACCACTCCAGGATTTGTAAATGTCTCCTCTATAGAATTAAAATCTGTGATCCTTTTTTGTTATTAGACATATTTCAGTAGTGTTACAGAAACTTTGTTTAATTAGAATTCTTACTCTCCCTTTCTCAGAGAAGGCGTGCAAAAGAAGCATTAATACTTTCATTTTAAAAAAAAAAAAAAAAAAAAAAGATAAGTCTTTTGTTGTTGTTGTTGTCGTTGTTGTTAAAATTATCATATCTACAATCACTTCTTTGTGATTATATTAATGTTTTCAAAATATGACTTATTGGTAATTAGAAAAAAAAATACTTCCCATGTTGGTTTTCTGCAGGATCTGGCAGGTCTCATTACATCAGGACACTCCATTTCTGCATCTGGAATCTCAGAATCCTGTACTACGAGGACAGGGGGAGGAAACCAGCTTTTGAAGTGCAAATTGATCAGAGATTATATGTAACCCATGGAGAACAACAAATATGAAGAGCCACATAATGCCATTTTACATAGTCACTCAAATTACAACCAAAGATGCTAACAAGATGCTTTCACATGACTGAAATCTAAAAGAAGAGCTGCAGGCAGTTTTTTGTGCTTATTCTGACTGAATTGGAAGATTCCCTTTGGGCCAGAGCTGATGTCATTAATATTGTACTTCCTAAAGAAGGGCATGGAATTTCATTATTAATTAGTGAATCATTAATCCAAATGCGGTTGTTAAAAGTTAATATATTTACAAACATTTTTTTACTTTCAATATGCAGTGACATTTATGTGACATTGGAAAACGCATTGGTTAGAACAAACTAAAGGCTTAAAAAAGTCCTTTCCTTTGAGAACCTTTGAAAAATCTAGTGACTTTCTCTGCAGATGGTGCAGCCAGACACAATAAGCCATTTTAAATATCCCAGCATGTATGGTAAATTACTCATAAACCTTTTTATCATTCAAATTCATAAACGTTTTATACATCAAAATTAAAAGCTCTGAAAAAAGCAGGCCCGTGTTGGGCAATATGGCAGAGGTGGCTAAGAAGTGAAAAGGATGCTTATGTACCACAGTGAGGCGACAAGCCCAGAATAGACAACTGAACAGTCAGTGAAAACACTGACTGGAATATTATCACATAAATGCATTATTCAGCAACTTTTTCAAAGCCATAGCCTTGACCATTTGGATGTTAGAAGACAGAGGTGAAAGGATAGGAGGTACATTACTATCCAGGGGCTTTTCTACACACAAATTCCAGAATGTATCCTCTTATTTCTTTTTTACTGAAATCCATCCATTAAAAATCAAAACTCAACAAGCAATCTTTTGCTGGAAAGAATACAGCAATACAAAGTTCATTGATTCAAGGTGAAAATAAAAATGCTTATTGAATTCTCTTCCATACTGTCAGGCTCACTATCTCTTATTCACAGCAAGCATTAAAAGAAATCTTCAAGTTTTCTTCCTTCTGAATTGTCAAAAATAATGGATGCTCTGGAGTAAGATAAGTTCTCTTTGATTTTGAATTTGCCTGGTAGAGTACCATCTATACTAAGTAAATAACACTATCTTCTACCAAGGTTGTACTGCATGCAGTTGCCAATGTAGACACGCTGCAGGGCAAGTCTTACTATCAAATAGGATCTTATTCCTCTGTACTGGTGTAAAAATCTTTTTCTCTTCTCTGCAGAATCACATTCTTGCTGTGTATTTTATGTCTATGAACCAATTAAAAAAAATAAATAAATAAAAGAGATAATTTGGATCATCATCCCACTATTCCAAGACCACGCTTTACCCTACCAGTCACAAAGATTGGGAGACATCAGGTGACAACACTCTACATCCATTTCTGTAATGACCTTTCACTTAGCATGGGTTAAAATACCAGCAAGGCAGTGTTTTCTGACCATGTTTTTAGCCATGCCAAAGAATGTGACTGCAATAAATTTTTAAGATCATTTGACTGTGACATTTTTTCAAAGCCATAAGCTTGGGTTTTCATCTTAAACAAAGCAGATTTCTAAATTCATTCTATAACATGTCATTTCTTTAGAAATGCAGCTTTCACCAATTAGTGTGGGTCCATACAAGTTAAATTATTCTGCCACTAGAGTCAGATGATTAGAAAACCAAGTCTTTTCTGAAACCTAGACACTCCCAGCTCCAGGGCACAAAGAAAGATTTAAAATTTTCTTCTATTTACTGTACTAAAACTAGGTGCCATGTAATTTAAATTACATTAATTACAAACTTCAACATTTAAAACTTAAAAATCCCTATCTGCTGCCTGTGGAGAAAAGAAACCATAATGAGGTAGAGTTTGCTAGAGTCTGAGTAATAATGATTTCAAGGTCATGGACTGACAGATCAGCAGGGAAAGAAAAGGACTGGTAAATATCAAAGACAGATGAAATCGCCTTATCCTCAGGGTTTGTTGAAATCATCTTAACTACAGGAATTTGTTTAAATAGCTTGGCAAGATTGAAATTAGTAACTTTGCTGTAAATGGCTTTATGGGCACATACTTTGAGATTAACTCCTCTAAGATTCTTTGAGTCTTCTTGATTCAAAAACTAACCACAATGAGGAAAGAAAGGTGGGAGCTAAATAAATAGTATTTATTCCAAATAGAAGTTGTCCAAGGAACAATACACAACCTTTAAACCAGACAGTGTTTAATAACTGCATCTGCCATTGTCCCAAGGAAATGAGACACTGAACAATATCATCAACCAGTGAGAAAGGTCGGCTGTGTGGAGTTTACTTTAGTTTTATCTGTATTACCTAAAATTCAACTGTAATATATTTCATTATAAGGCTTTGCTAAGATATACAAAATTCAAAGTTAATCTAGTTAAAATACTGTATAAATGCTTAAAATTCCATGCAAAAAAAAAAAAAAAAAAAAAAAAAAAAAAAAAAAAAAAAAAACAAACACCAAACACACAACCAACCCTAATACAGCAAAATGGTTCATTTTCCCTTCATTCAGAAACATAGGTTGAAAGAGACCAATGCGAGACTCCTTGTGATACTGCCACTGTCCTTTAGTTTAAATCCCTTCTTCCTCCCTCACTTTTCCTGAAAAAAGACAGCCCAAATTATATACACAAGGCTTTACCAGAGTCTTACATCAAAATAAGTAGTATACAGTTCAGTGCCGGACACATCCTTTCTGATATTCCCAAGTATGGAATTAATCTTCTCCTGCACCACATCATGCTGCTTGCTCAGAGTCATTCTGTGATTGATTCATACACCTATATCTTTCTTCCATTCTGTCATTTCTGGATGATCAGCTCCCAGTTTATCATGTACTCCTTAGTACTTGATCTTTTACTTTTGTACTATTACAGTTCATCCCGTTTGCATTACTGCACTTCTCAAGGCCATACAGTTCTTGTTTTTCACCTCCTAGTTTCCTATTAGCTGTTCTTCATCCTCCCTGAAACATTGTCCCTGCATTTGGCAGTAGATCTCTCCCTTCACAAGCCTCTTCCTTGACATAGGCAAAAAAAAAAAATGGGCATAAGGAGATCCTTCAAGGTTACACCCAGCTGGCTTGCTGCACCTAATGCCTCATTACTGCTGGAAAGAGCTGGCCAAAGCCAAGGACCTCGCTGTGTACAGACCCTGTCGTTTCAAGGCAGGCACTGGGTGAGGTTTATCAGCTCCATCAAAACTCCCCACGTTTCTCTTGGGAAGATCCAAAAAAAAAAAAAAAAAAAAAAAAAAAAAAAGAGGGAAGGACTGAGGGCAAAGAAATCCCATGATAATTGTCTACACAGACCTGTAAAGAGAGTAATTCCCTTCACTTTAACTTCTGTCAAACACAAACTCAGTATCTGAGTTTATAAAGGCAGAAGAATATTTTTTGCTGGGCCTGGAGGATATGTTAATGGAAAGAAAGGCTTCTGATTTAAGCCATCTAGGGGTATGAAGTAGTTTTAAGAAATAAAAACACCTGCCAAGAACTGAATATCTGATTCTTCACAGCTCAGGGACAGCAAATTCCTTTATTTATTTTAAGTCCTTTGATATTCATTAAACATCTTAGTAAATATTAAAAGATTACAGTCTGTTTTGTGCAAGGGATGTCAAAAATTTTGGTTCTGAAAGTGCAGTCATCCAGGATTTTTAAGAAACACATTTCTCACTGGGAGGTGCAAATTTTTTGGCCATGTCTGCCAAGCTCTGTGAGATCAGTCTTGAGGATTTGCTAAACAACCATTGACATCCAAAGTATGAGCTCTTCAGGGTGATTTCCTCTTTCACATCAGCACTACAATACGTATGAGTGGTCTGCTAACACAGTTTCTGTCCTGCAACCTTGTAGCTTTTAGGAATCTCTAATATATTCCCAATGCACCTTCACTTTGACCCTGCCATATGTATGTACAGCATGTGTATATGTTGTATGTATGCCGTATTTGTATTAATGTTTCTGTACATGTTGTACGTAAGCCATATATATCTATACAATATATACGCCTACTGCTGCCTCTTATACACTCACTGGTCTGTGCTTGCATGCTGTTGGTAACAGGCAACGAAAAATAGTATCTGGAACGTCTTGGACATTGCAGGAAGTTCCACATAATTTTTCATGCGTCACTGTGGTGGGTTGTCATCCCAATTGCTCCTGTGGACCATTAAAATTTTTTTTGTAACCTTTTTAAGAGTTTAACTTTTCCAGCACCCTGGTGAACTATTTTATTCACCTTTATCTATCTACTTTGTTAACTGTTTCAAACAACTCTGCATGACAAATGAGTCACACTTTTCCTTAGAGCTGGGTTGGCATGACTATATCAGGTTACATTTATGTTACTCTTTAATTAGGCTTTTCTGGGCACTCCCCTGAGCAAAACTACAGTTTGCCAAGGTGTAATCTACAGGATTTTCCCTGGGTCCTGTTTCAATGGGAAGAAGCAAAGAAGTGACTTTCCCATTTCAAGCACAGTCACCATTTTAAGGATAAACTCCTTTTCATTAACTCTGCTACTTCACACTTTCCTCACTTCAGGCCTCTCAAACAAATATTCTGCTGTCCTAGTTGCTGAGTCTCTCCATAACTTCCTCCTCTGAGACTTCAATCTCTGTCAAGACCATGCTGTTATTTCCATTAAAAATGTGTCCTTGGAATAGGAATTTCCCCAACGGCTTCTACAACAGGGACTGAAAGAAATTTTTTCATCAGCTGCTGAGCTGCTTCACTCTCTTCTTTAATTGCTCACCATGTCACGATTCCTCTTGGTGATCTAGAGGTGTCTTCAGCCATGCATGCAGATTACTTGCTCCTGATGTGTTTTAAGCACATTCCACTTTTTCCCTCCTGTCCTTAGCTCTGTATCTTTGACTTAATTATTTAATCATGGCAGACTCAACATACAGCCAGGTCAGTGTGGCCCTAAAAGAAGAGCTGGCAGTGCAGACCCGCTGAGCCAAACTATCTACAGGGATCCTAAAACTTCCTTCAAAACCAGGATTTAAACTAAGGCAAATGGCATGTGCTTGTGAACCAAAGGTTTCAGAAGTGGAGTCCGGTGTGACATAATGCAAGATAACTCTATATCATTAGTAAGTTTTTGTTCCCTATGTGCCTTAGCATAAACATCCAGACACTCTTTATTTAATAGGATATTTTCAAGTAAGGACTTAGAAAGAATAAAGAGCAGAGAATTTGACTCACTGCTTAAAATTTATGTAAGACTGTTGCTGTCAATCAAAACCTGAAGAGAGACCACTATGCAGAACAACGAAGCCATTACTCTGAATTTATCTGTGGATGCCAGAAGAACACATCATGAAAATAGTTTCACTTCCATAAAATCAAATCAATTTTTCTCTGGTATTTTTTTTCTTTTTTTCAAACTTTAAGATCTACACAATAGTTCTGGAAGATACTACTACTGCAAATGCTGGGTAAATTTTATCTGCCTATTAAACTGCCAATTAAACCTGCTTGCTAACTAGTACTCACAGTCTACAAACACAGTTGGATCATCATTTAAGGAAGTGTAATAATATTAAAAATACAACCAAGAAAGAGTTTTCCCTACATACATCTAGACAGGAATACGTAGCAAGCTCCTTTAGACTCCACTTCATTTAATTTATCACTTAGACACAGTGAAACTGGATTATTTCAGCATGCAGTACATGGGATTAAACCTTAAACTAGTTTGGAAGTTTAAAATGTCTGTTTGGGAGTGCTTTCAAGGAAGGAGACAGAATGAGCTTTCAAGGATGTTCAAGAGGATTAAGAAGGACTTTTCCAAGAGTTTGACCTTTTTTTAATATGCCAAGTAAAAAGGGTATATCTTTCTTTTCCCTATTCAAAATTGTCTATAAATCATGTCATAATTAACTGCTCAAAATTTCCTTTATACTAGGAATGCTTATTGTGAATTATTGCTCAATCGCATTGAACAATGCAAAATCGTTGTGAAGATATGGTACAGCTCTTGTAATTTATTTTGGGGAAAAAACCTAATTTCTCAGAATGGTTGAAGATTTAAATACACGTACTATTGATGATTCCATTAGCCTTCCAAAATTCAGTTGTTGCTACCCTTATACAAAAATACTTTAATGGTATTCCAGAATTTGCCATCAACCATAAAAAAGTGTTTGTGCACAGAAAATGGACTCCAACACTGTGAATTCAAGTCTGGTTTTGTCCTGAAATGACGCACTTATGCATTGTCCGATAAAAACATGATTAAATTAAAAATTCATATGAAAAGTGTCAAACGTGACCCAAGAAGGTACTTACAATGGCAAGTACCATCTAATAGTGTTACAATACTGCAGGCAAAAGTCCAAGACATAGAATTAGCAAACTGAAACTATATACGTATGTGTCTTCATGTGTGCACTAAGTGCACTAACACAGTCATGCCTGTATGCAGTCCATCCTTAACCAAGTCTCCATCGTACTGGCAAACTTGTAAGCCCTACCTAGAAAATTTAAAATATCTTCTTACCTCTTTTTCAAATGCAGTTATCCAAGGATAAAAATTAAATCCGTTGCACTTGTGCAGTGCAATTCAAATTTCACTCATATAAAGGGGAAGAAAATGACTTTGTCTATGTTGGAATATATCATAAAGAAGATCAACACAACAGAAATCTGGTTTATTTCAGCAGAGAAAGAAATATGGGCATTTCAGTGCAGTGTGGAGGCAAGTGTTATTACCTTCCTGTGAAGTGTGACACAGCCACAATCTCTGTGAAGTGTTTTTTGCACAGCATAGTTAACAGCACTATTTCTCTAACCTCCTCGCTGTTAATAAATACTAATAACTTGCCTCCTCATTGTCATTTCGGTCAGAAAAAAACACATTGTCACGCTATTTAGAACTGTATCGATTATAATGCATCTACACAGCTGTGTCAATTTAAGGTCAGTCATTAAAACTTATATCCAGCCATTTTTAACATAGGAGAACTTGACATACAAATTGCTATATGACAGACAATAATTACAAACCCATGCCAGATAGAAAGGTGAGAAAAATTCCTGGAATTATTACAGGTGAAAATAAAGTGTGGGCAGATTTAAGAAGAACTCTTTTGTGTGCCTTTGTGAAGAAAATCTATGAGCTTTATTTCTGTAACGGAATTTTCAGAAAAAAAAAAAAAAAAAAAAGCCCTTCTGTTTTTGTTCAAAAGAAAGCCTAATGAGTAACCTATGTGAAGCCATTAACTGGGAAAGTTACAGATTCTTTGGTAAGTTCTCCTGGTATGTCGCCAGCACTCTCTCTTTTCAGCATAAGCTTTGGTGGCTGGTTCTTTTGAAGCTTCTGGAAGTCTTTATCCCTGGATATTTTTAGTCCTGGATTGGTCCATTCTCTGGCCAATGCTATTGTTCATCCCACAATAACAATAATGGCACTTGGCAGTGACATGGGATGTTAAGGTGTTTCAGTGCTGCTAAACATACTTCAATTAATTTTCAAAACAGCCTTTTAAGTATTATTAGCTACTTTTTTTTTCCAGAATAGAATGATGAGATAGAACACACTGAAACCACACATCCAAAGCCTTATATGTTTTTATTGTCAACTAAGTACTAAAATTCTGCTGTCTATCAACTGGGCTTCATTTAGGTCATAAGACCTGGTTTGCTAAACTTGCAAAAACCTTTCTGCAGAGATTCTTTTTCCTTAGGAGTTTCACTTGGAAATTTCCTGTGGAAGGTAGTGAAATTGCAGAGAATTCAGCACTTTAACAATTTTCAGGGTTGAAACCTTCTACATTCAAATACCAACCTAGTATACATGGACTAAGATACGCAGGTTTGCATTTTAGAGGTGAACACTGAGATCCAGTGAAAGCAAAGATTTCTGAGAGGTGGTGACTGGATTCCAGTGAAAGTAAAGATTTCCTTTTCACTCCACGTTGAGGTACTGCATTTAGTGCCACACTCAGGTACAGTGTTCTTCATCACAGACCTCAAAACACGTTAATTCGGCAGGCGAGACATTAAATTGGTGTGTGTTTGCAGTACTCTGAGAGATGGGCCAGACCTTTGCAAGAATTGTGAAACCACCAGAACTACAACCCCAAATTCAGACCTCAGAAGCTGCTGCTGAAATTGGTTCTGTTTGAATAATAGATCTATTTGTCCTTTGCTTTCTTTCCCCTATCCTACATCGGTTGTTTTCCTTTGGGTTTCTTGAAATCTTTCTTTTCTCTAAAACAGATTTGAAAGTTAAAGGATAAAGATGATTACTTTCATTTCACATTAAATTGCACAGCTCCAGAGCGGTGAGGGGTTTACATTTTATCCCAAATGTCATCATGAAACATTTTGCATTCTGTAATGTGGCAGACAAGCAATAGCCATAAAAGTCAGCTCTTTTAAGTAGACTCAGGGCCTAAGTGGGAAGGTGTCAGATCTCTCAGGAGGCCTCATTTACAAAAGGCCATCAAAATAAAAGCCTGGACTTTCAATGAATATAAGATGCTGGAACCCCATGATAAACCTCAAAATATTGTCTTTTTAGAAATTAAAATTCTGGACTAATTTGAAATAAATTAAGTAGTAGCAATTATATTAGATACTGGCAACAAGGAGACTGGGATCAATCTTTGCATCCATTGGGAGCAACATATTCTCCATTTTCCACACAGCTGGATCTGTGAGGAACACTGCAAGATAAAGATCTATGCCATTATTTGCAAGTCTATAAAAGAAATATTCAATAATTCCTAAAGTAAGCGTATTGCAGTTTTGACCTTATTCCCACCTGTCATTCAATGACATCTCTTGATTGATCACCTAATGTAAATAGGAGTAGAATCTCAAATGAGGGATTAAAATAAAATTACTCCCAAAGCAAATATAATCCTAGTCAATATTTTATAAAACCTTGACTTAGGTGATCATTTCATTTGCGTTCCTTTTCATAAAAGAAGATTTACACAGCCTATGATGGCACTAACCTTTTCCTTGGATGGGTAGCACATCTCATATATTTAAGTAATTATCTGATAGATCTCTTGAATTATGACCAGGAAAAAAAGCATGAAAACAAGTCAAAATTATTTAAAGGGACCACTACATGCAGTTATCTGTCCCTATCTTGTTTTTATTTCTCTATTAAAATGATGTTGCAGTCATATCAAAATCTTTGGACTAAACAGCCACTGTCTGAAAAAAAAAAAAATAAACCACAACACTTTTCTTGACTTTTCACGTGGTAAAAGCACTAGAAACTCACTCCCATCCCAAATTAAGGATTTGGTTTACTGCACAAAAACTTGTAAGATCACTTTGAAACTGCTTAGTCAGATTATGGTCTATTCTTATTAAAAATATTAGTTTGTCCTGTCTTTTTCTTCTAGTAGTGAGGTTTACTATTCCCTCTTGAACCAAATGAACTCTTGCACAGAAAGCTATAGGAAAGGGCAGAGGTAGGCACAACTTAAGTGGCATTTAAATGGAACATCAGTCAAGTGCCTGTCCTCTGCGCAGGGTTAATTTAACCCATTAAAAAGTGTGTTACGCAGCTGAAAATGGACAGAGTGTACAGAAGTCTTCTGGCCATATGACTTCATACACTGTGGCTCTGCTTGCAAATGTAATTTTTTGTAAAGATCATAGCATGTTTGGTTTTTTATTCTTTCTTTCATCTTCTGCTACTGCTTCATGTTAAGAGTAATCTGTGTCACCCTAGAGAGAAGATGTGGTAGAAAACAATTAATATAATTTAAAACACAGAGAAAAGTAATTAGGTGAATTGTTTCCACTTAGATTATCAAAAGGAACTTTGAAAATCCAGCTCTTTGATTTTCTGTGCCTTGTTTCATGCATTTATAATGCAGTTTCAGATGTGCTGTGAGGCAAAGGTTTTTTTGTACTTTCAAAAAAAAAATGATGGAAGTGAAAGTCTATGTGTGCAAATACCCATGTATAAACATTTTACAAACTGCCATTATTAAATATAAGCTGGAAAGGAAAGACATTTAATAGAGACAAATTCAATTTTTCAGAAGAAATACACATCATAATAGAAACTTTTTTCTTTTTTAATATGAAAGCTGGTTTATTACTTTGCAGCAACAGTGATTCATAAAAAGATCTATCTGGTTATGAAAAGATGTTTGGTTTTACTATTCTTTTCAGTAAATTGGAAGAGAAAACCCCTTTCCATTTACAGTTGTAATCTAATAATAGTAAATTTATTTTATAATTTTATTTTGAAAGCCTAATTTAAAAATCATCTCTCTGGTGCCTAACCCTTTCGGTACCTTTACATGAATCAAACACATTTCAATGTGCTGGGCAACTTGATATATGCACTTGCATCAAGGAGGCAAAGGATCATGCATATGTAGTATTGCATTTTTCATAATACTGGAGAGTCCATTTTTCCAGTAGCTGCTTAATGTTCTACACCTAACAGGCACAACTTTCCCCACACAGCTTATGCTGCAGTAACTGTAATGACAGTGAATTGGTTTTAGCCAGCTATTCCTACGCACCGTCTTAAGCTGTCAGGATGCATAGCTTGAACACAATTTATTCAGAAACTCCATCTTTTATTACCTTGAAGTTTCATGTTTTCTGATTTGGTTCATTCTATGCAGTTCAGTTTTTCTCAGTATCTTTGTAGATCATATTTCTTTACTGCAATTAAATCCAAATTTGGCTTTTTATATCTTGCAGCAGCCTAAAGATTGTTTGACTTCATCCCTTAGGTTATGGTGTTCCTTAAACCAGGCCATGCTTTGCCCCTGACTTCTTCAAGGAAGCTCATAAGGAAAAGGGAGCTTACCAGCACTCACTCCCTAGGACTGGACAGGGTGCCAGACCAGCCACTGGCCTGAGCTCAGCCTTTTTTGCCTTTTTCTGTGGCCTGAAGAATTCACACTGGCTGACAATATAGGGGAAAACCAGTGATTACACCAACTCCCAGAGATGTAATCTAAGACAAATACACATGGGGTAGCCTCAACCCTGCCTGGCACTGAATCTGAGATATTTAAACCAGTCTCCAGAGCAGAGAGGATGAGCGCAGGAAGGAACATGTTCACAATGAAGGAAAACTTGTTTCCAGCAGCAGAGCCCCTCAAAGAATTTACTGTACAGTCTCCTCTCCAGCAGAGGAAATATGTGATTGTCAGAGTATGAGGTAGGTTAATCAGCCTTAAGAATTCCAATAGCGTATAGGACGTTTGCAGAAGGAAAGGGAAGACAAGACAGTGGAGGAAATTCCACAGCTTTTGGAGACCACTGCTGTATATAGCTGTGGCTCATACCTATCAGTGGAAGGATAGGTGCACTCAAAATACCATTTTGATAATTATAATTCTTATAAATAGAAAATGGTTTTAAGTCATTGAAGACTTCTCAGATCAGAGAATTAACCGTGCTTCTACCATTCACCTACATATAGTTCAATACCTACAAGTGATTTTTAATAAACAAATAATTTTATTCTGCTTCCTATCTGCACACTTCCTTTCTAATTTTTTTTTCCCCTGAACTTTTCAACATTATTTTTCTGCTCTCTGCCTCTGAACACAATCATTAAATTCATCAAGATTTCTTTTTCTCACTGTTCTTCATTCATCTTGCATTTACTTCTTTTCTCAAGCACTTCTACTACTTTTATTATAGACCTGGAAAGATTTGTTTCCTATCTGCATTTCATGATACTGGTTTGGGTGTGTCCTCTAATAGAGAAAACAATATTAAAGATGGAGAAATTCTCTATGGAAATGCATCAGGAGCAACTGCACTTCATGTGGCATCATTACGCTTCCTCCCAAGGCATAACAAATGTCATGATACGTTGGGAATGTTCGGTGGGAATGGTTCAGTGGGAAGGGTTCAAATTATTCCAGGGGAGGCTTAGACTGGACATTAGGAAGCATTTCTTTACCAAGAGGGCAGTTAAACACTGGAACAGGCTTCCTGGATTGCTGATCAATGTCCCAGGCCTGTCATTGGACAATGACCTTAATGTCAAGCTTTAACTTTTGGTCAGCTCTGAAGTGGTCAAACAGTTGGACTAGATGATCATTGTAGGTCCCTTCCAACTGAAATTTCTATTCTATTCTATTCTATTCTATTCTATTCTATTCTATTCTATTCTATTCTATTCTATTCTATTCTATTCTATTCTATTCTATTCTATTCTATTCCATTCCATTCCATTCCATTCTGTTCTACTCTAGTTGCAGATGTTAATAGAGATGAATAAATACAAGAAATCTGTGCTCCTGTTCTTCCTCCTTTCTTAGAGTCATCTGACTGAGATGGAGTTAATTTTCCCCATAGCATTCCTCATAGTGCTGTGATTAGCATTGGTAGCTAGAAAGATGTTGATAACCCACCACTGTTTTGGCTACTGCTGAGCAGTGCTCGCACAGCATCAAAGCTGTCTCTCCAACACTGCTCCCACCTCACCCCCAAAGGCCAGGAGGCATGGGGTGGAAAAGATCTTGGGAGAGGACATTGCCAGGACAGCTGGCCCAAACTGACCACAGGGATATTCCATACTATATGACATCCACTCAGCAATAAATGCTGAGAGAAATTGAGGGGGGTGTGGGGTACATTCCTGAGCAATCACAACATTTGTCTTCTGGAGCAACCGCTACACATACTGAAGCCCTGCTTCCAAGGAAGTGGGTGGACACTGCCTGCTGGTGGGAACTGAAGAAAAAATATTTTGTTTACCTTTGCTTCCACGTGCAATATTTGCTTTTGCTTTATTACACTGCCTTTATCTTGACCCACAAGGTTTTTTCCATCTTATTTTCTCTTCCCTGTCCTGCTGCGGTGGAGAGTGATAGAGCAGCTTGGGGGGCACCTGGCATCCAGCCAAGGTCAACCCACCCTACAGCCCTATGTAGCATAAAATCTGTGACAGTGATTCATGATTTGAAACTCAGGACCATCTGCTCCCTCTGAAACTTCCCTAGCCAAGGTGAAAGGTGAGGCTTAACAGCTGTATCATCTTTGTTTTCTAAAGTCCATCCAAAGCTGTCCAAAGGACAGTAAAATCCTCACACTAATAAGATTGTGGCAGACATTCCATGTGTTTCAGTATCAATGAACTCATTGAGCAACTATCCTTAGTCTTGTCATGTCTGGGCTGAACTAACAAAATGAAATATAGCCCTGTTGCTCTCTCTAAAATGCTCTAATCTCAGCCTTTATCCTCTGGCACACACTGCAATTCCCTGTTTGACTGAAGTGTTGCCACATGCTGCAGACTTTGTGCAAGTGGTTCCCATAAGAGGTAGAGGAGCCCTGTTTATGGTTCATAACATATGCTACTTCTATGAACATACTACAGTAATACCCATTAGTGATTTATTTCTTTGAATTGGCTCCCTGACCTGCAGAGGTCATAGAGAATATGTAAATAAATTGGTTCCACATTTGCTCTTTTATTGCACTATCTTTTTTATAGAGAAAAAAACAAAACAAAACCACAAAAAAAGAAAACACAAAGGCCAAAGCTTTCTTTCCTTTTTATTATAGGTAGTGGTGATTTTAACTTTTTTTTTTTTTCCCATAAGTTGGATAATAAAGGGAGAATATAGCAGTTTTATATAACAGAGTAATAATGCTTCTTTTGTGACTTTAGCATCCATTTGCAAAAGTGCATTGAAAAAGAAGAATTTTTTTTTTCAGAGTGCACAGGTAACAACAAAACTTGGCCATTAATATTTCTAAGGGCAATAAGAATGCAGTCTCACACAGTTAGTTGAAAACATCCGTGAAGCTTTACTGGGTTTTAGGTCTAAATTTAAACTGCAACTACTTTGCTCCATAAAGAAAAAAAAAAAAGGCAAAAATGTTGGTAAAACCATTAGCAATTCTGGAGAGTCTGGGGGAAGTAGGTATTTCACATTCTTTGTTCTAGAATTTAGCAAAAAGGGATTTTTTTTTAATTTTTTTTTTCCAAAAGCAGCGGCACACAGTAGCATTAGTTATTGGAGTACCCAGGGCTGGATCTCCAGTGGGGCTGTGACTGAAGGCTGTAAGGTGAGAGTATGCTTTAACACTGTAAAGAGTCACTGGCATAGATCAAATTCCTTTTAGGGGAGGTGGACCTGTGGCCAAGCCTGGGAACTGCTTCATCAAACTGATAAATTGGAGATCATTATGAAGAAAAAAACCCACAACATAGACCTGCCTCTTACTTTTATTTCTTTATCCAATACAAAACACAACAGTAGAAGGAGGTGTTCCCCTCTGCTCCCCAGCAAAGATACTGCTGGTGGGCTCAGAGCTCACCCATCATTGCAGTCTTCCCACAGCCCCAAATCACAACCACTACCCATTCTGCTTTTTCTATTTTTTCCTAATTTTAGGGGCCAATGGAGTGGTACACTGGCAATAGAAATGTTAACATAAAAAAAAAAATACTCTGTTCTAAAATACTCCGCTGGAAATGGCCATTTCACAACAATTTTGTCAGTGCATTGGTGCATCTTAAAATGTATATACAAGAAAACAAAATGGAGATAAATGATCTGGAGGTAAGTAGTGAATGATGTATTAAATTGGTTCCTGGAGGTTGTTAGAAAGGAATTATAGGTGACACATAGATTTGTTCTGTGGCCAGGATGGTTGCAAAGAAATGCTGGCCAAACAGTCAACCTGAATTCTAACCTCTAGTCCCTTTTTTTTTTTTTTGGTAGCATGATAAAGTCAGAGCGCTGCAGGAAAAGCGAAATGTTAGAGAGCCAAAGGATTAGTTTCTAAAAATCTTAATTAAGAACAAAAATAGTGATGCAGACAAAATCTTGGCTCACACATTCTTAGTACAAAGATGGGTTTTTTTAAATAATACTTAGTTTGTTTTAAGTTTCCGGATAAAGGAAGTTTCTGTCTGTTCCTCCACACTTTACTCTTCACTTTAATTGTTTGGTCTGTCAAGGAGTTACTTTGTAATACAGACATCTTGAATATTTCTCTTCTTTCTTGCCTTCCCTGTTTTAACCTGCATGCTCTAAAACTATGCAAATAATTCTTTCAGGTTCATTTTTCCAAAATCTTTTCTTTACTTATAAAGGCACACATAAAGGAAGTAGAATTCTCCATTGAGTAATGACATGTAAAAAAAAAAGGCTCAGGTGTCTACTGACTTCAAAAAATATTGGAAATAAACGAAGGGAAACCACAGCTTCTAAAAGTTTAGTCATCACCAAACCTAGAGGTTAAGTATGCTATGCTTCTCATGAGAAGAGCCATGAAATCAGCAGGCTTTGAATAGAGACATGGTCCTTAGAGAAGAC
Organism: Athene cunicularia; assembly: GCF_003259725.1. Taxonomy (NCBI): domain Eukaryota; kingdom Metazoa; phylum Chordata; class Aves; order Strigiformes; family Strigidae; genus Athene; species Athene cunicularia. The sequence continues at coordinate 11,543,436 of NW_020799102.1, read as the reverse complement.
TAATGATCTTACATGTATTTATTGTGAGGTGGGGGGTTTGTCTCTTTATTTTTAAAAAGACTTCTTATTTTAGAGATACGATTAAACAGACCTTGCCTGTGACCATTATGGGAGATCCTAGCTTTTTGAGATTTTAGACTAGCTCTATGAAAGCAAAAATACATAGTTTGAAAACCTTCATTTCTGATAGGAAAATAAAATTTTCAAATCATTCTCCCAAGAAAAATTGGCACATAAAACTATAATGAGAGTCCTCTCAGTGTTTCCAAGCCAATCCAAAATAAAAATGTACTGAAAAATCTCAAATGGGCTTTTCTTGCTGTATTTTCAACATACTTACATTTTAGGTTTTTCTATTCAGACCTGATCTCAATTATTTACTGCTTATCCCTTCACCTTTTAGAGGTTTGCATCCATTATCAAGATTATGACTGTGACTTGAGCTAGCTTTGGGGTTTGCGTTGGTACAGATCACTCTGCTTAGAGGGTTAAGGAGTGAAAGAAACACTAAGAAGTGGAAGTGGCCTATTTTCTTGCTACTGTTTCAGAACTCAGCTGGCATGGCCCCAGGTCAGCCACACCACAGCTAGCCTTTTCATTCACTGTCACTGGCTGAGGTATTTCAGGAGATGGATAGATATATTTCACCTCCTTTGTGCTGCTTTGAAACTTCTCTAATGTCCTAACACTGACTAGAACCAGGCTGTGATAAGCACTGTCATTTAAAAGAGACAATAGCTGACAGCCTACTGGTCTCCATGAAGTCCACAGGCAGATGCACTGATATTGAGATTTATTTGTCAGACCTGAAGTTCTCTGTAGACCAGTATGTCCTCCAGAGGTAGGGGACAAATAAACCTTCCTATGGGCTTTGCCTGGTCCCAGGCAACTGGGAGAAGAAGTAGAAAATGGCCTTTTCTCTTGCTTTCTTTTGGTAGCGAGGGAGGGGGCTACACTTGCGGCCCCCTATGAGAAGCTTCTTGAAAGCTCCCCTGGCTCCAAGTCAGACTCACCTCTGACCAAAACCAAGCCAAGTAGCGATGGTGGCTGTCACACTTCAATAATGTATTTAAGAAGGGGAAATCTGAGCAGGGTGGAACTCTGAGGGGTTGTTACAAGACAGACACCTATGCAAACACTGAGGTGGAAGGTGGAAGAGGGGGCAGCAGAGACCGGAGCAGAGACCTCCCTTGTATCCCATGTTGAGACATCAAGGACTTCTCCCCTGACACCAACTGGGGTCAGCAGAGGAGCAGAGATTCACCCGTGTCCTGTGGAGGACCCCCGGGACTCTGTGGGAAGAGGCCCCCGCTGTTGCAGTTCAGCACTGGGAGGAGCAGCACGTGGGGGTGACCCACACTGGAGCACCTCGAGATGAACTGCATCCTGTGGGGAGGGCTCATGGCAGAGAGAGTTCGTGGAGGACCATCTCCCATGAGCGGGATGCCAAGGAGCAAGGGAAGAATGAAGAGGAGTGCTTCTCCCCTTCCCAGCAGGAAGAAGCAGTGGGCTGACTGCACCCCTCATCCCCTGATCCTGTGCTGCTGGGGAAGGAGGTAGAGAGATCAGGAACAAAACTGAGCCCGGGCAGAAGGGAGGGGTGGGGGGAGGTGTTTTTAAGACATGGTAACACTTCTCACTGTCCCATTCTGTCTGTTAAGTGTCACTGTTGTTAGTGTTTTGGATTAAAGTGATGGGTTTTTTCCTTCCCTTTACGACCCTGTGACCATATTTCCTTATCTCAATTCCTGAGCCTTTTGATTCATTTTTCTCCTTCCCAGCATTGAAGGGGGAAGTGAACAGCTGCGTGGTGTTCAGTTGCCCTCAGGGCTCAAACCACGACAAAGAGGAAGCAGTATATGATATCAGAGGTCCTGCACATGGGTCAAGGTAATCCCAACCACTGACATAGGCTGGTCAATCGAGAGCAGCCCTGTGATGAAGGATTTGGGGGTATTAGCGGGTGGAAAACTGACCATGAGCCAGCAACATGTGCTCACAGCCCAGAAAAACAGCTGTGTCCTGGGCTGCACCCAGAGCACTGTGGGCAGCAGGGTGGGGG
>NW_020799102.1:11537245-11541324 GCF_003259725.1 Athene cunicularia | reverse complement strand
GGTGGGGGGGATTCTCCCCCTCTGCTCCACTCTTGTGAGACCCCCTGCAGTGCTGGGTCCAGCTCTGGGGGCAGCAACATCAGAAGGACACGGACCTGCTCCAGTGGGGCGAGAGGAGGCCACGAAGATGCTGGGGGGGCTGGAGCCCCTCCCCTGTGAGGACAGGCTGAGAGAGTTGGGGGGGATCAGCTGGAGAAGAGAAGGCCCTGGGAAGACATTCTAGGAGCCTTACAGCACTTAAAGAGGGCTACAGGAAAGATGGGGAGGGACTCGATCAGGGAGTGTAGGCATAGGATGAGGGGTAACGGTTTTAAACTGAGGGAGGGCAGATTTAGATTAGGTATGAGGAAGAAATTCTTCCCTGTGAGGGTGGTGAGGCCCTGGCACAGGCTGCCCAGAGCAGCTGTGGCTGCCCCCTCCCTGGAAGGGTTCAAGGCCAGGTTGGACGGAGCTTTGGGCAACCTGGACTAGTGAAAGGTGGCCGTGCCCATGGCAGGGGGGCTGGAACTAGATGATCTTTAAGGTCCCTTCGAACCCAAGCCATTCCATGATTATATATTTTTGTGGACCTGAAGGAGACTGATTGTGCTCAGGGCATCTTTTTGTTGCCTTAGTCCTCCCTGATGATCTACTTCCTGGAACAACTGGTGATACTAGAGAGCTACTGCTCTTGTGTACACCCTGCAATATCTAACTGGTCTGTGCATGGAAGTCAGTGGTACAAAACAAATCCTTGCCAGGAAAGTGTAAAGGAAAATGAATATAGAGGATTCAGAATACAAGCAGATACAAATGTGTACATCCATCACATAAGGCTGTCGTTTGTATCCAGAGGGTTGTTAATTGCTTTGTTGAATACCTGAAGGAAAGCCCTGTCTCTACATGATATAAATTGTACAGCTGAACAAAGCATACCCAGTGGTCTAACTCTATAAGGATCTTAATGAGCAATGATCTAAGAGAAGAAAAAAAGATGATGAATGAGATTTTAAATATAAAGTTCTATAAACATCATTTCTTTTCTTTGGTGAATGTTAACACTAAAATGAATATTGAAAATTCAGGAAACAAATGGTAAGTCTTGTCATATTTAAGTGGTGTTATTTATTCAGATTCATGAGTGAAATGGAGCTTTATATGAAACTGCAGGTAAACAAGAAAATTATGTTACATAGCAGCATACCCTAATAGCCATCAGAACCCCACATGCAGGGAGAGCAAGCTGTCCTCCTCCACACAAATCTCACTACGCATCTGGAAATGCATGTATGTGATCCCCAGGCACCAGTCATCTTGTTGTTACAGCACAGCCCCAGTGTGTGCCAGGGCCCAAGTGGTTGATATAGGGACATGTCCCTGTCTTGCGCTGCTGCCAAAGGGATGTTGTTTTGCTGATCAGGGATACTAATTGGACTCAGACACCAGAGTGAAAAGAGCAGGCATATTTTACTTAAAATAACTAAATAATGTAACAGAACAATACAGAAAACATACAGTAAGAAAAGACAGAACAGCACACTTAAACAAATAGGAAAATACAGGGTAACACATCAAACCATTACTACCTGAGAGAGAGAATGGTGATTAAGAAAGATCCATCACCCCTTGCATATGTTCCCATCACCCAGCCCCGCAGTGGCTGGGCAGTCCCGGTCGCAGCGAGGGTTTGCAGAGCCTGTCCCGGCAAGGGGGAAATCCTACGCGGTGCCTCCATCCGTAGGTGAGGAGTCCAAAGTCGCTTATATACCCCAAAACCAGCGAGCCAGGAGAGCGGACACCCTTGTTTTAAGCAGAAATACCTGGTTTCGATCTCGCATTAGGTTCCCCCCAGAGCCTGGCCAGGGCTCAAGGGAGAAGCCAAAGGAGTTTCTCTGCTTATCTGATGGGATTATGCCCAAGGTCTCACATCGGGTCTCGGAGACAGACACCTGCCTCCGTGACTCTGTTGTTCTGTTCACATACAAAGGAGGGGAAAGATACATTCAAGGTAGGGACATCCTCCATGGGATTTCATTAAGGATTACATTCCGGGTTAACAGTTTCAGTTCAGGGCCTCAACACTTCCACCTTTTACATCAGGATAGGTGGTTTGTTATAACTTAGTATAATACCTGTTAGCCCAATGGTTATCAGTTATAAAATATACAGGATTCATCTATAGGTCAAATCTGGCTCGGGCACATTGTCCAAACCTTAGCACTTCAGATGTGCAAGGCACAGTCCCACTTGTCTCTCCAGCTGCTGGAGGCATCGTCTGAGAAACAGCCCTGCTGGGCTTGATGCTTTAGCCCATCTCTTTAGACATCGTCTGGGACATGGGCCAGCCTTGTTCAAATGCCTGTGTCAGTTCTGAGCTGTCAATTCGCACCAAACTGAATAGACCCAGCCCAGGAGAAAAGTGAGGCCCCATCAAGAATAGCTGGTCCATATGCAACTGAGGAACTCAGCACCAATACGAGAGAGTTGTGTTAACTGTCCCCGAATCTCAGTCTCTTCTCTTAGCCAAAAATCTCTTCAAATATTTTATCTCAGAAAAACTGCCACAGAAAAAAAAGAGAATTATCATCAAAACTAACACTCTGACACTAGTGTTTCCAGGTGCTGGCTATTCAAGGTTTCCCAAGCAAATACACTGAAACAGAAAATCCCTCCACAATCTCATGTTTATTTGCACATTTCTATCTACTCTTTCCTGAGCACCTCTACCTTTACACACACAAAAGAGCCAGAACACAGGCAATGCTCAGCTGGGGAGTTGGACCCAGACCATGTGAAAGAGCATCCCACACCATTTCCATGGGTGGTGTCCAAGATTTTACCTAACCCAAACTCCTGTATTGAAAACATGCTGATACATACACACAGAGTTCTGCTGCTGAAACCAGGTCTTATACCTTTCCTCAAGGAAATGCTGAAATAATTTCACCCGTACTGGATCAACATCAGGCATAATACAGGAAGTCTAACTGAAAAGCTAGGGTAACTCATCATGCAGAGGTGTGTATATCACTCTACTGTAGTTACAAATGCTCTTTAGCAATCATTTTTTTTGAAGAGAACAGCAACAGGACTGTTCCCTAAGTGTAAGATGTGGATGGAAAACTGAATATGAGCCAGCAATGTGTGCTCGCAGCCCAGAAAGCCACCCGTGTGCTGGGCTCCACCCAGAGCAGGGTGGGCAGCAGGGTGAGGGGGGGATTCTGCCCCTCTGCTCCGCTCTGTGAGACCCCCCTGCAGTGCTGGGTCCAGCTCTGGGGGCACCAACATCAGAAGGACACGGACCTGCTCGAGTGGGGCCAGAGGAGGCCACGAAGATGCTGGGGGGGCTGGAGCACCCCCCTGTGAGGACAGGCTCAGAGAGTTGGGGGGTTCAGCTGGAGAAGAGAAGGCTCCGGGGAGACCTTAGAGCAGCCCCCCAGGGCTGAAAGGGGCTACAGGAAAGGTGGGGAGGGACTCTATCAGGGAGTGTGGGGATAGGATGAGGGGTAATGGTTTTAAACTGAAAGAGGGAAGATTTAGATTAGATGTAAGGAAGAAATTCTTCACTGTGGGAATGGTGAGGCCCTGGCACAGGTTTCCCAGAGCAGCTGTGGCTGCCCCCTCCCTGGAAGGGTTCAAGGCCAGGTTGGACGGGGCTTTGGGCAACCTGGGCTAGTGGAAGGTGTCCCTGCCCAGGGCAGGGGGGTGGGACTGCATGGGCTTTAAGGTCCCTTCCAACCCAGACCATTATATGATTTTATGAAGGTATGTTACCTAATGCCAAAACCACTCATTTGAATAACAGCCTTGCTGCACTGCACAGCCCTGGCACAGCTGCCTCCTCAAATATCTCACAGGCAGGGGAGAATGAGTAGAACCCTCCCACCAACTTGCCTTCCCCACTGCACCCCCTTTCCTCCTTCCTGCTGCCAGCAGTGACGGGGCCCCCAGAGCGCTGGCCCACAGGGTGCCCACTGGCCATCCTGCTGCCATCGGCAGTGCCACAGGCATCACAGGCAGCAGTTTCCCCCCTCCCACTGTACTCTGAGCTGCTCTGCACAGCTGCTGGCTGCCTCTCCCACCCACCCACCCTTTGCCTT
>NW_020799102.1:11511980-11537195 GCF_003259725.1 Athene cunicularia | reverse complement strand
GTATAAGAGACAGCCCTTTGCCTTTTAACCAGAAAACAATTCTTGCTTGATCTGTAGTGAATCCCATTAAAGAATCTCAGTAAACAAAGACTCGGACCAACTTCATGAGCTGTGGGAAAGAGCCAGACTGCTCTTCTCCCTCTCCCATTCTTCTGCTTTGGAGGCACTGTCATTTCAAGCAGGGCTCCGTGCTGGTACAGGGGCTTAGTGCGCTGTGTTGGCATTTCCTCTTGAAATCAGAGGCATGAAGTCCTGACCCTGGTCTGCTAACTAATTAGAGCTGCAGCACAAGCAAGGAGCTGGGCTGAAATAACAGGCATGGTGGATAAGCATGCGGCTGGGATTTAGAGTTAATATCTGCTAGAAAAAAATTAAATCTTGATTGAGTGAGCAGGTAGCTGGACCATGATGGTTAGGGGGGAGGTTGGCCTGTGAGCAAGGTCTGGTAAATCAGCCATGCTGAGAAATTAATAGATTTTTAAAAAGTATTCCACCACGAAACGGACTAAACACCTTCCTCTGATGAAATAGGGAGGAAACTGATGTTAAAGATCTGATACAGAGAAAAAGAATGCTTAACAGCTAGGAGGAAGGCTGTGAAACTGTGATATAATAGCTCCACTGAATGTTAGATAAAGATTTACTATCTACTAGGCATGTACTGAAGCTGACTGATTTAATACAAACTTCAGTTCCATGCGATAGCTAGCAGATAATGACATATCCTGAGGTAGAAGCATTTGAAACCTTTTTCAAATCACTCATGAACCATCTGCATGCATGTCTCTTTGATACATTCCCTGAGTTTGTCAAATTGTAGAGTTAGTCTTTTTCACCCTTTAGTCCTTTTTTCTTATTCCTCTTTACTAAAAGAAGAGATCAGATCACCTTCTACGAATTTAGACTTTAAGAGGGATTTTAAAAGCTTTGGAAAGAGCTACTTTCTCATCACTTTTTCAAAAGTAACTTCCTTGGCAGGTGGGTTCTTATAACATCTGCATACACACACACACACATACACCACCTTTTCCTGTGGGATTCCTTTGGGATCAAATACTAAAAATCCTTCGGCTATAAGATATGCTGGAAAAGAGGGGGATAAAACTACCACCTAAGCTTTTAAAAATAATTGGGATCGTAGTCAAGTGCTTGGTTCCAGTGGATAGTCCAAGAGGAAGTGCCACCACAGAGAGAGGGAGTGATGTGCTTATCATGGCTTCGTAATGACAGCCCTAGAAAATTAGGTGCCCATACCCAGCATCATTACTGGTACCATATACACTGCAGTATCTCATCCGCAGGAGGAGCCTGTATTGGTGAGATGGCTGAATAATGTAATACACCTTTATTGTGCAGAGAGGCTAGCTTCTTAGTGCTCTGCATAAAGTTTCATCAAATACTTTTATTGGGTAGAAGTCATATTCTGCCGAGGTTCAACAGCAGAAGTATTTGGCAAACCCTATCAGGTTAAGCTGCTGCTGCATTCTGCCAAAGTCTGGCACTGTTTGCAGCCTTAAGGAACAGTGGGCTCCTGGAAGCTCCTTTCTTGATCCACTGTGACATTGAGACAGTCCTTTAATCGTATTTTCTTCACTTTGTAAAATGAGGATAATTATGTTTGTCTTCACCATGGGGTACTAATTAAAGTTAGTTTCTAAAGAGCTTTGGCATTGTTGGATAAATGATAGAATAAGTTCTCATACATTGGATTTATTTGGTGTTTTTTCCTCATTAGTTAGCAGACAGTGAATGACTATGTAATGTGAGAGATCCTGATTCAGCAAGCTCCTTCAGCATTGTAAGGTCTTTAAGACCACCAGAGGTTTAATAGACATGAATGGACCTACCAATAGGCACACACAACACCAGGCTGTGACAAGTCAAAATGATATAGTTTCCAATTAGAGCCCAGAAACAATGCTCAACAGATTCTATATAATGACTTTCCATGTGACCTTTGGGGACAGTTTGCTGCTGCACGATTGCTGAGGGACTGTTACTCGGGGAAGCTGTGAAATGAATGGCAGGACACAGAATAGAAATTGTAATTAGCTCACTGTACATTTCTCTAATGTGAATACAGAAGTTCAGCAACATCCATCAGTTTTACAGGGCTTCAGTTAGTCCTTCAACTGGTCCATTTTAATACAATCCACATGATTACATTGCTGCTGAGGTTTCTTGGTGCAAAGTCCTGTGGCTTTTAAAGAGTGACCTGAGAAGGAGAGGCCTGATTTATCTGCAGGATATAGATAGCTGTACCCTGCTTAAAAAGCACTTTGACACTTTGACATTGCTTTTAAAGCAGTTCTGTGAAGAATTGTAAGGGAGCAGAGGACAGGTCAAATAACATAGTCTTACATATCACTGACTATGAAACATGGACTAGATTGTGAACTAATTGAGGATTTGGGTGGTTTCTGTGAACTACTTCAAAGTGGTTTATCATAACAGAAGCATTTCCGTTGTAAAATTTCCATCATGTACATCCCAGTGAAAAGAAAATATATGGTGTCCCCACCATATTTTAAAGATTTTCCTTGCTGCAAAGGTTTTTGCTTTATGGAAGGAAGGAAGTTGCTGTGCTGCAGGTTGTCTTCAGCAAGAGTTCAGTTTGCACCGCAGGCTGAAGAAGCAACTCGAGACCTTTACAGCAGCCTTTATAAGATCTCTACATTTCTTTGGAGCTTTTCTAAATCACATTGAACCCTGAATATTTTAAATTCACCTTTACCTGTTCACCGCAGTAGTTTAGCTTCTCAAAATGCTTCTGCTGTGATGCCTACGTGCAGTCAACCAATTAAGAAAATTTCAGAGGAACAGTTTTTATATTAATAAATTCATACATGAAGAACACCTCCCTTTTGATTTTCCCCTTTCCTTTATAAATCCCTTGCAACCTCAGATTCAAAATTGTCTGAGGTAGAGGTGCGATCTTCTTTTACATAACTGCAGTACAGATCCTGATCAGGACCTCTGAACTCTAGCTGAGTGTAATTATTCAGTGATAGGATATTTTCTTTAGAGGTGATATAGGCTGCTAGGTCAGTGTGGGATCTGAAGCCAGCAGCAGACCCCATTCTCTTGTGGAATCTGCAGAAGAAGAATACAGACTCTTTTATGTAGTAAATACATGCACAGATGAGACAGTTATTGCCCAAGTCTTGACAGATCAGAGTTAACTTTCAGATTAACATAGCGCTTAGGGCTATGGTGGAGTTGAGAATGGTCAGTGTTAGGTTAATGGTTAGACTAGATAATCTTCAAGGTCTTTTCCAACGGAGATGATCCTGTGATTCTGTGATAATTCCCGTGCGCTGAAAGGTTTGCTGTGCTGTACATACAGGGATAAAGAGTCTATGTGTCTTACAGGCTTTAAAAGGTGTAAATGTGACCATGAGAAAGCAAAAAATTTCTTGACACAGAAATCACCACAGTGGCAAACAGGGTGTATCTGAACTAGTGAGAGCTACTTATGTATGAATATTTTTCTAAATAATAGAAGACTAAGCCTTGAACCAACTCTTTGTCCCTAAGATATCACTCAACAGAATTTCATTCTTATCAGACTACAGGGCCCAAATGGATAATAATAAGTAATAATGTTTAGTGTGGCTGTGATAACCAGGTAAATTTCAATGTTCTTCCCTATATTATTCTTTTTTTAAGAGCCTCTGTGAATGGTAGCATTCTGAAACACACCTCCTGTACTTCTCTCTCCACAACAAAGCATTCTTTTAAACAAAATGTCTTTTATACAATTGCATTAGTTCGGAAATGAAACAGCAATATATTAAAGTCAGGTTTTAAATTGTCCAGGGAATACAGACATTCAGGCCTTTTATTGTCATTAGTCAGAGACAATTTGTACAATTGTTCTGCTGAGCAGAGATCCTGAGCTATATGGGCACCTATATTTCAGTAATAGCTTTAGCATATGAAATATATCCCAGGGAATTCTTTCAGTATCCCTCCTGCCTTGCACTGTATTAGTTTGCTTCTGTTGGAGAGCTGTGCAGGAAATCTGTACACCTCATTATTCAGTCATTGAAAGAAACATTACATTTTGGCACTTTTGTTACTCCAAGGATCTCACAGCCTTCTTGGGGGAATTGCATTGTAAAAGGTCTCAAAACACAATGCCGGGTTTGTGGTATGCAACAGAAATAGCAGGAAGTCTGTCCCTCTCTTCCTAAATCTGGAAATCAGAATGACAACCAGTGTAATTTAAAGCATGTTAAGGAAGGCAATCAGTCATGTTACAATGAAGGCCTTGCACTCTGCCCTGATACCTCCCTCATGATTCTTAAGCAAAAAAGGTTTTTCTTATTACAGTGTCTGGGGTGGGAAAAAAATAGGTACTGCCCAAGTATTTCTTTGAGTCACAGAAGATCTTCTCTTTTTTATCTCTCTTAGTACTTCTGGAGTTTAGCAGTTATGCTCTTCTTTAAACAGATGCACTATTTGCTCTGCCATTTCTACCGATAGGCTCCATTTTCACTTGGTCTGTCTTCCCTATGAAGCTGCTGGTGCTGGTGCCCACTATCTGTGGAGAGACAAGCAAGCTGTCTTCCCACTTTCATGCTATATATTTGTACATAATTGTGACCCCCATCTGTCCCAGAAAGGTTTCCAAAAGTTTCATAAATATTTTAGCAGAGCATATGAATTTAGTCTTGCAGTTATTTCCAGGAAAAGTTCAAGTTCAAAGCCTTACACTAAAATGAAAGACAAGTATGGGGAGGAAAAAAGTATTGTTTCATTTGCGCTGTGCATGTTCAAAGGAATAAACTTTCTGTTGGTCTGAAGTGTCGTTGACTGTCCACTAAATCTCACTGAATCTGCCACAGACAGTTCATGTTTTGCATTTGAATCTGGGTTTTCCTATTTTAAAAGTTCTTAATTTCTGAAGATAAGCAAGATATGTCACTCTTCAATCTTTCAAGAAGATGCTGTGTTAAGAACCTCCCAAAAAAGAGTCCAACTGTGATCTTCTTATCAAAGCAGATGGATCTGTGAGTTAACTGTCAGTTATTTCAGGTAGATACTCAGCTGTGAACAAAATGGAAGAGTTTCAGGACAGGAGAAATTTCATGTAACACAAATATTGAATTGTTTTCTGGGAGGCATTGCGCTCCCTTGTGGGAATTTCAGCTACCTGACTCCTTAGTATCAGCAATCTGCTGTCACCCAATTACAAATTTACAGCTAAGTGAACATTTTTAATTCCACAGCATTTCTACCCTGGGCTCAAGAAAATGTGGATTTAATTCTCTGCCTTATCCATGATGAATTTGCTCAGAATTTTTTGCCTCACCTGAGTAGAGCAAAGCAGTCATTACAAGTTAGGTGACTGGGAGTGGATTTTACAGAGAGAAAATGAGCAGTCAAATACAAGTGACTGAAGGGTAACAGAGACAATAAGAGTCCTTTGCCTAGCTTGGAATCAGCCAGTACTCCCACAGACTTTATGATAGAGTCTATTGTAGTTCACTATACCATAAAAAATGAACAGTGAGCTGTTCATAAAGACCATTCCCAACAGGCTACAATTATAGCAATACCTACACTAAATAGCTGTAAATAGATTCAAGTGGAAAATACATACCATTTGCACAACCCTTCAGAATGTCAATTGTTGACCCAGTAGCGAGAAGGTTCTATGGCTTACAGGTGGGGCCACAAATTCAGGGAAGATACAAGAACCTGGGGAAAAAAATAGGGCTATGCATTTGCTATCTGAACTAAAGAAAGGTTTGGTGAGCTGGTGGCCTGACTCTCAAAATGAATAGTGCCAAGTGACTTCGGGGAAGACAGACAACTTCATACAGCATAATTGTGCAGCACTGCAGCAGATAGGAGATGCAACTAAAAAACCCAGGGCTTTCTGATCTGGTCTTGGTTAATAGTCATGTTTCAAGCTGGAGATCAGATCAGATGACCTCCGAAGATCTCATTAACCAGATATTCAATGATTCTATTAATTAAGCACAAAGACTGGCTGAGCATGTCACTGTTCCTAAGTCAGTCAATTAACTTCTTACTAAGGTGTGTGAAGTACAACAGGGTACTTGCTGAGTTTCTCTTTCTTCCGTTATGGAACTGTAGAAGGAAAAGTGAAGCTTTGGTGTCAGTCACAGTGGAAACTCACCAGCCGGAATCTGCCATAACCCTCCTTTGAGAACCTGCCCAAGGAGAAGTGTGTTGTCTTCTGTAGACTGCTGTTTCTAGCTGTCTTTTCTGGTCGGCTTACAGGGCAATCAGGGAAATGGAAAAGACAAGAGGAAGAATAAAGTAATTAATAAGAAAGAAGAAATCCTAGTCTTGTCATAATAGAGAAGTCAGTGACTGAATAATTACAAAGAAAACTAAAAATTACCTTTCAAATCAGGAATGGAAAGAAGATTGCATTGAAGTACCTGTGATATAGCGGAGCCTATCTTTCAACAGCCTGTCTTTGTACCTATGTTTCTATTGCCATCCATCTGCTTATGTACCATACATTTGTATGCAGTCGATTCAGGTTTAAAGATGCCCAAGGTTTTTTGCATAATGTCCAGTTAATCTTTTCTAAAATTTTTTATAATCAGCTTAGGTCTGCTAAATGATACTGGTTAGACAATCTTAATGTCTGCTGTTCTCTTAATTCTCTACAGAGTAGACAACTGCCTTCGGGGAGACTATAATAATGTGTCTTGGTATAAGTATGCCAATTTGGCTCTCAGCCTAAAACTTCTTTAGGTAGCAATCTAGAGTCAGATTTTCACAAAATAAGCCAACAGGTTTGTAAGGACATATGCTTACCTCTGATTTTTAAAAAGTTATTGAACAGGACAGTTTTATGGAAAGATCTTCAAAGGCAAAAATGACTGCTAGGTACCCACCTCACAGTGAAAGATTTTATTAGAGCTGCTTGATACTAGTTTCTGTTTAAGCCTTTGAAAATCTTTTCCTTAACAGCCTAATTCCAGCTGCCAGTTGTTATTTACACTTGTGCCTGTTCCCCTCTGAGTGCTACAGCAAATGCTCTATGCTGTGATTTTGAGACTGGATAAATGAGAAATTATAATCAATCTGCAGGCAGGTCAGTGTGATTTGTGCAGAACGAACTCACATGCCTGAAGAGAGATTTACAGTAGCTCCATCACGGGTGTTTTTCTGCAAGAAGGCAAGTAAAGAGTTTGCAAAGTGAGTGTACAGATGCGCCTGTTCATCCGCACTGTCAGCACTCCTGGTTCTGTGGCTTGTGCTCCATGTTGCCAAATGGACTTGGGAGAGACAGGTAGCACTGTACCAGGCTCCCTGCTCACAACAAGCTCTCTACTATTAGGACCTTACTTCCAGCGTCCTGCCAAGCAGAAGAACTAATCCATGCCGTTTCTTGTCCTTTGCAGATGTTATAAGTCACCAGCTAAACATTTTCACCATATTTAACACTACACAACCAAACTGCAACAGCGATAGCATCTGATACGCACAGTAAGATCCAGTCAGGCAGGAGCTGCTTGAGTTCCTGCTGCTTTTTATAAAATGCACTGAAAAGAAAATAAGCAGTAAAGCTCTGATATTTTTCCTCTGCCAGTGTATGCACAGCTGCCAATATACTTACTTTAGATTTGTTTTCATTGCTTTTTAGTGTTGTTCTATTCCGGTGTACCCTTGAGAGGTCCAGAGCTGGAGTTAAATATAAGTCAATTGATAGTCATTAGATGAGTTATTTCTAAATGAATAGAATCTCTAGACAAAATTAAACAGCCTGTGGCAAGGTTTTTATGTAAATAAGTACAATGATACATTGTATATTAAAACAATATTTGTCAAACCAGAAAGAAGAATGAACACAACCGTCTTCATGCTCATATGCAAAAGGTAACTTATTTAGGACAAGATGTTGTGCAATAATAAGATTTATGTGTGACTAAAATAAAAATTAAATTCCTGTTAAAATATTTATGTAGATGTAGCTGAAACATTCTGCTTAGAGATAAATCAAAGAGGCCTTTGACATTTCACAGACACATAATTCCAGCATTCTTCTGCTGAAAATTTAGTGCTTACAAGATGTTAATGGCAGTTCAGTTTTCAGGACAGTCTCTGCAGAGTATTTTTGCTCAGCAGGTGGTAAGGATTTGCATCCATATTTCAAATATACTTCTATCTCATTACTGCTTTCTTATTTCTTTGTGATTTATATCTCTATAAAATTCTGTCTTGCACAATGGGGAATGTGATTTCAAAAAGGCAAATTCTGCATAATGTGAACATTTATCATATTCTTTTGTGGTTTTTTACCTCTTTAGACTTAATTTTTTGAGAGACTGTATGGAAGAATGACATGGCATGCTTAATCAAAAAATTTTTTTAAAGAAGGAATAAAGAGACTTTTCTAAAAATCAAGCATTCTAAAAAAGCTTTAAAGTATTGGGGTACTTTACTCAGATATGATACTCCATGCTAAGTGGTAGTATTGTTTGCACTGTTACCTTCTTTTGACTGAACTGAGATCTTTAAATAATATATGTACACTGGGAAGTAAGTTCGCTTGGGTAACTGTTAATTTGTAAGAGTTGTAATCAGTACAAATTCAGTAAGTGCTTTTTTGTAACAGGGCTGAACATAATGAATCGATTTCGTATTCATGCAGATGTCACATGTAATTTCAGAGCCGTTACACTGTAATTTTGTAGCACTTAATAGAGATTATGGTGGTGGCAATTTTGTCACTGTAGATAAGGGGCTCTTAGTGCTTCTCATCAATTTCCATCTTCCCATTTTCAGGTGTTTATGATATAGTGTAAAGTTGAAATCCTCAGCCTAATAAAATCAGGGTATAATTGGTCAAACCCTGAAGAGGTGGACCCAAACAGCAAAATTTTAGACCTCTAGTTTAAGTAAAAATGCACAGGCTAACAGTTTTGGTTCAATCTAAGATGGATGCAGAAATTCAGATTTACACTAGGTTTCTGGAAACCCCCTCATCTTATGGTCCTCATGCATGCAGGACACAGTATTCCACTGCAAGGGTTTGCTAGCTAGAGCTGGTCACATTTTAGATTTAAATCCTTCAGCATCTCTTTTGAAACCCTTTCTCTTTTTAATTGTTTTAATAATCCCCACCTCTACCTTTCCACGGTAGGAACACGTGGTGTTTCTACCGTGGAAATGAAATAGCACATTTGTACATTGGTATTTTACTTTTCCTTGAAGCAGAGGTATTAAGGGGAAGAAAACACCTTCTATTCAGATAGAAAAGAGATCAGCTGTATACCAAAAAAAGGTAATACAGTATTTATACGTGGCATTTCTGACTTTTAGCTTTTTGACCTGGTGTTGCAGGTGAGCTAAAAAAAACAGAATGTGTGATATATGAAAGGAGAGGAGGATTTCACCACATTTCCTTTATTCTATTTCCATGCCTATAGGCTATTTGCAGTGCCTTCAGATCTTATGTGTAGGCTAAGCTCTGAAATACATATAAGCTCTTAACATACAGTCTGCTCATTGTGCCCTACGCAAGTAAGGTTCTGCAGAATAAATAAGATCATTTTATAGCTTGTGATATACTAGAAGATCTTTATATTCACAGCAAAGCAGAGGAAATGCAAGATGCTCTACACTGCTCATGCCATGTATTTACACCCTTAGTTGGAGAACCAAGAAAATAATTTAGTTCTGTCATCTCTTTTGAGATTAGTAACCGATAAACACTGAACAGCTGAGGCCAGAAAGAAATTTCCAATTCATTTTCCCTACTCCAACAATCATTAAAAAACAATTTTTGGTTTAGTATCAGCTTAATTGCAGGCTTTATGAACACTGTGAAAGCCTTCCCACCCTTGACACTCAATGGAAATGTAAATGTTGTAGGAAGTTGCTGGAAATCCTACATGTACACACATACATGCTTTTCCTGTACATAATATAAATGTTAAGGTCTTGCTGAAGAGCTGTTCTAGTTTGAGGTGGATTGTATGCAAACTATAGTTTCAGACAGAAGCACGGGTTTTATGATTCTCATTCTGTTTTGACACCACTGGTTTCTTGCACCATATTCACATGAGATTTTAAATGTGTCCAAACTAAAGATTAAGAATACAATCAGTTTGAAGTTGAATGTAACCCGGAATCAAGCCTCTTTTTTTATAATAGTAAAATCTGATGAAACCTAGAGTCAGCTCCAGGTTTTAAATATTATTCAAATAGTACTCTGCTCATGTACTAGCAGTACCTGGCCCTGGACAGAAGTAAGCTGCTCAGCTGTGTGTGATTAGTCCTGAACGGATAATATTTCATGAAAAGTCATGATGTATTCTACCAGAAAAAAAATTTTCAGGCCGTCTGGAGAATTTCAGCCAAGTTAACAACATACAAATGTGTAATTAATATTAATATTAATAATAAGACAAGAATATAGTAATCTTCAGTAACATTTTTATTCAAGCAAGTCTTATTGCTATTCAGTTTAACTGGCAGATACAATGTCAGAAACCTCTGCGAGAAGAAATGCTCTACTGTGATGTTCACCAGCCTCCATTTATGTCACTCAGACTTAAATACTTTGCTTATAATAATCTGTATTACATTCCACAGTATTTCCAAAATGAAATTAAATTGTACCATGGCCTATAATTTTACATCATGTTTTGAAGAAAAAAACTGTACATGGAATTATTTTCCTTCTGCTGAAAGGCCTGTTACAGTGGACTACTTCTCCATAGCCAAGAGTTCAGATGTTGCTCAGGAGAAAGTAAAGCAGTGTCTTTCTTCATATACACTATCCTCCCACAACTCCTTTCCAGAGTAAATCACATGGAAAACAGTCTGCAAGTATTGAGAGTTGAAAACTGATTTCAGTGACACAGTGGTAAATCTGGGTTTCATCTTCTATCTTCAGAAAAGGGCCTGAATCAGTCACCTACGGGAGACTGAATGAGACAAATAATCGAGCATAGTCTTATTCAGGTTACAGCATATGGGATGACCCAGAAGATCAACAAACTGCATGTGTTGGCTGATCTATTCAAGAAAAGATTGGCCCAAGTTCAGAGAGAGATAAAAGCCAGTACCGCCTGGGCTTTTCTGGTAGAGAAGTGACAGCAAAGAACAAATGCAAGTAGTGCTTCTCACTCTATCATTCATGATGCTTCTAAGCCTCTGCTGCTTCCTCCCCATTTTTTGGGGAATATGGAACTTCAAGGATGCTGTATTCATCTACACTATCACTGCATTTTTCCCTTCAGTAATGATTAGCATTTACTTTGTTTCCGAATATATAGCTGGTAAGAATATTTAGTGAATATTAGGAAACTCAGAAACATCTATGGGAAATAAGTTGAGAGCTGTTTGATGGACATCATAGGAAAGATGGGAGAGAAGTACATTTTCAAATATATGAGCTAGTATTGTAAAGCATAGCAAGGCTCACATCTTCAAGCAGAATATTCCTAACTTGGTAAATACAGAGGGCTTCTTTTCCCAGAACTGAACAAAAACAAATGTAGGAAGATGGTAATCATTTAAGCAAAATGGTTATATATCTGGACTAAAAATAGTCCATTTATGTTCAGAAAACAGAGTACACAACAGAGTGCCTCTCCTGTTACTGAATTGGCCTGTGACTCCCTGAAATGAGGGAGGAGTTTTGATTAAGGTGTTTAGGGTCTAAGTGGACTGACATAAACTCATTTACAGGCAGGTGTCATTCAACCACTGGTGCTATTCTGTGAGATTAAACTATGCAGGGTTTTGGCTCTTCATACCCCTAAATAAGTTTAACTGAAAGAGGGAGGAAAAAAAATTGAATACTTTCTTTTCAAAAGCATTAATAACCAATTGCATTAAATAATTTTTATTTTTTTTTTAAATCAACCCCAGAAAAACAGAAAGCAAAAACCTTTAAAATATCTGGTTGTAAGGAATTGTGAACTGGATACTTGTTTCAAAGTTAAAAGCAAACATTTGATTATAGTGTTTTCAAGATGATCAAATAGCATTTTATAACATGTTGTTCATAATACCTACTCCAAGGTAGCTATGTTCTTTTCATGTGTCTCTTTCAAATATAATTATATGAATCATTTAAGGTAAGACTCCTTTTCAGTCTTAGTATACAGCCAAAACTATGACACCTAATGGGCTTTACAGCAGCTTCCAGAACAGATCACAGGACTTAAATTATAGGTGAATATAGATTATTCAGAACAATCAGGGGAACAAAAAGGAATTGTATAAACAAAATGTGTGTTAAAACATACATACAGAGGTAGGTATCCTGAATGTCTCTGTTGCTTTATTTCCTGAGTGTGTCACAACATATGAAATGAGAAAAAGTTGAATATAGAAATGTACTTGCTCCATGAATCGAGATTGTGAGAGCATATTCTATCAGTGCAGAGACACTTGGACCACTAAGGACAGGTTCGCTAGTGAACAACAGAGGGTGGCAAAGTAATTAAAACAGAATCAAACTCAAAACAAGAAACCGAGTCAGCCCACTAGAATCTAAATTTTTTTGTGAAAATTATTTCCTTACAGACAGAAAAGTGATTAACTGAAATTTATCCAGAAAATAGTTTGTTTCCACAGCCAGAAACGATGGTTGATGTTTATTCTGTTCAAGATTAATAACCAAAAATATAATCCTTTATCACAGTTTTTTATTACTTCATCCAATAGCTGTTGAAGGTAATTGGTCAATTAGCAGTGCCAGATGGGATTCCAGCAGGGAATAGGAAAATAATTCTTCTTATATTTACTTCTGCAAAGGTGTGTGTGTGTGGTAGAATCATGATCCTTGTTAAAATATACAGATGTCTTCGTATAGAATTGTAGATCCAGAATCTGATCATGCTCATAAAAATACAAACATAAATTTACTCTCCTTGGCAGACCCTATTGGAATTTATATATAGTTTGGGACAGTGATCCAGGTTGCTGTCTTCTACTTTTTTAATGTTGACATTCTAGCTATTTGTCACCATAATTCCGAACCCAAACACAGAAACACTGAATAAAATTTATTGACTACGTCCCCTCAACCCTTCCTTCTTTGAGCTTTTATTTCTTCTTTTGATTAATTGTGTTTAATAAAATGTGTGGTTGAATAAAATTTAGTGTTTTGGGAAAAAAAGCCACCACGTCTAGGTGAAGGAAGAATAATTTCAAAATTTGCACACATGCAGAAACAAATGGACAGCCTTTGCCAGATTGAGCTATTGGATAAAAACAGGGGGGGAAAAAAATCCATCTTCAGACAGTAATGTAAATCTTTGAAACCAGCTACTGTTTTGTGTTTGTGAATCAGCTAACATCATGACCAGCATGATCTGCAGCTTTTTGCTATAAAACGTGAAGTCTTTCATTAGCCTCTAATCAAGATTCCTAACAATTAAGATGTCTCTTTGGTGCTCAATTCAGCCAGGGTTGTCTCTTGTCTTTAATGCACTGTAGATGCCCTGGTATATCTGGGATGCCCGCAGGGTTCTGGTGACACAGGAGTAACAGGCACTTTCCTGAAGAAGGGGCTTAGGACATCCCAAGGCACCTCAGGTAGTACTAGAAACCCTTGTTTGGGCAACAGATAAAAGCCTCTGCAGTCCTGGGGCAATAACTCCTGAGTCATCCTTGATCTGTCTGCCACTGGATACCAGTTTACTCATACAGCAGTGAATTCCTTATGTTCACTTGAATTCCTGTTCGTAGAAATTACTATTTGTTTTGTGGCAATTCACTGAAAATCACTGCCTGACTACAAATTCACATATTTCTTTATACAGGTATGCAAGCTCTCTGTTGAAACAGGCCTTGAATTTCTCTATCTAATCCAAATCATTTTGATAATTACCTCTCACTCAGCTTTTCATATTTAATTTATATTTTAGCCTCAACTTCATGTCACTCAAGTGTTTCCTTCAAAGAGAAAATATCTTGCTAGGAAGAGACTATTTTTTCCTCTTCCTCAAGCCATAATGTTCTTTAAGCATTTCCATAATCTGATGTTCTGCAGCTAATGTTCATTTACATATCTGCAGAGATCATGGTAGGGAATTCAACAGAGCTTGCAGCTAAATTATACATTTCCTTCAATCAAAATGGAAAGGAAATTGAGTGTGGGATAATGTCCATTGCCGATCCTCGGGACTATGACAAATGTACACAGAAAGTAAATAGTTCCCTAATTTTGATGTATTCCCTCACCTGTGATATCTGATACTCTGCTCAAAGGAGCTTAGGAAGGCTAGAAGCCACCTGTTAAGTAAAAAGGTTTGTAATTGCTATTGTGTGACCCTGAGGGAACTGCTGTGGCTGAGTTCTTTATGTGCATGGCAAGCCACGTGCCTCGCTGGTGTAACTCGGCTGGTATGTTCATTGGCAGAGGGGAATTTTTCATCTGCCATCCATGGTGATAATCACAGATGGTGAAATTTGTGTTACTAATAAAGAAATTATAAGAGGAATATATGCCATCTATTACAAATGTCATTTTAAAAGGCAGCAGATATTACAGTAATATATCATTTCTTGACCCCAAAGTCTATTACTGTGTATGCTAAGACATTTCTATTCCTTCAGGCTTTCATAACACTGTGCCATTGATTTTAACATTAAATATGATTAGTTAGCATTTTGCTTCTTTCTTATGGCCTGCTGCCAAAGGATTTTTATTTTTAATTTAGTGCCTAAAGTGAAGCAAATCATACTCCCTCCACACATTCCAAAAGCTCAACTCAACTGCTTAAACTGGATCTAAGGAATCCCTTTATTCTTACTTTTTATGCTAGAGAACAATTGCATTCTCTTTGTTCTCATTAAGGGGCTGCATTACAGGATCTAGAGAGACAGCCCAGGTCTTCCCAGAGCTAAGTCTAGCAAATGTTTCTGCAGATGCTGCTGCTCCCAGGTCTGGCTTCCCCAGCTCAGACCAGAGGAAGGGTACTGCAAGCACTCTTTGTCTACTTCATGGCAAAAGTACCCATCAACAGCCTTCTCTTTGATAGAGGGGCGTTTAACTGCATCGTTTGATTTTGCAGCACCATGAATTAGGAAGAGCTCTTATATTTCAGCTCCAGAACAGTCACAGTGCCTCAGCGTACAGTGATAACAGGCAACAACATCTTTGACTGATACAGCAGATTTTTTCCAAAGTGATTAATGCCCCTGTGTAAGTCTCAGGTAGGACATTCAGCTGGTTGTGATCCCAGGCATAGCTTTGCATCACTAGTTCATAGATCACTCCCTCAACCTTACCTGGTGCCTTTGAAGCAGTTCATACTCCTCCTCAGTGATGCAGCTGCTACTTAGATTATTTGTGGATGTCCGTTCTGTGGAAAACAAAGCCATGCCCTCTTCTCCCTGACAGATCTTATAAATGGATAGAGCCATTCTCTCATGTACTTTATTGAAATCCTGAGAATAAATATTGAGATTACAGATCCTGAAATTAATGCTGGGGGAAGCAGCACTAGAATAAAAAATCTCAACTGATGGATTTTTTAATCACTAATTTTTATTTTGAACAAACCCTTCATCAACTAGACCTCTCATCTCAAAGTGATAGTGAGGATTTGATATAGGAATCCATCTACCTTAACAATGTGATACACCCAATATTCAAGCTGAGATAATATAATCTTTGTGAAGGGGACTCTAATCTTAGGTATTGCATTCCTTGAGTTTTGGGGAATTTTATACATTCTAAGGTGAGAGGAAACAAAACCAACAAGAAGAAAGTATTTGTATACTTGTGCATGAGTTTACTTGTGCGTGTGTATAAGATGGTTTTACACACCTTTTTGAATTTTCAGTTACCTCAATATCTTTCTACAGGTTCTGCACCAGATTCTTCTCCTTAATTTGGTGCTTTTTGTTGCTTAAAATGTCCTGAAGAGCTGCAATGAGGTTATAAAAAAATTCTCTCTCTGCTGATGTATAGCTGGTATGTTAGAGAACCCAGATATACTCCATGCTATGCACACACGAGGAGGGCGGCACCGCGGGCAGCACGAGCTCTGCCCACCAGCTCTCAGTAGAACCTGGGCATCCCCATGAGAGTCCCCCAAACACATTTCAAGTGCAGCTCAGGACACCTGTCACCTTGCTTAGGGACAGACACAGCTGATGCTAAACTTAGCAGTGCAAAAACATCATGTATTTTGTTTTTGCGGAAAGAGTCTGAGTGGTCATTGTATGTAAAAACTGTGTTATGAACAAGCACAGATACGTGCACAAAACAAATGTGACAAAAACCTTTCTGTAGACTTTTGACTGTGATCTATGATCTTATTCTGCTAATCTACATCTGACAAGACTATATGTCATATTCCAGATCTTGGGGAATCTTGCAATTCCCCTACACAATTTTTTTTAAATCACTACTTCTCTAACCTGTCTGCCATTGCCATAAACTGTAATTCTCCCCTCTTCATTCTTTCTTCCAAAATAAGCAATCAATTGCTTCTCTGAACTGAAGAATGAGTAGCATGCATCCCTGAAGCCCTGCTAGAGTTATGAACCAGTAACTAGAACTGGTAGAGCACTGAGACGGAAGCAGGAGTGATCAATCATTATATAGCAGTTGTTTACAGCTTTCCAAAACACGTCAGGCTGAGTGGAAGAAACTAAACTAGAAGCCTACAAAGGTGAGAAAGGATATTTAAGGATTTCATTAGCAGATATCAAAACTCCACTGATATCATCACTGTATTTTGATTCATATTCTGGTAAACCACTGCTTTTCCTCACAGACAGGCACATGAATATGAAACCAACCAGAGTGTCTGGCATTTTGTGTAAAAGCTTTTGTGCACGATGTGCAGGAGAACATGCTGAACACAACTGTGGCTCTGACATTCACACTGCAAAAACATGACAAGTTATTACATCCCTCAGAGTCTCAGCTGGCTCTGTCTTTAAAATGAAGATGATAATCCTTCTTTTCCCTTTCTAAGCCTTACTAATTTAGATAATAAGCTCTTTATAGGCACAGACTATCCCTTATTTTGTGCTTGTTCGATACTGCCATCTCTACTGAGATCTATAGGGATTGCCACATTTCCAATAAACAATAATAGCGAGACAGCATATAATAGGCTCATCAGTAGTTTGGGCTGTCAAACACACACCTTCATTGTAACATTATTCCTTACAAGTAATGCAGATTATTATATGTTCATCATGCCAATAACACCTCTAAAAATATGATTCATCCCAGAATTATATAGATAAAACCCTTATACCACTCTTCACATGGTCATATGCTTTATAGAGATAGAGGGGAACACTATTGTTTTTCTTTCAGCATTTTTCATGACGGTTTATGAATTAAATCCTATATTGTATGAAATCCTTTCCTGGGAAGTGGGCAGTAAAGGACGAGGCAGCTGGCATTTTATAGACTCGTAAGATTCAGCAGCTGAGCCTACAGCCAAATGAGAGATGAGAGCAGCAAAACGGCCTACTCTTCTTCGGAAATACTATAGATGGATAGAGTTTCTCTCTACATATGAAATTTCTTTAAAACTGGAGAGCAAATCAGATTAAAGGCTAGCATAATTCTTTCTGGATGAAATCACATTCTGCCCATAGAAACTGTGGGCATTTTGATTGCTAAATACTGCTGTACAGAGACATTCAGCACTGATACCATTTCAGGGGAGGCATTTGAAGGCAACAGCACTAGAAGATGGTGTTGGGCTGATATCGCCCACCCAGGATCAGTCTGTTCTGTTTAAAAGTGCTTCTCGTGTACAAGACTAAGGGGTGCAGAAAAGGGACAATGAGGGTTCAAGAATTATTCCACTTAATTACAGGCCAAGCAAAACAATCATCTTAAAGGATTTTTTTGGTTTATCCCATGGTAGGAAGTGAAACAATGCAGAGTTGCCAGGGCACTAAATTAGAAAGCTCAGACAGACTTTGGAAAAGTACGCATGAAGAAATTTTGTCCTCTACTAAAAGGATATTTTTTTACACATTACTCATTATTCTTTTATAAGTAAGGGAAAAAAATGGTCCCAAAGTTTGCTAAAAACAAAGTCCTAGGTCTATGACATGTGCAGATAGCCAATTCCTAACCAAATTACTGAAAAATTACACTAATTTTAAGACGTACAAAAAACTTTTCTTACTCTAATCCACAGATCCTCACCTCATGCAGATATTGCATGTGATATCAGTGATTTTTTCTATCTTTAACCAAGATGTACAGATTATTTGGACTGGGTTTGTCTTTCTATTACTGGCCTATATAATACAAGGTACAACAGATGTACTTTAATGTCAATAGGGCCGAAGAATAATGCGAATGTCCAAGCTTTATATATGTAAGGATCTCTTCTGTTCCTCCTTTGGTTTACATATCTAGTTAAAAAATGAGTATGTTTTGGAAAAGGGGCAAGAGATAAGAACAGACAATGGACTGAAACCTCCCTTTTTGTACCGATCCTGCATTTTTATCCTATTTCCCCCCAGAGAGCAGCAAGGATGATTCACCAGGACAAGTCAGTATAATCAGAGAGAGAAAGTATCAGCTGTATATAACTATATACATAAACACATACATATATCTTCCTTTACTTTTGAGGCTTTCTCCTCCACATTTGCAAAGTTAAAGAAAACAGTCAGAAATGCTTCAGAATAGCACTCACAAGTTTTCCATTACCAGAGCTGTGAAAACATGTTGACTAAAATATTTTAGGAAAAGAACAACAACTTTTTGAAATGAAAACATATCTCCTGTGGAAATTTTAATTTGGACTGGAAATGTGTGCTTCCTCATGAAAAATAAACACTCTCATTTCACTGAAAGGTTTTCAAAATAGGGGAGTTTAAATTTTATGCAATAAATTGTAAGCATTTCAAATAGAAAACGCTTTGTTCAAATTTCAGCATGGTATCTCTGGGTTTTTTTGTAGCTGATTCTGGCACCAGACTGGTCTTGTTCTTTATCATTAATGTTTGTCCTAGAGAGAATTGTGCAATGGAAGTTAAGTAAAAAATTGCTATTTTATCTCAAAAAAATTCAGTGATAACTTATACACTACTTTGTTGTGTGAAAATGGTCTGCTCATTTTTATATACCAACATGAAACAATGACAAAAATTCATCCTTCCATCACATATATGAGCTTGAACCTGAAGCACAAATCATTACAGACCTTATCATGCAGCTCATATTCACAAGTGGTCCCACTGGTGTAAATAAGGACTACAGGATTAACACCTATATGAGGAAGAAAAATGTTTCTAATTAGCTATGCTGTGGGCAGTCAGAGAGAATGTAAATCCCTGCTGTATACAGCGGTGCTTTGTGATGCCATCCTTTGCATTACACAAAACCCTAATTCCCATTGTGTTTATATTGCAGTCAGCATCTGCTAGTTATATGGCTACATATTCATTTGTCCTCTTCTTACGGCAGTTAAAATCACCAAGGGAAGAGATCTTTCAAGAGGTATTAAAATACAGCCCCCTTAGTGGATATCTTATTATACTTTGGGCATTTGAATGAAGGATGATTTGGTTTATTATTGTGTGCAGGAAGATAAAACGGAAAAAGGAAGAAGAGATCAATCTGCCAGACCACCATGGCCAGCTATACAAGATAAACTCAAGCATCATATGGAGGTGATGAGTAGGTCACCTGCTGGTTTCTGATTAGCAAGAGCCACTAAAAAACTGAGGAAGGACACAGGGCTTTTTCTTGGGAAAAATGTGTGTGACGAATGAAGTGCCACAGGTGACAAGGATCATTCCTAGGAAGTGTATTTTTCCTTCCAAGGAGATGACAGATAGAATTCTGAGACTTATCCCTTGTTTTCCTCCCCTCTCCCTCCCCACAAAAGAAAGCAAAAAAAGCAAAAAAGGAAGGAAACACCACAAGAGAATGAGAGCATCACTTCCCCACTGTTTAATTCAGTTTCTCTTCCATAAGCCAATTATGACATGGCTGACGCAATGTGTATCACATGGCATGTGTCACAAAGCTCACTATAAGCACCTCTGATGCTTTGCTACGGAAAGGCTCATTTAAATCTTAAAATGGGTTTGAATATGGAAACACATGTTTCATGTGAGTGGAACACGCTGAGCTAAATATGTAAATAAAATCCTCTACGAAGGGACAACAAATGTCAAATCTGACTCGGTGGGGACTTCCTGTAGTTACAAGGTGGTAGTTAAGATTTTATAACATTTCTATAGCAGTTTTCTCTTTCTTTATTTTTTGTGAATTTGGCATTTGTAGCTGCTGAGCGAAGACCAGCCTACCTGAGCCACGTACTGTTCCAATCACCTTTTAAAGCCTCAAGGTTACACGCGGCATGGTTGATTTGTTGATTTCAACTTCTTTTAACTTATTTAATATGTGTGCCTCACTAGCTCTGAACTCAACCGTGGTAGTGGTTACAAGAGCCAGTTTCAGCTGGCACATCTTCTAGTGTTCTTGCTCGTCAAGTATTCATTTAATGCCTCAGCTCTTTCACCATCCTCTGTGACTTCAGTTCCCACTCACTCTTGCAATGCTGTGACTTCCTATCTCACTCCTCACTTACTCTCTCAAGAGCCACAAAAACCTTTTCAACCTCCTGGCATTTCTGCCCATCACTTAAAATTGCTTTTGTGCTGCAGCAGCTGTATATTTTCAGAGTTTATATCAGTGCAGATGACAGCATTTTGCTGAATCAGCTGCAGGAATCATGGGTCAGTAAATCATGTCGAGCTGGGAAAATCACTTGAAATCGGCTCTAGAGTTTTCCAGTGACTGAAGTGAACAAAGCCGTTCCTAGTAGCTTACACAGTATTATGAAACACAAAAGATGTTGGCAAACTCTTCCAAAACCTCAATTAAAAGATCGCTGTGCTGTTCATCTGAAAATGCAACCATTTATGGCATGTTTTTAAAAATCTTTTTCTGTGTAATATTAAAATAGTGAAAAACAACAATAAGACTACGTGAGCATGAAGCTGATAGAAGCAACTTGCAGTGGCTCGCTCTCTCATCTCAAAGGCAGCTGTGATAACTGAGATACTATTGACCAGACCCCTGTATTACATCAAAAAACAACCTTTCTCAGAAGATTTGGGACTTCATACTGATCTTTTCATACTTTTATTCTATAACTCAGCAGACTTGTGCTTTGGAGTTGGAGATGAAAATTAACTTCTATCCAACTGAAATAGATATTTCTGCAGAATATAAGCACAAAGAAGCATGTGGTACAGAAGATTTTGTTCAGAATGAGCATGTCACGGAAATGTACAAGATGAAATTTCTGTTCTAACAGGACAAGAGATTAATATACATGAGGAGTATAATTACTACCCACATAACTCTGGAGATAAATTAGTAGCAGTGACTGCCTCAAGGGAGTGTGATTTGCACATTTTTGTAGACTCAGTTTAGCCAAGTATTTTCAGTCTTATGACACTGCAGTAGTCACACTTAAAAGCGCAGCAGAACTGCTGCAATTGCTGCTGCCACCCTTGGTTCTTACAAAAACATTCCTGGTGTTTAAAGAACGTGCTTATGCCCCATATGTATCTTGCCCACAAGTACCGCTCACAGTGTCTGAAGACGTTACTAGCACACTTGTCTTTTTCTTCACTTCATGTTTATCTCTTCTCTTGAAGAGAAAAAGCTATAAAGATGTGCTTACATGTTTTTAATTCTCCTGTGGGCACGTGGATATTCATGAGTAATGTATGTTGGCTTTTTGCTTAAGTTTTTCTTTTGTCAGGAGTACTTACTGTGCTTTAAGCACACCATTTTGATATTTTACTTTGTTTTCCTTCTTGGTTTCTTTCTCCCACCTCTGCATCCTCACTTTTAGACAAGAATGCAACTAAATAACTAGTTGCCCAAGGTCCTTCAGCAGTAATGTGGAGAAGCGAGGATGACCTTAAGATTCTTTATGCTGTCAAAGAGAGAAAAATTCAACTAAGTCTTCCCTGTGCCTGACAGTTCCTGATTTTGCTGCCCTGTATTCTTTAAGTAGCTGATGTAAATAAAAGCAGATAGCAGTTTGAGCTTATTACAGGGGCTGATTTGGAAGCTCAGTTTCAGACAAGCAAGCACAAAGGGTTACTGCATGCACTTGCAACCCCTCAGCAGCCACAGGGGCACTTCAGGTCAACCTGAGCATCATTCTTATTCTTTCATTTCCCCAAATGAAAGTCAGACATCTCCTCTATTTCACTTTCTTTAGGCAAAAATGGTGTTGTTGGTGCTGTTCTTACCTCCACATTCTTACATAAGATATCTCAGATTCTTCTGGAAAAGCAAAGGCAGAGGAAGAATTCTTCACGTAAAAAATTTAAGCCTTATCTTTAATATATAAAACCTTGCTTTATTTTACTATGCTAGACATTTCCCTACAGAATGTCTTTAGGCCCAGCTCCAGAAAATTTTGATTGATTTGTGAGTGAAGTATTGCTGTCCTTTAGTGCTAAGGGTTTTTTTCAAATCTGTAAAACCTTTTCCTCCTGTCACTCCTTTAAATATTTTATTTCCCTTAGGATGACATCTTCCTGGTTATTCGAATTATCTCCAGAGTTTTTGTCTCAATAACCTGTTAAACTGTAATACATTTGTATTACTCTCTTGCATGGAAAACTGCTTCCACCAGGCTTTCTAAATACATTTATCTTTCATCTTCTGCTTAGGACTTTCTGTCCCATAGCAGGCAGGCACAGCAGCCAAGGAGGGCCATAAATTTACTATCTGGAATGAGTGTTGGGGAAAATAATGCAATTGTCTCTTTTTCCTCCTAAGGATAAAGGTCAGGTACCTTCTGACTTCCCCTCACAACCTTTGTCAGTGGAAGGAAAGAACCTTTATCCACTGCAGGAAACGTATTGTGTTAAATTTACCTTTCCTGACCTTTCATCATCTAGGACAGGTTTGGTGTATGCAGAAGTCAGTTTTGGAAGCATACAGAACTACATGTTGCCACATTGCCCACAGACTCAGTAGGACGTTCAATGGCAGCAGGATGACCATCTGCACCCACATGAAAGTCCTGCTTTGAGGGATGGCCACATGTGTGGGTCATCATATAGTCATTCTCATGCCTCTACACTCAAGGGATGTGTAGATTTAGCATTAGCAAACAGGAATAAACAATATTTCTTTACAAACCATATAAAGAACCACCGTGCACTGAATACTGGTAGAGATACCACATTCCTAAAATACCTAACTAGGTACATGGGGAAAAGAAGAAAATGGCAAAACAGTCAAACTGATGAGAGAAAGGACAAAGAAATCAGGGGTCAGTAGCACAGCCACTCTCTGAGACATTAACCTGACAAGACTAAATTGACATTCACTTCTCAGATTAAGGGGTTAATGGAAATAGCAAATGGCACAACTCTAATCTTGTCTTGAGACAAAGATAGTAATGAAAACAGGAACTGGCTGAGACTTAACCCATTCTTCTAGTTGTTTTAAAACTGTAATCTCATAATCCTCTTTAGATGATGGAGTTTGTAAGACTGGATATAGTCATTTCTAACGGCATTTTTCAAGCCATTAAAACTGTGTATACTTCAAGACAATCCCACATGTCACAGCCTTTTTCCAGGCTGGAAAGTACTTGGGATTATTGTTGTTTTGGCCATCTTTCACATTTTATCTCTTTGTCCTAAAATGTAATCTGTTTCTGATCTTTCCTGTGTGATTTTTTTTTCCTCTTAGTATTGAAATGTCGCATTATAAGAAAGACTAGTCTCTTCAGGTCTGTTCTGTTCCACTTCTCTGAGCACTCAGAGCTTGATTAACATGCTAGCAAGGCAGTGAGACTTTTCCAAATGAAACTCTGGCTGGAGCTGAGCTGGGGCCTAACTCATTACAGAACCACACCAGCAAATTTAACTGGGACAATGGTAAATGTTCCTGATTCTTTCATGCCCTGAAGCACCAGATCCAGATAGATGAGAGCAAAAATAGAATTTCTGAAGGTTTTTTAAGAAAGTTATGTGATTTTTCTTTTCTGCTGAAGACAAGAACAAACACTGTCACAATCTCTTCCATCCAGTAAACTTTCAAGCAGTAGATGTCTTGCTTCCTGATCTTAAAAAATTTACATCCCCATTTGCTTAAGCAAATCCAGGCTAGAGCACTTTAAAAGGTGTCAAATACTTCCAAATTTTGCTCTCCCATCTGACTCTGCCCTGGTTTTGGGGCTCTTTCACCCTTTAGTGCTTCTCAGGACTATGTACCTGCATGCAAGAATGCTGAAGTAAATAACTTCAAAGCATACTTTCATAGTGTCTGCACAAATCTGACATCTGTTGTACCAATTTGTTTTCCTGTTTGAAGCCTTTATTTAAATTTTTGTCAGACAAAAACCTTGTCAAGCTCAATTTATGGGTAAAGAAATCATGGGGAAGGAAAAGCTTTGAAATACTAATAAAAAGATTAATAATAGTATTTTTAAAAAAATAACGCTATGGCTTCAAGCACAGAATACCAGTTGTCAATTGGTAATACAAGTAGGAAGTTTCAGTAATTGAACAAGAAAAAAAGAAAACCCTTCACATTAAAGATATTCATATAGAATTAAATTTAGGTTTAGATACCTAAATGGTTCAGATCTGTTAAAGTGGGTTGGAAATGGCATTAGGATAATTCCTGAATTAACATATTTAATGAGGCAGAAGAATGGGTCATTCTGTTAGATCTGGAGGGCTCAGAAGGATTTGTAATGGGGCAGCCCCATTTCAGATTTATGCTTCTGAACAGCTAAAGCCTTCACAGCATTGTATAAGCAACAGCCTGCCAAGGAACAGAATGGAACTCTGATTGTATACTTCCTTCACGCACAAAAATAATGACACAAAATCTCATGCTGAGGTTTAAACTCCTATAAATACTTTCTGCTTTTTGATGTACCTAAATTTCAGGAGCATGCATAAAAGAATATCTATGCTCTTGTTTTGTAGGGAATTAAAGACATCCTTAAGCTAAATTCTGGGGCCGGAAGAGGAGGGTTTTTTAGTTTATCTGGTGGGAAGTTTTCTTCATAAAAATGTCATAAACTATGCATGTTCCAGAAATCTTGTTCCAAAGCTCTTTGACATCCCACGGAAAGATTCATCTCATTTTCAGCATGCTAGCATAATATGTTCAAAATTTGTATTCTAGCTAAAGAGCATGATGTCACATAAAGAAAAAGTCAGATCAGATCAGATGTCCTCAGTCATTTATTTTGGGGGGGG
>NW_020799102.1:11495966-11511930 GCF_003259725.1 Athene cunicularia | reverse complement strand
GGGGGGGGTGTTTGTCTGTGATATTCTGACAACATGGCTAAAATACTAGATTGTTTTCTTACTAGCAAATATATTTCTAATAGCCTTCTTTGGGAAAATGATTTTTAGATCTTCCTTTTCTAAAACTTAGGAACATCTTTCTATATCCCAAGGACAGTGAAACAAAAATGGTTTTTCCTCCTTATTGGCATATGAAATAATGATGGTTGTTTTCATACTGTAATACAGATAATAGAGCACGCTTGACTAAAATGCAGGATCTGTGAATTAAAGGATTCAGCTCCAAATCATCTGTATTTTCTTTACTGCTATTATTTATTCATTGATGATTTTTCATTTATTTAATATTGAACTTGCCAAAATAATCAAAGTGTATTTATCTACAGAGAAACAAAGTATAACTGTATACAAGTCACTGGAATGACAATAACCCACTGTTTACTTCAGCATTAAACCTCTGAGGGATTAGGTGGAACTCTAACATCTTGTGTCTTGTGTGTCACTACATGCAGCTGAAATGAACTAATCCCAGCAGGAAATTTTCACAAATGATTGGCCATTGTGTTTTGGTTTGTTATGTCAATATGGGGGTGCAAACTGGAACTGTGTCCTCAGAATATGTCCCACTTGGTCCACATGACATCACTGCTGAAAAGCTGATTGTTGGGTACAATGAAAATAAGTAAAGAGAAAGAAACATAGCAAGCAGGTTTCTAATTGCAGTTCCCTGCTGTTGTGGTTTAACCCCAGACAGCAACTAAGCACCATGCAGCTGATCACTCACATGGGCTGAGATAGGAACAGTTTAATAATTGAAATAAAATATAATAACAAAAATAACAACAATAAGTTAGACACCCCTCTGGCCAAGGTCGAGCCCATTAACAATGGTATCTGCACCTCTGTGACAACATATTTAAGAAGGGGACCTAGGAGCAGGAGTAGTTGAGAGAAGGAGTTGTGAGAATATCTGTGTGAACACCAAGGTCAGTGGAAGAAAGGAGGAGGAAGGGAGGAAGGTGCACCAGAGCAGAGGCTCCCCTGCATCCTGTGATGAGACAGCAGGACCAAGTTCCACCCATGGGGGTCTATGGTGGATCTGATTTACAGCCTAGGGGCGACCTCACACCAGGACAAGTGACTATGCCCAAAGAAGACTGGGACCCCATGGGAAGAAGGCCCTGCTATTGTACTTCAGCTCTGGGAGGACTGCAACTATCTAGACAGTTTTTTACCAGCAAAGCGTGTGCCCATGCAAGCCACAAGCAGCCAGTTTCACCAGGAGAATGTTGTGGTGTCAAAGGCCTTGCTAAAGTCAAGGTAAACTACATCCACAGCCTTTCCCTCATCCAATAAGCAGGTGGCCCTGTCATAGAAGATCAGGTTTGTCAAGCAGGACCTGCCTTTCCTAAGCCCATGTTGACTGGGCCTGAGGATCTGGTTGTCCCTCATGTGTTGTGTGATGGTACTCAGGATGAGCTGCTCCATCAGCTTCCTGGGCACCGAAGTCAAGCTGACAGGCCTGTAACTTCCTGGATCATCCTTCTGACCCTTTTTATAGATGGGTGTCACATTGGCCAATTTCCAATCTGTTGGGACCTCCTCAAATAGATTTACAAGATTTACCAAGGGAGAATCATGTCTGATGAACCTGACTGCTCACCTGGGTACACCAACAGGAATTCCACCAGTATACAAATGGTTCAACAATCAAATCTCTGCAGGAGCCCAAATCAATCTAGATTTTGCAGATCTTTTTATGCTGGCTAGCACTACTTAAGTTTAGGGATGACTTCTTCCAACAGAAAAAATTCATTCCCAATTATTTATGATTTTTAAAAAATGGGAAGCTTTTCCTTATGATCCCTGGCTTTATTCTGTCTTCCTTCAAACTTGGAAGCATTGGTTTCTGAGAGAGGTGGTACAACATCAGCTTGATGAGTCAGTTTTTAGATAGAGCATGGCAAATCTTATAGCACAAAATACAAGCATGAAGTATCTTAAAGGAAAAGGTGTAAAAGCTACCTGCAGACAACCCAAAAAAATAGAAACAGTGGCTATACAGCTCACGCTTCAGCAATTAAATTATATCATAGATCATGGTCCAATTACTCCAAACTAGAAATCTTTCGGATAATATTACAGCGGAAGAAAACCTATTTTACGAAGAAAAAATGCAAAGAATAAGCATTTGTTCATTGAAAGTGTTGCACTAAACAATCAATTATTCCATTGAGACACTGCACAAAGCCATCAATTAGTATTTCATAAGGCATTATGCATAATGTGAACAGTCCTTCACTTGCAAATTTGAGGGGCAATTATTTAATATTGTTCAAAAGGAAAGTATGCAATTTATTAAGCAATAATTATATTCAAAGAAGAGTGGTTTTAGCCTTGAAACACTGGAAATAATTGTGCTACATTCATTGGTATATGTTAGCAGTGTTGAATATCCATTCTCGGAATTCAAACTCTTGAGGTCTATTCAAGTCAGGTGATCAACATAATATATTGAAGTTTATTCAAGTCAGGTGACCAATACTAAGATTCAGAAGAAGAAGGCATTATGGAAAACACTCAGAAAAACAATTAGCATACTTCTGGGTGTGAAAAATGTTCGTACTGTTTCTGGTTGGGATGGAATTAACTTTCTTTACAGCAGCCTGCATGATTCTGTGCTTTGTATCAGAGGCTAAAAGTGTGTGGATATCACACTCATGTTTTGGCCATTGCTGAACAGCATTTGCACATCACTGAGCAGTTCATTCTTCCCCTCCTCACCCCGCAGCAAGCAAGCTGGGAGTGTGCAAGGGGCTGGGAGGGGAAGCAGCTGGGACAGCTGACCCAAACTGACCCAAGGGATATTCCACATCATATGATGTTGTGCTCACCAATAAAACCTCAGGGAAAAGATGAAGGGACAATGGTCATGTTTATGGTGTTTGTCTTCCCAAGCAGCTATCAGGCATGCTGAGGCCCTGCTTCCCAGGAACTAGCTGGACATCCACCTACTGAAGAGAAGCAGTGAATGAATTCGTCTTTTTGCTGCCTTTGTGTGCTCAGCTTTTGCTTTCCCTGTCTCAGTCCACAAGTCTTCTCATCTTTCTTCTATGTTCTCCCCATCCTGCAGGAAACAGAAGTGAGTGAGAGGTTGAGTGGTTGTTGGCTGCTGGACATAGTCAACCCACCACAGTGTGATAATTTCTGAAGATTAAAATAATATCACAAACAAAGAAATGAGCAGCCTCACAATGGCAGAAAGGAAGGCAGAAAGATCATTACAATCCATTTTTAGCAGATATGGAAGTAGAGGATTACTCATGGAATTTGGCTGGGCCACATGACTGACAGCCTAATGCAATGAATTTTTGGCTGAAATGCTCTTCTGAGACTTGGAAACTTTCCTTCATCTTATTTTGACACATGACATACTGACATTAGCAGTAGAATACAGAAGTCTCCAGTAGAGAGTTGGAAACCTTCGGCAATAAGAACATTACAAGAAATGATCAAAAATTCACTGAGGTAAACAAGAATGTGACTTAGGCTGATTTAAAGGACTCCCACCAAATTCTGTTCCACTGTAGTAAAACTGTAAGCAACAAATGAACCACAGCAGCTGAACTTTCTTTAGGTTATTTCTGTCATCTCTTTATACTTCCTCTGTAAATGTTAATGCAATGCTTGTCATCTTTGGCCATGGCATATCTGAAATACTCCTTTCAATAATTTCTCCATTATCCCTGCCTCTTCTCTCCATTAACACAAATGCAACAGTCCATTTATTAGCCAGTAAAGCAAAAGACTGACAAGAGAATCTGGCTTATTTACGAGAAGAGGGAAATACAGATTTTAAGTTTCATTTAGTGTGAGGCCCAAAGTTTCTGCACCCCTACACCAAAGTGAACAATACTCTAACCAGGGAAAAAAAAATAACAATAAGGTACATTTATAATCTTTAATAGTCAATGAAAATCATATTAAAATCCTTTACAAATTTACTGTAGATAAATACAAAATGATAATATCTTTTGGAGATAATTTGTGTTTGAAACATCTATAAGAAGCAAAATGTCAATATTAAAGTTTTTAAAATGTGGTTTCTACTTTAAAAATGCTAATCAAAACCATCAGAGTTTGACAAAACATGTATCTACCTTGGGAAGACAGCATCAGATTCCCCACTTCCTACTAACTGCTAGTGTTTCTTTTGTAAGGTACTGCTGACCACCCTGCAATAAAGTAAGTTGTTTGGGGCTTCTGAGGAACCAGCACATCCCAATGATAGTTAATGAGAACAAAATATTTTAAGGTGATGAGACAACTACAATTTAAAATTTCATCCCAGGTTTTAAAAATTGTTTTTAAATATCTCACCAGATGAAAACACAGACAGACTGGTTATCTGTTCAAAACACTGAACTGGGATGTAGAAAATCAGCTCAATTCCTTCCACCAAACTTCTATGTCACCTTAAGAAAATTGTTCTGTACTTCTTTTTCCCATATGTAAAGTAAGGAAGAAGAAACCAGAGAAGAACAAATTTATTCATGTCTTCAAGTGTCAACGGATAAAGCCCGGGTACCAAGAATAACACCAATATGGTTTGCCAGCTTGATCCAATTTTATTAAGTACAGAGCATCTTATATATTATTAGGGCGTGATCGCCTACAGCTAAACAAGCTGTGATTGGTTCTAAGCTACTGTCCACACAATATAACTCATATTTCATTGGTACAACGCAAGAAGCACACGCAAGAAGTACGAGCCTATGGACCTCCAACTCAATGTTTCAACTTCACTCCATATCTCTGGTTAAGGAATTTGCTAAACAATAGCTCTCTATGCAGTGGCAAGCCAGAGAGGAACATTGAACAGTAAGTTCTTCACACGGAGGCAGCTAGCAGAGAATTACTCATGTCAGTATCAAGGACCAGGTGGCCGTTATCTTCCAAAAACTTCTCCACATTCAAGGGTTTCAATTTCTAGAATAATAGAGGCCACTTGGTAGGCTGGTATGCATCAAACTTAATGTCTTCTAATAAACCCAGATAGATGCAAAATATAGATGAACAGTTGGCCAAAAGATTCACTCAAAATTGAGTTCATTCATCAAATGTGAATTAGTTTAAATTTGAGATTTCTTTAGGCCAATAATAAGTGTAGGAATCCATAACAAAACTTAAATCTTGGATTTTCTGCTCCATTCAGAAGAGTCTGAGGTTATCCTTTGCTTCTAATTTCTTTTCAAAGGGTGAAAACAAGTGGGTAGTGACATTGCAGTCTTACAAAAACACCTTACTAGATGTTCCAGCAAACCACCATGATTCAGTGCAGCAAAGCAAACTGCTCATTTGATCCATAGTTTCTAATTGTTGTTGTTGGAATTTGCCCTGTACTTTTTCTCTGGACAGCAGAGTCTGTTCTCAGGATCTAAATGGGGCAAATATTTTCATATGGTTCTCATGGTTCTCTGGAAGTAGAAGGGATAAATACAAGAAGAAACAGAATCAAAGACAGACTGACCACTACACAGCCAAAAAAATTAATCCATCAATGTGCAGAATTAAAAGGGCACACCAAATGTGGTAATGAGAAAGAAGAGAGGAAAAAGGATATTGTGAGAACCTATGAGAGATACTTCAGGGTATTTGAGACTTTACCTAAAGTAAGGTAATCATCTGTGTAGCCGGGAAAGAGCTGCTGATTTTGAAAACCAAGATTAAAAAAGCTGCAGTGAAGAAAGATACCCAGCAGCGTTCCAGCTAAGCTCATAAAAGAAGCTCAAGATTGCACAGCAACATGAGCTCTGACTCTGGCTAAGAACAGGCAGCAAGTGCAGAGAGTGAAAATGAACATACAACTTGGAGGGTGAAATGGCTTGGAACATTGTATTTTATGTACCTGCTGAGTCCATGCCAGCACAGAAATACAAAAAAAAATATCCATTGGCAGTGCATCAACATCTCACACTTTCAGGTCACTCCTTTCATTGCCCCTGGCAGGGGTTAGATAATTTCAAAAGCAGTGAAGAAATGGATTTTAAACAAAAATAATAACCATAACTATGTTCTGAGGACCTTGTTTGCCCCATTTTCTTTCAGTGAAGTCTGTTTTTAATGATAATGATCTATCCAAGTATAAAAACAAAATAATTTTCAGAAAAAAGCTCTCAAATCTAGTTGTCTAAACGTGTACACACAAAAGGCAGATTTTGCATTGCCTGATACACAGCACAGTCATCTCCACATATGTAAATCATGTATAAAATGCAACTGCTGTCACATGAAATCATCCCCTCAAAGTCCTCACAGCTAGGAGTGACTTTAGGGGGAAGAGTTCTGGTGTCTTCATCAGCTTTCCAGTGCAAACCTCACTAGGTGCCTGACTGCTACTGAAGCCTTTGAAAATATCCCCAAAGGTGCAGAGACTCTGTCAATACACCCAGAGACCTCTAAAACTTGAGAGAAGACTGCTGCCAAGAATGTAGGACTGGAAGGGATACCACTGGTGCCTAAGTGCCACACTCACTGTTGAAAGTAACCTTGTCATAAAAGGGTTGCAGTTGGAAAAAGGGGAGGAGTGGCCAAAGCAGCTCCCCTTGGGGTCCAGAGGAAGGACATGGCCCTTTCCCAACCTCCTCCAGCCCCTTGCAGCTAGTAGAAGGTTATCACTGTGGGCCTGGTGGGCACTGGTGGTGGCTTGGCCCCAGCTGGATAAAGTTCTCAGGGCTGCTTATCACAGTCTGCCTTTGAATCAGTGCAGATTTTTGTGTTTGCTACTCTGTTTGGAAACATCGTCATTCTGATGGTCAGAAACTTCCTCATTTTGTGAAACTGTCTTCATTTTGTGATACCATACAAGTCAAGTCTTAGGGTCATCCCTTACTTGTTGAAGATGGAGAACTGTCAAGCATGTTGAGAATGAGAGCATTTGATATTTAATTAGAAATGTATTTAAAATAATCACTGACAAAAAAAAAAATCTCAGCATTCGAAGTGACTGCAGATTTTTTTCAGAGATCTCTGTAGCAATTTAAATTTGAAAATATGCTACAAAAAAAAATATATTATCAGCTATCAGTATTATTTGTTCTATTCTTATTAAAGTAAGCCATTCTTTTTGCTGATGGTGCAAAGACATCACCATACCCTCTGCGGATAGAAAAACTTTGAGTTAGCCCCTCTCCTTCATGAGCTCTGTGGCTATTAAACATCTTGTGCCTTTTAGCAACTGGAATTGTTTCTGCTGTTTCAACCTCTGATGTTCAAATGTTACTAAAAGACTATGTGACAAAGTTTGATTCCTTTATTAGTGAATTAATGTAGGAACACCCAATAAAACCTGAAGTATTGATAAATTTAGGGAGATGCTATAATTTTTTAACAGCTCATTAATAGTTTAAATGACAGATCAAAGCAGAAAGAATAGATGGGAAGTGATAACTCATGTCCACCAAGTCCGTGGGATGATTTCAGTGAATTTCCATTTCTGAAGCATTGATCTAATGAAGTATATGATTAGGTTTATCTCTGAATATCCAGAAGAAACCACAGAGGAAATTTAGCCCAACAGCAGGTATCCAAATCATAATTTAACCACGTAACTAGAGCTGACAATATTATACCTTGCAAACCCTGCCTAAGGGTGGGGTGTTAGGGTTGCTGTTGGGGTTTAAACTCATCCAGTAACCAAACACCATACAGCTGCTGGCTCACCCTCCCCCACCCTGGGGAACAGGGCAGAGAATTGGCAGGGTAAAGGTAAGGAGGCTTGTAGTTTGAGAAAAAAATAAAATAAAATTAATAATCGAAATAGAATAAAAATTATGATTATGATGATGATTATAATAGTAATCATAGAAAATATGACTCACGCACAATGTAATTAATTGCTCATCATCCGCTGACCAATGCCCAGCCCCTTCCTGGCCAGTGATCCTGGAGGAGACAAAATCCCCAAACCACAATCCCAGAATTAAGAGCAAGGGCTTCCCGGCCAACCCTCATCTATATACTGAGCATGATGTTACATGACTTGGAATATTCCCCTGCCCAGTTTGAGTCCGTTGCTCTGGCTGTGCTCCCCCCAGCTTCTTGTGCACCTATGCGTGGTCAGGACATGTCAGGAAGTGGAAAAGTCCTTGATTACTTAGCTACAACTAAAAACATCACTGCATTATCAACATTCTTCTCATGCCAAATCCCATACTGAATCCAAAACACAGCACTAGTCTAGCTACTAAGAAGGAAAAAAAATAGCTCTATCCCAGCCAAAACCAGGACACATGCCTAGTGGTAACAAGCACCATGACAGCAAGTCTATGGTATCAGTTTTGCACCAACCAGGAGGAAAGAAAGTCATTGGGAAGCAGAAATGTTTGTGTCCTTCAGAGAGAGAGACCTTCCTCCAAGTTCTGGGTGAGACTCTGCTTAGGCAGCAGCATCAGCCTTTCATGTAGTTTTGCCTTCCATGAAGTTAAAGCTTCTTTGGTCTGAGCTCCCTTTTCCCAATACATATGGAATTTATCCTTCAGGCTTGCTTATTCCTGGCCCTGCTGCATCACTGAGAGGCTTTGCTGGGCTGAGCACACCATGTGATTAAGAGTCAAGGAGCCACAGCATAACTGAGAGCACTGGGCTCTGAGCTGCTCCAGACAACACATGCTGCTCAGGCAATGGGAGCTTTTTCTCTGCTTACTCACATTTTAATATGATTTCAAGAGTTTCATCTATATAAAAACATGCTTAACAGCTACATATCAATCACTAGTAAGTAATATGACACATTTACTAGTTATGACTTTTGTTATAGCAAAGAAAATCCAAGAGGTCATTCAGGAGTGATGGTTACACAGAACACCAGCCCTGCTTCCAAAAATGAGGCTGTAAAATGGAAAATTGATTAAAAATGTAAGATATACTTCTCTGGTTATACTCTATCAAAAGTAACATAAAAGCACTGCAACGTGTCTGTTTGTTTCTGTATCACAGGGGGTTCCCCTAAAGGTTGATATTTATGGTGTTGTATACTTAGTTTAAAATATGTATTTTTTCCCTGTGTAAGACAAGGACCTTTTCACCCTGTGCTATTTTTATTGCACTAACTGACCATTAGGTTTTTGAAATCCCTTTTATCAAGAGATGGGAAGGCACACTAGTGGTCACGGACGTGTCCAGCTGGAGTCATAACACACTTTAAAACCTGCCGGTTCTTCCCTTTGAAGTGATGAAAGCACTAACCCCCCTGGCATCTACTCCTCACAAGAACTGAGTGCCACCTCACCTTCTCCGGAAGAAAGATTCACAGAGTTTCATTTAAGGGAAGCATCCTGCAGGGATTCACCAAAATGATGGGTACAAAATCTGACTGATATGTCTTGTGAGTACAACCAGGAAACAGTTCCAGAAAGTAATTGTCAATAGTCAGCTAATATTCTCCTATCTCTGTCAGGGGTTTTCATACCCTCAATTAAAAGAGGATGACATACACAGTAGGTTTATGATTTGACACTCCTGGAGGGGCAGAAACCTACATGAGTGAGACCGAGCAGATGGGAAGGGGGTGTGGGAGAGGCAATTCTGTGGATGCCTCCAGGAAGGTTGTCCTCCCCCTGGCAGCAGTTCCTGCTCACCCGGTCACTGCTAGGGACCTGGAGGGTTCATGTGCACATAAATGTGAGTCTCTGCTGCACATAACAAAATCAACAATTTTTGTGAGTCCAGGGAAGGAACAGGAAGAAGTGAAGGCCAAGAATCTCTGAGATAATAATAAAAGTGTAAGCTAATTATTTTATGTAGAAATAATAAACAATAAAGCTGTGCCTCTTGAACAGCAGTATTGATTTCTATAGGAAGCTAACTTTATGGGATACCTGTCTGCGAGGGGTATGTGGTGGGAAAAGAGGGAGTTATATACACACACACACACTTCCTAAAAAACAGTCATGCCAAATTTCATCTTGGGTTTGCCTTCTCAAATCTATTTCCCATTTACTTTTTATCAGTGGGGCTAGTCTTACCAGATCCAGGACATATTAGTGTGTAGATCTGAAATTGTTTTGAATCCCTTATCTCTGCTTCTTTTTCTACTTTCTTTTTCATCTGATGTGCTTTTAGATACCTTTGATTTAGAAACATCCAAAAAAACCCTGTTATCAGCTTCCCTTAGCTGAGACTGAACAGCCAAGTATTTTAGTGCTGTTATTACATATTTTTCTATATTGCTAGAGGAAATCACCAACAATTAGAACGAAAGTAAATTCCAGGAGCAGTAGAAATTTAAACTTTTAATTCTCTTTTCTTTTACTAGTCTCTAAAAGTCCCAGACTGAAATCACCAGAGTTGTATCAGTTTACCAGATGAAAATCTGACTCCCTCATTTTAATTACTAATAAGCCTTCTGTATGCAATCTTGAATCTATAGAGATGTTTGTCTATAGAGTGATATATTAGAG
Organism: Athene cunicularia; assembly: GCF_003259725.1. Taxonomy (NCBI): domain Eukaryota; kingdom Metazoa; phylum Chordata; class Aves; order Strigiformes; family Strigidae; genus Athene; species Athene cunicularia. The sequence continues at coordinate 11,501,470 of NW_020799102.1, read as the reverse complement.
AAACAGATACATAATGGAATTCTTGAACTAAATTGTCACCCCTCCCCAAATGGCAAATAAATTTGGCCTAAAACCTTGCTTCTTGAAATAATTTTGATCCTTTGTGGTTCCAAGGCATGGGTTATACTTTTAGCTTTGTGACAGTCAAAGCAAACATTCTGCCAAGCCTGAATCCTTTAAAAATACTGTGATCCTTTAAATTTATTACTGGTTACTAACAACTTCCCATGATTCAATTATATGTTTCAAGTTGGAACCAAATCTACAATATAGCACAGGCCATATTTTTTAACTTTTTTCTCCCCAAATTTATAATGTGAAGTCCTGCATTAAAATAATTCATGACGGATAATAGAACCCCAAAGTGTATGGCAAAATTAAGTCTCAAGAATGGCAATATGAGTAATTTCATAATAAAATGATGAGGCTGCTTCCACAGTACTGATTTCTTAGAAGATGCTCTGTCGGCTCACTTATTTATACTAGACAGTAAATTTCATCTTTTCACATGCTTTCTTTGCCCGTTTTTTTTTTTTTTTATTACCGTGATTTTATGTCTTAAATATTAACTTGCATTGCTATTTTGTTAAATATATTTTCTGACAGTCCAAAAGCTGTGGATTAAGCATTGCTATATACATAGCATAACAGAAAATTGTCGTGACACTTGGATATAATCACCTTATAAATACACTAGAAGAACTTTACATCATCATCAACAATATTATTATTGTTAGAGAAGGAACTGGACTTCGAAGATTTCAAGTCTGCTGTTCTTGAGTAACTTTCACCCACAGTGTTCTTTTACCCTACAGACAATATTTTGATCATATCCCCTCCTTTAGATGTACTGAAGAAAAACAGCTCATCAGAAAGTGAGAAGACACATTATTTTAACAATAACAATGTTGTGAATCCTGTGTTGGAAGGCTATTTTGCCATCACTTGTGTTGATGAACACTGTAAACAACCACAATATTTAGTGAAACTCCATAAAAAATTCAAGGATACCCAGGGGGAAAATAGCCCCATAAAACCGTAATGAATTATAATTTACCAGAGGATTTCTGTGGCACCGGTACAGCTAGGACAGAAAAATCTCAGAGAGAAGAAAACTCTGGCACAGATCTCTTAACAATATGGTTTTTGAAGTCATCAATACATTTGTGCCAGTTTTGGTCAGTTTACCACGTTAAAATTGATTTGATCCACCTGCTTTGATGCACCGATACACAGCAAGGATCACTACCTCTAGATGTCCCATACTACAGCTGCTGAAAGGGAAATGAAACTCAAGTTAACAAATTTAGTGTTAAATGAGGATAAATAGATCATTCAAATACAAAATATCCTACTTGTTTCACAATACATTGCAACTTGTAATAATTCCATTTCTCATTTTAAAATGATACTTCAGGTTTAGTTACTATTATAAAAGGATATTGCTGTTTTGAAGTGAAATGAAAGCACTAATCTACCTTGTTGTGAAACTGTAGCTGTTCCCAGTAAAGTTTCACCTCTGGCACTGTAATAAACATCTGGGCTACTCTGTAGCAAATTTTTATGAAGCTTGTGAACAAATATAGCATCTATTGTCATAGTACAGTTTGCAATAATATTTGATATACTTGGCCATTTCCTCTCAAAATGTAGGGAAGTTTATGCTGTTGCCATTTGGTAGACAGACACACAGTTGTACCTCCACCATCCTGCAAGTGTCTTTCAGGGGTGGCTGTAGGGACAAACACCACCTTTCCATGGGAGCATCCTAGCAATGCCCCCAGGGGACACCCATGAGCGGCATAGGTGTGCTTCAGGCTTTGGGCTCTCAGTGCCACAAGCAACCAATTTCTGTTTCCCAACAGGCCTGAAACAACTGTGCCCCCATCTCACCCCAGCAGTATCTCCACCATGCATCTCAAGTGCCTTCAAAAGCTCGTGGTGACGACACCACGTGCAGCTCTTATATGCTGGAGCAGACATGTGAGATCAGCAGTGCGAAGGCTGACAAAAAGGCTCTCCAAGGAGAGCTGTATGCTTCTTTACACATCTAAGCATTTAATCTTCAACCAGCAATTCATCAAAGATCTGCTGAACAGACACAGAGGATCAGCTGCAGCAATGTACAGATGGATTAATTACCACAAGGCCAACAATGACAAATACTGTGCAGAGTCACCCCTGTTAGGTCTTGGCTGCAAGAACTTACTGGCAGGCAGACTGCTGTAAAACATGTGGCTGCCCACAATGCTGGAGGAGATTAGGCCTCATCACAAATAGCCATGTGGTTGTTAAGGCCTCTAAGTCCATGCATATTAACGATGAGAGGTAAGTCTCCCACTGCTCATATGGTCACCATCACCTGGTTCCCATAATCTTTCCAATTTCCAACTGTAGCTGTTTACATGCTTCCTACGCTGCGTTTTCAGCTCAGCAGAACCCAGACTTGCCTGGGCAAGAGCTTCTGTCTGGCAGCTGCCTGCAGCAGGGTCTGTACCCCTCTCTGACTAACCCCATTGTATCTCCAAGTTTTGGTAGAAATGACCACATTATGCCGTGCTCTACCTAACCATGTCTAAAAGGGACTAAAGAAGCACAGTCTTTCTGCCTTGCCAGGGGACTTCTCTCAGGAGTTTAAGACACCCTTCAGCTATGAAGGCGCACAATGACCACGAGGTCCAGCAAACATGCCAGTGGCAGGAGAAAGACTAGACCAATTAAAAGCATCTCATAACTGAAATTCAAAAGCAGAAGCTGGACTAGCAGCTGCACTGCAACCCTGCAGTGGCAGTGCTCTGTCCTACCTGTACAGCTTTCCACACTCACCTATAGCCAACGCAGAGCTCCTGGTGTCCCTCAGTTCTACAGCTCTGGAACAGGCAGTCCACCCAAATGACAACTTGAAATACTACTTGAGGCCATATCCTGCAGCACTTTCAGCACTGACACCTCTCCAAAAAAAACTTCATCGGGCCTAAAAAAACCCACAAAGATTAAAATATCTTAGAAGGTGTCAGCTGTGATGGTTTAAGACGCAGAGTCTAAAGGAATCTGGACAAGGACTTTAAAAGTCAGTCATTAGGCAGAATGGCATGTCTCAGATTAATGACACAGAGAAAAATAAAAATAAATAAATGGAAATGTTTAAAATCTTATTCTGAACATTTATTTTAAATGGCTTTTTAAAAGAGCTCTGTGGAAAGAGCTTATTGATGTGCATGTCTGTATTCTTAGTAGTACACCACTTGTAGTACTAATGTAAGTTTCCATATTATGCCTGCAAAGAAATCCCTAAGTCATTTGTGGAATCACAGAATCACAGAGTGGTTTGAGTTGGAAGGAACCTTAAAGTTCATCCAGTCCCACCTCTCTGCCCCAGGCAGGGACACCTTCCACCAGCCCAGGTTGCCCAAAGCCCCGTCCAACCTGGCCTTGAACCCTTCCAGGGAGGGGGCAGCCACAGCTGCTCTGGGCAGCCTGTGCCAGGGACTCACCACCCTCACAGGGAAGGGTTTCTTCTTCTTATCTAACCTAAATCTATCCTCTTTCAGTTGAAAACCATTACCTCTCATCCTATCCCCACACCCCTGATAAAGAGTCCCTCACCATCTTTCCTGTAGCCCCCTTTAAAGTACTGGGAGGACACTACAAGGTCTTCCTGGATCCTTCTCTTCTCCAGCTGAACACCCCCAACTCTCTCAGCCTGTCCTTACAGAGGGATGCTCCAGCTCCTTGATCATCTTCATGGCCTCCAGCAGGTCCATGTCCTTCTTATGCTGGAGACCCCAGAGCTGGACACAGCACTGTGGGTTGGGTCTCACAAGAGCACAGTATGGGGGTAGAATCCCCCCCTCTCCCTGCTGCCCACACTGCTCTGGGTGCAGCCCAGCACACGGGTGGCTTTCAGGGCTGTGAGCGCACACTGCTGGCTCACAGTCAGTTTTCCATCCACTAATACCCCCAAGTCCTTCCCCACGAGGCTTCTCTCAATCCACTCATCACTTGGACTGTATTTGTGCTTGGGATTGCCCTGACCCATGTGCAGGACCTTGCACTTGGCCTTGTTGAACTCCATGAGGTTTGCACAGTCCTACTTCTCCACCTGCCCAGGTCCCTCTGGATGGCACATCCCTTCCTTCCAGCATGTTGACTGCACCACACAGCGTGGTGTCATCAATGACTTGCAGTGAGGGTGCCTCGATCCCACTGTCCATGTCACCAACAAAGATGTTAAACAGCTCCAGGCCCGATACCAACCCCTGAGGACACCACTTGTCACTGCTCTCCACTTGGACATTGAGCCACTGACTGCAACTTTTTGAGTGTAACCACCCAGCCAATTCTTATCCACTGAGTGTTCCATCCATGAAATCCATATATCTCCAATGTAGAGACAAGGATGTTGTGTGGGACAGTGTCAAATGCTTTCAAGCTCCCAGTCTCCACCTTTGCTTTCTATGTCATGGGCTAGAGCCCTTGCTAGTAAAGACTGAGACAAAAAACCCATGGAGTACCTCAGCCTCCTTTAGGTCCGAGGTAACCAGGTCTCCTGTTTCCTTCTGGAGAGGGCCCACATTTTCCCCAGTCCTCCTTTTGTCACTGATGTACCTGTAAAAGATTTTCTTGTTACCCTTGATGTCCCTGGCCAGATCCAATTCTATCAGGGCTTTGGCCTTCCTAACCTGATCCCTGGTTGCTCCAACAGTTTCTCTCTATTCCTCCCAGGCTACCTCTCCTTGCTTCCACCCTCTGTAGGCCTCCTTTTTGTCTTTGCTCTTGTCCAGGAGCTCTTTGTTCACCCATGCTGGCGTCCTGGCATTCTTAGCTGAATTTCTCTTTCTTGGGATGCATCACTCCTGCGCTTGAAGGAGGTAATCCTTGAATATCAACCAGCTTTCCTGGGCCCCTCTTCCCTCCAGGGCTTTATCTCATGTTACTCTGCCAAACAGATCCCTGAAGAGGCCAAACTCTGCTCTCCTGAAGTCCAGGGTAGTGAGCTCACTGCACCCTCTCCTCACTGCCCTAGAGATCTTGAACTTCATTTCATGGACACTGCAGCCAAGGCTGTCACTGAGCTTCACACTCCCCACCAGCCACACCTTGTTGGCGAGAACAAGGTCCAGCACAGCACCTCTCCTCATTGGTTCCTTTATCACTTGGAGAAGGAAGTTATCATCAATGCATTCCAGGAACCTCCTGGATTGCTTATGTCCTGCTGTGTTGTCCCTCAAACAGATATCAAGGTGGTTGAGGTCCCCCATGAGGACCAGGGCTTGTGAACATGAGGCTGCTCCTATCTGTCCATAGAGGGCCTCATCTCTCTATCTTCCTGGTCAGGTGGCCTGTAGCAGACCCCCACTATAACATCACCCATCCCTGCCCTCTCTTTAATCCTGACCTACAAGCTCTCCTTTGGTTCCTCATCTATCCAAAAGCAGAGCTCCATGCTGTCCTGTTGGCAATGACTTAGAGGGCACACCGCCCCTCCCTGCCCCCCCTCCCCC
>NW_020799102.1:11449837-11495916 GCF_003259725.1 Athene cunicularia | reverse complement strand
GCCATGTCCCCTGCCTGTCTTCCCTAAAGAGCCTGTACCCTTCCATTCCAACACTCCAGTCATAGGATCCATCCCACTACTTCTCTGTGATGCCAATAAGATAGTAGCCCTGCAGAGGCATGTACATATGTCTAGGTCCTCTTGTATATTCCCCATGCTACACTCATTTACATAGGGGAATTTAAACTGGGCCTCCAATGAAGCTGATCTACTGGCTGGAATTCTATTGTGCTGCTCTTCAGGTGCTCTCCTGCTGACCTGTGATCTCTATCCAGGCTCTGGGCATCTGTTGCTGGCATTGGCACTGAAGTGGTAGGAGTGGGATGGATTGAGGTTCCCCTCCCTCGGCAACTTCAGTTTAAAGCACTCTTCATGAGCTTGGTAAGCCTATGACTGAAGATGCTCTTCCCCATCTATGACAGATGGATACCATCAGCCCCCAGTAGGCCAGGTTTCTCAAAGCAAACCCCATGGTCTAAGTGACCAAACCTCTGGCTGTGACACTAGTCTCATAACAAATTGTTGATTTGTCAGATTCAACTGACCCTTTCAAATCCCTTCCCTTTGACCAGGAGGATTGATGAAAAAATAACTCACACCCCAGAGTCCCTAACTGCCACTCCCAGGGCTCTGTAATCCTTCTTGATATTCCTCAGACTGCTCCTGGCTGTATCCCTGGTGCCCACATGAAACAACAGCAGCAGGTAATAGTGGATTGTGCAAGACTCGGCAGTCTCTCGGTGACATCCCTGACACAAGTCCCCAGTAAGCAGCACACCTCTCTAGAGAGTGCATCAGGTCAGCAGACAGTGCCTCTGTGCCTCTCAGAAGGGACTCGCCTACTACTATCATCCGATGCCTTCTCTCAGTTGCTTCAGTTGTTCTGCAGGGAGCAGACCGGGCTGCTTTACTCAGCTCAAGCATCTCTCCTGATGCAACAGGTTTTTCCTCTTCAGTCTGCAGAGCAGTGAAGTGTTTCTGCAAGGGCACCTCAGTCTTTGGGGGAAGTCTCTTCCTCTTGCTGGTCCTCGCCATTGCAAGCTTCCATTCTGCTGCATTATTGGCCCCCCAACCTTCCATATGTGCTGGTGGGGGATTTTTTGGCTGTGTGGCCATGGATACACTGCAGATTGCACTTGGACCCAGCTTTCTAAATCCTTCTCAGCCTCCCTGATGCTACGCAGCCTTCTCACTGCCTCTTTCAGCTCAGCCGCCTGATGCAGGAGGTCCCCCACCTGGGCGCACCTTTTGCAGGTAGGTCTGCTGGCTGTCCCTGCCCCAGGAGAAAGCTCTGGGCACTTTCTGCACCGCAGCCTCTCCCTTCAGCAGCTCTATCTGGGCGAAGGCATCGGCCACTGCTGGGGAGATGGTGCAGACCCCCCTGCTGGAGCTGCAGCCTTCGCTCTCAGATGAGTGACCACCATTATGCCCCGAGGGTCAGGCAGGACACGTGCCCTTGACCTGTGCGGATGGTGACAGAACAGTGTCCAATTGCTGGGTTATGTGAACTTCAAGCCTGTCCACTGGGCCAGAGGAATGCTCCTCCTTCGAAGAGGTACCCTCCCTGAGCGCCATCCCGTGTGAACTGCTGTGCCCCGCCCTGGCTGACATGCCATGCCCTGCTCGACACGCTTCTGGTGGCTGTTGCTCCCTGGGGCTGCCCTTTGGAGGAGGTGGGGTGGCTGCCATTCCTCCTGGCCCTGCCCATGCTTCGCATGAGAGCGGACACCTCCTGGCAGGTGTCCGTGCTCTCCTGGGGTTTCCTCACCTCAGGAAACCCCCCTTGCACCAGGCAATCTCCTGCGTCATTGCAGAATGCACCAGCACCACATTCATTAATTCACTGCATTGCACATGTCTTTCTAGCCTTTAGTCTCTATCTGGCAGTTGACCTGACCTGTATTGCTATTTGTAAGACAAGCAGCTTGTTTCCAGCAAAACTGCTTGCAAGTAGAACATTAAGTGTCAAAAAATTATCATTCCTACCAGTTGCTATAAACCACAGTCTCAGATCATGATCCAAAGGTTTAGAGATACCTTGTCCATTTCTGGTCTCTAAAAGACATTTATTTTCCACGTGAAATCCTCTGATTATTCAGACACATTGTGTAAGAGTTGTTTCTAGTTGCTTAACACTAGGGCTAGCTCCAGGTGCAGAACAGTAGGCGTTCATACAGACCAGCAGGCTGCAAAATTACCCTGGTCTCAGTGGCCCTTGTCAGATCCCTGCCAGCAGCTACCGCCAACACAAAATATCTTAGGACATGTAGGGTGGTGAACATTAGGGTTCTCCGCTTCTCACAGCAGAAGCAGGAAAAACAATCTCTTCTCCCCCCATCCCTGAGTCCTGACCAAGCACACCCAGGGCATGAGCCACCTTCATCTCTCACTCTTGCAGGGCAAAATTCAAGGGAATTCTTGAGTGCACTGTGCCTTGTATCATTCCTAAGAGATCAGCATGTTTTACTAGATTACTCCTGATGTAACGATGTTTCTGAATTCATCGTCTCTAAAGAAAAGAGAGAAGAATCTTTCTTTTGGAGATTTTTTTCTTCTTTTATAAGCTGTTTGGAAGAGAAGTGGTCAGAGACATGGAATTAAAAACTAAAATATTGTGTCTGTTCCTAACAAAACTATGGATTTTTCTTTAAAAATTAATGTTACAATGCAGTACAAGAGCCATGTGTTTGAAAATAGCAGAGAAACTGACATTTGGAAAGTGATGGGGCAAATGCGAGATCTCTTGAAACAGGAAATATATGAATTTCCATGAAATATAAATAGAATATTTCTCATTACCTTCTCCATATTACCTCTCCACATACCTCTCTTTAAGGTATATTTTAAAACCAGCGCCCTGTGTAATATATAGTGTATAGTGTAGTAACAGATAATGAGCAGCAAAGAGTTTGAAGACATGAACAAAGAGGATTGATATGTTTCTGTCTTCTTGCAGAAGCAGATTAGTGTGTTTTAAAATTAGAGCAAGAATTGGTATGAAAATGTGCCCTTCCATCTTCCCTTAACAGAAATACATCTTGAAGTCCAATGGAATTACATGAGACTATCAAGTGAATAAGGTGTTATTCAACGGGAGTAAGGGTGGCAGCTTCTGTTCCTCTTCAATTAGGCTAGACAAAGTTCCTGTCTGATCCTGTAACATAGATTTACCTTTAAGAAAGTTAAATTAATCGCCCTTTATTCACTACAGCTCTATATAGATACTTTTAATTAGCACGTTTCCCCTTGGCTCCTCTCTTCCTTTAAACTTCTCAACATGTTCTTGATGGAACAATTGGTCTTTATTAATGTGTGACAGCTTAGAGCTGCAGCGAGCTGTTTGCCAGATGTTTGAACTCTGGTGAACTGCTGTTCACTTGTCAGGCTGGCAATGAGGAGTGAACAAATATCGTGCTATTCAGCCTCCCTCCTGAGCTGCCAGAGAATTTCAAACAGTTTAAAGGGCCAGAGTCAAAAGATCTGCTGAGAAAGAATAAGGTATATTCCTAATGAGATCAGTGAGCCATGATTTTTCTAGAAAGGCGACTTGGTTTTCTATTATCTGCTGTGCATATGTGACAGAGTCAAGGGCTGAAACATCAGAGGGACCCACACTACAGGGAACGAGAGGCTTCAGAAGGACAGATTCTCAAGTTCTTCACAGACTGTTAAGTGCAGGAGGGAATAGAAAGCAGCAGACTACTATAAAACATCTCCAAACAGACACATTTGACTCTGAAGGTGTTCCTATCTGTGAGCAGAAAGAGCGAGGTCTTTTGTGAAGTATGTGCATTTTATTCACTTGTTCAAGGGGAAGGAACAGACCATAAGTTTTGTTTCTCCTTTCTGTTGCAATTCCTTCTTCAGAGTTACATATAAAACACAAAGGGGCAAATTAAGCACAGGTCTAGCACTTCAAATTCCAAAGGTAGGCCCCCAATGATATCAGCAAATAAGAAGGGACAGATGCTAAAACGTGTCCCACCTGTTCTGCTAGTAAAACATACATACGTGCCTTGTATGTGACCATCTTATTGAAGAGCTGCACTGACTGCAACAACAGGACCATGTCCCACCAGGATGTGTTCATAACCCCTGTCAAGGACAGTGTCTCTGACAGCAGCTGACTGCTATCTCCTAGCTAAAATACCATTTGATTGTCTCCATTACGTCATTGAAAATCACCTCATTTGAGAGCAGTACCTGTGCAAAAGGGCTGGATTCTTTATATACGGAAGAGTGTAGTGGGTTTTGAGTAGTCCCAGGACCCACTTTTTATTACAAACAAGACAAAACATTGTTTGATGTGTGACCTTAAAAAGCCTCAAGATTGTTAAAGGGTCTGAAATCACAACAGTTCAGTGTTGTTATTTTGTAATAAATCTCCTGCATTACATTGTTTGCACTGCACTGAAGGACACTTGAGCAGGATTATATGATGGTTGTCCTGCAGGATGCTTCTGGAAACAAAATGCACCTCTTCTGAGGCTATGAAGTAAACACAAATTTTCTTAAGTATTCAGCAGTGATAGAAACCCAAATACAGTAATATGGACTAATTATCTTTGCTGGAGTTTGTGTTTTTTTCCTTTTTATTATGATTTTACTTCAGGATTTAGATAAGAGAAAGAAGATGGACTAGGATGTAATATTAAAAAAAAAAAAAAAAAAAAAAAAAAAAATTCTTCCATGAGTGTATTCTCCCTCCCATTTTTGAATTTCAGAGTGGAAGTCCATACTCTGACAAAGCTAAAACTATTTCTTTGTGTGTGTGTATGAAAATATCTTTGTAATAAAATCAAAACAGAGGTAACAGAAAATGTTTTCCATCAGATCATTTTTCTTTTCATGATTTGTTCCTAACTGATTTGGAATTGTTTGCATAGGAAGCACAGTATGTCAGACCTATACTCGTGCTGTGTACTGTACATATCTAATAAAATGGAGACTATAGGAAATTGTGGGGAATACAGGGACATTAATTACAACTGTAAATCTGAGTGAGAATAACTTTTTTTATTATTTATTTCACAGTGCAAATGGAAGAAGGAAGATAATTTGATTGTGAGTATCAGACCAGAGCTTATCTAAAGCTGCCATTCTTAATATTCCTACCGGGTGGAACACTTGGAAATGCTTTCCTACAGACTGAAGGAAGAGAAAACATCAGTAGTAATCCCATGCAATTCTGTCATGTCTGAAAGTCCAACAAGCAGAAAAGGCAGAATGAGTGTGAAAAGACTGTGCTGAGGCTGTAGCTCATCCTCTTCATGTAGAGAATCCAAATGGCCAACAAAGACTTCCATCTTAATCTAAAAATAAAAAATAAAAACAAATAAAAACAACAAAACAAACATTTTCTGAGTCCAGCAGGTGTGTCAGTCCCTTGGCCAATGTTTTTTAACCCTCATTTATCAGAGTTTACAAGCAGACCACTAAAGCTGTCCACAGTTGGTTTTATGTATCGCTAATGACGATAAATTGTTTTCACAGCTTTCTAAAGAGCCTCCACACAGTTTAACAGTGCATAAAATTCCATCCAGTTAGACCAGATATCACTGAAGGATTTTGCCAGATTCCTCTTAAAATGGACTGTTACTATGAGCTCACTTAAACCCATAAACTCTTGATTTTTATAATTTCCCAAGTGATAGCAAGAAAAATTGCAAATGAAGCTGCAGCTTCACTCATCTTTTGCCATTATACCTGGCTCAATAAACCTGAGTTATCTTTTCCCCTGTTCTCTCTGAGCAGAAATATTATTTCCTTATTTATCCACAAGCCTTCTTGAAACAAGCAGTACCACCTAGAGTTCTGTATAATAGTTTCTCTGTGCTGACTCATTCACTTGCAGTTCTTTCAGGACATTATTTTAAAAAAAATACTTCTTCACCTTTCTTAAACTGAGGAAGATTGATCCTTTAAAAATCATGTTTTCTGACATTTTTAATTAGTTGAAGCCTGGTTAGCAACAATATAGAGCAGAGGCAGGGTGAATCAGGGAAAGTAAAACGGCAAAGAGTATTTTCCTGTGAGTTTTCCTTGATTTTTATTATGTGTCCTTTGGTACTTAGGTTCAGCTACAATACACAGAACCTTGTTATCTGTGCTGTAATTGAAGGTTCCCCTACAGGTGTCCACAGCAAATCAGATGAAACTGTGTGGTAAATGAAGTTACTATGGTCTTCTTAGCTCAGTCTTGGTTTTGATAGAGTTTAAAGGAGTTCAAAGACAATAATATCTTATCCAGGGCTTCATTTGGTAGGGAAGAAGCAATAATTCTCTTATGTTGTAGCTGTTCTGCAGCAATAGTACAGCCAAACCCCACTCTGTTATATCCTTCAGAATTATACCGACTATTTCAGATAGGATTTGTGAATACAGTTAAGTGGTGGGTTTTTTCCTCTTATTTTCAGGGATAACAGGGATCTAGTATTTCCTCTGTATATTAGAAATTCAAATGTCTGAGAGATTAAAACCTGTTTCATGTGCTGAAGGATAATGACAATGATTCACCTTTGCTGACAATTCCTTCAAAATGTAACTGTGACACATGCTGCTGAGTGCCATTATGTGTGCTATTTTTCCTCTGTGTGCTGTGTTATTAGTAAAACTATCCCTGAAACAGTCTTTTGCACAGTTTTATATTATGATAATAAAATCATGTAATCTTGGAAGCAAGACTTGCAAAATGTGTTGTGGATTAGCAAGTGACACTATCATGCCACTAACTTACCACGTTTGGACAGTATAAAAATAAAATTAATAAACATGCAAATATACATGTTCATACTGTTCTCTTCAGCACTTGAGAGAGTGCTTCACGGTGTCACGTCCTGCTCAGGCAAGGGAGACAAGTGACTTAGACTCATAAATCCCTAACAGAGTGGGCAACGGTGAGACAGGTCTCAAAGTCCAGACATTTACTAACTTCCCACAATGTACTAATCGGATACATGATAATTGGCTAAGTATATAACGAGTTATGGCAAGCCATATAGTATGCCTTGTATTACTTAATGGTAGTGAAGGAAAAGGTATAAAAGGAAAGGAGGGAAATAGAGAGAATAGAGAACACCTGTCCAGGTTCCTGCATTGGTCCCGTCCGAGTTCATCAGGGATTCATCCATCTTCTTTACTTCAAGTTTTCTTTTTCTCCCTTTTCTCCCTTACCCCCTCCCCTTAACTTATACCCACTTTCCTTGGGTCCATCCCCTATGTTGACCCACATACCTACGTATCCCATGTATGGGAAGGGGCAAGGTGCTTCATGGGATGATGTAATTAGCATGATCTTGTTAATCTTTATTAGCATATTCAGGGGTGTCAACTTTAATAAGCATTTCGTGGATAATGAAGCAAAGGTCTTTCACTGGACAGATGGTCCCTGAAACTTTACAAGATGCACCGGAGCAGAACTGTCCTGCCTTCACAGAGCTCCTCCCCCCAGCTGCATCCTGTGTTATCCAGGCAGCCTTATCAGCACCAAACTCCACAGTATCCACCCCATGACTATAGTTTCACTACTTGCGAACGTTTGAGACATTCCTCGGCTCAGAGGGCCTCCAGTCTCACCATCCCTTCTCTCTCTCACAGGGCTGTTTCTCTCAGGCCCTGTTTTGGGACAGTTAGAAGTCATGTCTCACAGATGGCTACCAGTATGTGTATCAAAATTAAGTATTGTTAAGTTAGTGCAAGTACTGTTACATGTAATTTGTTACCCTTCTCATTTTTCTTTCTCTCAGTCTTACATCATGCACAATCTCTACTACCCCTTCAGCTTCAATCTCCATAAAATACATCTGCCAAAACCTGAACTGTCCTACAAAACCAAGGAGAGAAATATGATTACCTGTCAGCAATTACAGTCTGATTCTGACGCTTGCTCTCAACTGTGCTGCTGGAACCAAGAATGATGTAAAGCTCTGTGATCTCTCTACGATTAAGCAATCAAGTATGATAAGCAATCTCATATTTCAGCAGAGCCACCAAGGTAACAGAATATGCAAGGAAGGTTTCTAATCAATATAACTCTAAATTTCACTCAAAAAAGTCCAAGTGAAATGTAGCTGACCTACAAGCAGGACTAATGTAAATAATGCCATTCTATGATTCTTCACCCACAAAATGTTTAGTTTTCTCTGGAACAGCCATTAACCCTCTCATGTTAGGTACTACCTGTGGCATCTGCCTGTGAGAAGCATAGTGCTTTCTCCAGCTGCTTTGGCCAGAGGAAAAGTACTTTCCCTTAGTAAAGAAGGAAAACATTTTGCAAGAGGTAATTGAAGAAGTGTAGGCATGAAAACCAAGAATTGGGTTAGGATTAGGTGTGAGATTGCTATACCAAGAGGAGGAGTGGGATTGCTAAACCAAGAAGAGGAAAACCACTTTGGTGATGGAAAAGACTGAATTTTTTTCATTGAATTTTGGGACATGATTTTTTCGAAGGCTTTCTATCCATGTAGGAATAATGTATCGCAGTCAGAGACTGAAACAAGAGAGGGACTGAAGAAGCGAAGTTATTAGACAGCAGCAAAATCTCAGGATAGGGTGCTGAAGGACCCTAAGATTGAAGAAACATTTATTGAGTTTTACAAAATTGTGACAAGCTTTCAGAATCTATATTAGAATACTGGGATATTTATACCTCCTGTGTATTTCTTTTGAAAAGCCACTATTGAGGGAAGAGGAGCAGAAAAAAATTCAGCTACACCAGTTTTGTTAGTTGACATGTCAACTAAAAGCAAAAGTATAGATTACCTTGATGAGTATTTCAGAAAAAAAAAAAGTGGCTATAGGCAAATCAAATAATAGACTCTCTTTGGACTTCACTGTAGACTTTGACGAAGTCCTTTGTAAGACTTACTTGGACTCTTACTTGTAAGAGTTACTTGGACACAGAAATCAGCAAGTAAATAAGTACACAGTGCTAAATCAGACCAGATGCCTTCTGCCATGAAACTATAAAACAAAATAGTTCAAGGATGAAAAGTAGAATTCCAACATAAAACAGACAGAGATTAGAATTAGAATAAATCATGACAGATTTTCAACACTGGGATGTCCAAGATTTCAAACTACAACAATGTTGAATGTACACACAAGTATACATTTTCTACACTCTGATTTCAGTGAAGAACTAGCAAAAACCAGGAGAGCTTCAGAACTTTAATTAAGCAAACTGTAACAAGAACTTAATCAAGTCCTGTGCCACATTAAAAGTCAGTGTTAACCAGTAGAAAACGAAACATTTCAGAAAGGACTGTTAGAATGAATGTTGTACTTCAACAGCTTCTACGTTAGCTATAGTTATTTAGAAAAAAACACAGGAATCGCTGAAGAGAGATCAGTGAAGGTCTCCATTGAATGTGTTAGCTGCTAAAAACGATTTTGAAAATAAAATCCACGAAGATTAGGATTGAAAATAGAACTGCAGTGACTTCATAATATAAATCAATGGTGTTACTTCGCCTTTGTATAGCTGTCTCCAATCTGATCATTCCATCTGGAGCAAAGAGATAGAAACAGATGCAACTTAAGAACAGTGTAATTTAGGTCACTGAGAAGGTCTTGAGTGAGGGGAAGTTGGGATTTGTAGGAGGAGTCACGTAAGAGAAGTATGTACGGAAAAGTCAGCTGTTCTCAGGACTTTCAGGATCAAGGCCACTTGGCGCCAGCCATTTGATGCACGTTATCAATCCTGAGTATTATTAACACATTTTTTAGCCTTTACTATGACCTTTCCCATCTCACAGTCATTGTTTCACCTCATATTGCTTGAGATTTATCATAAACTCTTTGGCTCTTTTAGGCACTAATGCCTATATATTTGCTTCAATACACATACACAAAAATAAACCAGCAGCAAACCATCGCTTTTTCTCAGCTACTCTCAGTCTCTGTGCACTAGCTCTCATTTTAGCCTAGACTTCCTGCCAATCTTAATGGTCGCACTCTGGCACCAAGGGAAGAGCAAATCTGGCAGAGTGAGAAGCTGCAGGAGCCAGTTTACCAGCAGGGTAGAGAATTCGCTGTGGTTCTAATTGAAAAAAACATCCTCATTTGGGCTTTTGCCTTCCCCATCACTCTCTCCCTCTCTCTGCTGGCTTCCTGTTAAGTTCTATTGTGTTTCACCAATGCAGTCATTATATTCTCTAGATATTTGATTTACATAATTGAAGCAGTCCAGCTTATTTTAGGAAAATTACAACTTTGTGGAAAAAAAAAAAAAAAACTTATACAGTAATTATGGAAAAGATGTTCTGCTTTGTGTCAGACACAATGAAATTAGTGGGTTTAAAAATTAAGAACAAGGGCCTCTAAGATCTCAGTGTCATTTTTAAAACTAGAGTGAATACTGTTAAGAAACAGCTTTGCATGTTAATCACAGTGGCTGGGAACATTTCTTCTTAAGATATACGATGTTCAAAATTATTAAAAGAAATATTGAAGGAAGGAAATTGATTTTTTTACAGTAAAATTTACCTGTCATTCTGTAAGATAAGTTTCCAATCTACGTGTCCATTAAAGAAGATTATTATATGAAAAGTCACCTACTATAAAAGAAGAAATGTTGAGTCTGTACTGATTTCATCCAGGATTTATGTAACCTATTTTCAGTCAAGGAAGCAAGATTCTGAGTAGTTTGGTTCTCATTAGCGTACAGTTCCTCTGTGCATAGGGTCCATTTCCAAAACAAAAGTTACGATAGCAACAGTAAAATATATGTCATAGGGAAAAAAAAGGGCATGTGTAAATGTAAAAATAAGAAGAGGTTACAATAGACACTGGAAATCATGCTCATCATAAAGAGGACTAATGTGTGCTGGCAAGCAAAGAGCAATGGAGTAGTAGGAATCACTGTAGCTAAACTAAATATAGATGTGAAGAGAATCTGAACTTTGTGTCAGGCAGGACTCTGTGAACTGCTGATTTTTCTTACACTTCATATTAGCTCTTTCCTTCAAAGCAACCCCATTGCACTAAACACTTTACAAATACAGAATCAGACACACAGCCTTGCTTGGATGAGATTGTAATCTACATGTAGAAGGCCAGAAGAGCAGCAAGGGAAAACACAGCGAGGGAAATAGGCATGACCAAGTTGACAGAGTGGATCAGTTGTAAAACTAAATTGGAAAAAATAATAAAGTGAAACTGTGAACAGAATGGAATTTGTATTTTTCCAAGTTGCATCCCACTGGGCCAGATGTTCTCTCAATCATGCCATTCACTGTAATAACTCCCAGGGAAATAGCGTCTTCCTAAATATCATCACATATTGTAGTCAGAGCTGACTGACATTTTTGGTTTTATGCTGCACAGTGTGGTTATTCTTATGTTGTAATATATCCTCTTCCAAAAATATACCCCAGTTTGGGATACTCAGCTATACACAAGCTGGTATTGTTTACAGCATATTATATGCAAATTAGTTGCTGTGTTTCCATTGAAAAGAATGCAGTGCCTAATGCACTTACATGTATATACAAGACATGGAATGTTCCAGTCACTATTCCTCAATAGACAAGATATGATTTGTCATACATAATAATAATGTTATTTGGGAAAAAAACCCTACAACAAGAACATTCAATTTCCACATGCATTGGGATGTTATTCCCTCCTTCATGGACACCCAGACACTGCTTCTCTTTTATTCTAGAGAGAAAGAAAATGTTGTTTTTCATGCTGTTGCTGAAGCTCACACATTTTTACGTATCTTTGGCCTTTCATTTTTACCAGCATTTGCGTCACGTATAAACACATCCCTAGTCCTTTTTCCAGATGCTTTTTCAGCTTTTCATTCTGTGATAGACCAGAGACTAGCTGGGTGTTGCCCACCTTCCAGTTTATGATCCCCTTTTCCCCAATTCTAGAATGATACAACCTAATATGTAACTTTCCTAAGATAAATGCCACAGAAAGTGTAATCTCTTTCCTATCAGAATGAAGACCAATCCACTAATCACAATTATGCACTGCACCCACAGGTATTTTCTCCCACCTGCTAGTTTCCTTCCTAAACCAGCCTGGATTCAAGCCGTCTCATGCAGGCATTTTAGCAGCAAGATGCATGCACTGCTCATCAGAAACTCCAGGCTATACTCAGCAAAGCTTCAGAATTTATTCCACATTTGTGGAACCCTCTCAAAGAAGATCGAATATACCAGGGGCACTTGAATGTCTCAGCTGAATTGCCAACCAAAAAGGTTTTGTTAATCAGCACTCCTTAAGACCATCTCAAAGCTGAGTCTAGATGCTGGAAGGTCTGCTCATGTCAGAGAGGATTTTACTGCCTCATGTTATGTTCATAACCCTTCCCACAGCAAAACCACAGCACAATTAGTGACTCCGAAGAGCACTGTGCATTTTACTAGCATGCTGCTCATCAACGAAGATTTCAAGTGGAAAAGCTACCCCTGTTCACCTCCAAAAATGACTTGTTTCCCTGTAAACCTGCTAGAAAAAAAAAATCATAAAGTAGTCTTCATTTGAATAAACCACAAACCCCCAAACTAAAATTAAACTCATTCCAAACACATTCATTCCTATATGTCTATATTTATCTCCCTTACAGCTCCTCATAGCTTTTTGAAATTGAATATATCTTCTATTGTTGTGGGTTTTTTTTTTTCCTTTTTAACATCAGAGGAGGGGTTTTTGAGAGGTGCAGGAAAGGTTTTGTGCTGAATAACACCCTGATCTTTCAGTGGCTTTTAGGCATAGTTTCAAGTTCAATCCAGACAACACAACTGGATTGCAGGGATATCAGCTATCCCCACATTTAACTTTATGCAACATAACCAGCTTCATAGCACCTGTTTTGCTCCTCTTCATCAGTAGCCATTCTGAAGGTTATGGGGGACAGTCTGTTGGGGGAGATTATATTCTAAACATGTCAGAACCTAGCCTAAATATAACAGCCCAATGTTTTTCTCCCCTTCATTCAATTTATGATTTATCTTTTCTCCCATTTGATTCAATTATTTTTACCATGAATAATACCACGTCCACCCTTTAACGTTATCATTATCTAATTAGTTTATTAGCTCGATAAAGATGCTATATTTTAATTAAGAAAAGACCATGTATCCATCTGAAATGTAGAACATAAGGTGTTCTACTCAGAGTGGCTAATCAGACATTTATTGGCCTTATAGGTACTACTGCATAATGGGTTTTGCATACAAGCTGCAAAATACACTCCGCTTCAACACACTAATGCAATCACAAACTTATTGCAAATTGAACTGAATGAATTTGCTCCAACTAAAACCAAAGCTACTGTGTTCCCACGTGTTTCCAGGCTTACAATATGATGTAAGGTTTGAAATATATCTGAGAGAGAAAAATAGCTCACTTGAAGAACAGCACTCTAAAATGAATAAGATAGAGAGAGAAAGAAAGAAAGAAAAACAAACAACCAACCTGAGAAAAACTGCTGTACCTCTCTTCACCTGTGTGCAACTAGGCAAACCCATAGAAACAGAAGATGTTACCTTGGGAATTGATTGGCTTTGCGTTACAGCTGCCTAGGCTACACACATAATTTAAGACTATTTTATCCAACACACAGCTGAGCTATAGAAGTTAGTGCTTCCTGTAAACAGCTTAAAAAAAAAATTGCAAACCCAAATAATATAAAAATTCACCTGTAAATCTTTAGAATAATAGCATAAAACATGTTGAAAATTTAACATCACAGGGCAGAAATAAGGGGGCACAGAAGAGATCGGGGTTAAAAAGTAAATATAGATGGGATGAAAAGTATATAATATTTACCAGCAATATGAATAGGATATATCCAATTATTAACCCATTTGAAATTGATCATTAAGAATTACAGCCAAAACTGTAGCCAGTACTCCTCAGCTACTGTCTAACATTAACCATCAATAGCAGATAGTTTGACCTTCACTATCTCACAGTCTTGTCCTAGCCTGCCCTGCTGAGCACTGACTTTGTAATTTAGACTAATATTTAATCTTGGAAATTAGTTTTTTCGTGTCTCTGTATGCAGTCCACTGAATATATTTGGGATAAATCCACTAAACTCTTGTACTCCCACAGCAGGGAGATGTTTGCTTTCTGTACAAGTATTATTTTCCCTGGTAATTCAATCAGCAAAATGCAAAGCCAGCATACATTATATATCAGCTTCTGTCATTAGGAGTTAGTGACAGGTTTCGCCCCATTGGGGAAAAATTCATTTCATGCAAGTGTTGTGTACAGTGCGCAGACTTCTACAATTGGTCTTAATGTATTTGATGTAAGTGGGTACAACCTGGTAGCATATGGTTTAAGGCCTTTTTACATAACCTCCTTCTTGCTGATCCATTTTGAAAAGAGCTCAAGGGGGACAATCTGGCTTAGCTAGGAAGTAAGTGCTGCAGTTTGATACAAAACCTCATGTTTACCCCGTGAGCACTAAGCAGTTTGATTTCCTGTCTATCCAGTGTTGATTAGTGTTGCAAACTGAATACAATGATAACTTGACATTGCAGAAAAAACCTCCCAACCTACAAGGGTTATTTATCTATATCCATGCTTTGGGCATGCTGATGTCTTTTCCCTGCTCCCCACTTGTTCGTTTTTACCAATATGACTTTATCAGCAGCAGCTCTGGGGGCAGATGACCTTTAAAGGTGTAAGAGAGGATCGCACTGTGCAATTTGTCACCTAGCTGGCATCAAATTACAGGGGACATGGGGAATGGCTGTATGTGATTCTTCTCTCTCTAGTACATACAGCGAGCTGATCATGTGTCTGTAGTTATTTGAGCCAGATTTCTTACAATGATTCATTCATATAATGTGTAAAAGACAAATTATATTCCAATAAATGTGAAGACTTTTTTTATACCATTTCTATCACTCTCCCCTGATTTGGACTAAAGTTTTAATACACTTGTGGTTTGTTTATAGACCTAGTGAAGAACATGCAGTAATTGGGAAAACTCCACAAGATTTTTGCCCGAACTTTAAACTGTCTCCCTGTTTGCTAGTAGGAAGCCTCTTTAGCTTTGCTGTCAGTGACACCCAGCTAGGTATACGATTATAGGACTTGTCTATGTACAAACCCATTCCCTCATGCAGAGATCAGAAAGGGGTGAAAGACTGCCACCTGGCACCAACCTGGCCAAGGATCTTTACCCCATCTTGGACATCTCTCCCCTTCTCTCTCTGATTTCAGACAAGTCTAACATACAAGGTCTTGCCTTTCTCTTCCAAGCTTTAAACTTTCCTTCTCAACAATTCCTTTTGAAATATCATGGACTCTAAAAGGAAGGTGACTATGCACCTTCTGCACAGCTTCTTTACAACACAAAGAAGCCTTGAAACTTTAGTTGCTAGAACAAGAAGAATGCTTTAATCTGAGCAGCATCTTCTACCAAGGTCTGAATGCTTATAAATCAACAGCCTGGGCATAATCCATTAGCACCTTTCAGTATAACACATCATTTCTATTTACCTTTCATACTGCCAGCAAAAATGCCCTTAAAGGAATCTTTTCAGTCACCACAAAGATTGTGTTTTATTTCATAGCAGACTTTATTGAAGGCATGAAGTGTTTTCTGGTTTTTAGCTTTCAGGCTACAACAGTGAAGGAAAAGAGTGTATGTCCCCTTTAACAAATCCATAATTGCATAGAGCACTACAGATTTCAGATACAGTTTGCACACAGTGGTAGCCAAACATGAGGTCAGAAATGGTTGCACAGGGCCAATACAGAGGTAGTTTGGCATGCAGGTAATTTGCAGGGTTACTGCAGCTTTCCATGTGTTTGATACAAGACTATTTTCCTCCAGTTTTGCGTGCAAGATCAGGGTGAAAATTACAGGGCTTTTCAGGATTTTAATGTGATTTTTATTGCATTATCATTTATAATGGAATTCATTACCAAAATGTTGCTCTGATTGGAACTTTCTTATAAGGCAGAGATTTCCTCCTACTCACAAATCCACATGGCACTCATATCCGCTTACAGCTGTAATCTTAATTTTTATAAAGACAGTGTAATTCTTTAAATGTGATCTTTGTCAGTTAATTATCTTTTTTTTAAATTAATTTGATCATGGGAGATCCAAATTGGCATGCATTTAACACATTCTCCATCATGATAAAAATTAAACTTTCCTCAGTAAGATCAGCACTGAAAAAAGGTCTATATTATTAACTTCACCTAAACTGCCTCACAGAAAATTCACAACGTCTAGAATTTTGTAGGAAATCAATCATTGCAATGTATGTTTCTAGCATCTACATTCACACTCTTTGGAAAGTAAACCATAGTCAAGTCTACCTGACTATCTGTTCCTCGGTTTCTCCAGGGTTAAAGTAAAAGTGAGTACACATACCTACCTCAAAGAGACTTGAAGAGCTAATGTCTGCAAGCAGAGAGAGCTAGAGAGGAGTTTTCAGAAGAAAAGTGCCAGAGATAAATCAATTGTTACTATAATTCCCGAGTTCCAACACAAAGACAGACCTGTATGCCAAGTGCATTTGGAAACATTTCTATAGAGCAAATTCTAAACAGGCAATAATGTGAAGCTAGTCACTGTACATAGGCTGAAACTGTCCTGCTCTTCCAGCACCAGCGCTGCCATGAGTCATAGCTTCCCCTCTGAGACTTCTGCTGGAATGTCGTTTTGAAGAATAATGAGATTTTGACTTGCATCCACACTTCAAAACACTCTTAAACCATTCAGCCCCTCCTGGAGTTAGTCTTTCCTGCAATAGAGGTGTCTTTCTAGCATCAAGATAATTATCTTCATCTAAAAACCTATTGGAGACAAAAGAGTTACCTTTTACTAGACTTTGAGCAGCTATATCAATGTAAAAAAACTACAGTTCCTTCCTTCTGCTAGGATACTCTATAGGTGTAAAAAGTTTGTAAAAGGTGTGAAAATGTGTAAAAATTTTGATGCAAAGCTAAGTTTTTACTTTAGTAGAGACAAGGCTTTAGCTACTGGCAGTTGATGTTAGTAGGCCAAGATTAAAATCAGTTTTCATCTCTGGTGAATTGTTTATCTCTCCATAAACTACAGATCTGAAAAGATTTGGTAAATGCTGCAGATGTGGGTAAATTTGTATATTTCTAAACTGTTTCTTATGGCTATAAGCTCACTAACTTAGTAACTGACAAGTTTTCTAATGTCACAGAATCACAGAATCATTCAGGTTGGAAGAGACCCTCGGGATCATCGAGTCCAACCATCAGCCCGACTCTACAAAGTTCTCCCCTACCCCACATCCCCCAACATCTCATCCAAACGACCCTTAACCACACCCAGGGATGGTGACTCCACCTCTCCCTGGGCAGCCTATTCCACTCTCTGACCACTCTTTCTGGGAAATATTTTTTCCTAATGTTCAGTCTAAACCTCCCCTGTTGCAGTTTAATCATGCCATGTTGCCCTGTTAGTTAAAAGCAACATCACAGTATTTTCCCCCAAGTATTCCCCTTCTCTTTTCAAAACAAAATATCTAATAAAATTAAAGAACTGGTGAAAAAAAATAAAACTTTAGGAAAAAAATAATGTATGCAGTTGGTTAAAAAAGTACAGAAGAGCTACAATTTGACATTTAGATGTCATTAAGTATCAAAGAACTGGGCTCAAATACATGTTCTGTGTATAATGACAATACAATTAGTGGACACACTATTCAGTGAACTGTGCTATTTGATGCAATTCAGTTCTGTTTCTTGGTCCTAGCTTACAGTATCCATCACCTTTATTGCTAGTGCTACCTAATATCATGGGTTTTGTTTAAACCATAAAAGATCATGACTGAATTATTCTATTACACCAACTCCTGATGCTGATATACTGTCAGCAATGGTAACTTCACCTATATTATTACCTGTGTTTTCAGGACTGTAGAATTACCACTAGTCACTAGCATTAGGTTCATGGTATTAAAAAATAAAATAAAATAAAATAAAATAAAATAAAATAAAATAAAATAAAATAAAATAAAATAAAATAAAATAAAATAAAATAAAATAAAATAAAATAAAATAAAATAAAATAAAATAAAATAAAATAAAATGGAATAAAATAATAAAATACCTAGAACTTCTTCCATAAATCTGTATTTTTAAAAGAGACACAAGTTCCAGAGAAATATTTTTCCAGTTGGTAGTACAATAAAAGATGAAGTGTCTCATTAACAGACAATACAGGAATGAAAAGCCATTAGATAGATAGTTTTGGATTCTGATTCCTAAGTGTCCAGAAGGAATAGATACATTTTCACTTTCACAAGAAGATCCTGAAAGGGGGAGATAGAGTGAGAGAAGCTACATAACAGTAGCTAACAGTAGACCCCAAAAGGACAGGAACTCAGTCTCAGGGTGTGGGAACCAAGTCCACAAAAGTTCAGTGACCCCCAAAGGTGGACATTTTTTCAGGAAAAAAAACCCAAAAACAGACAAGCACAGAACCACAAAGCAATGAAAGCAATGCCTTTTTTTAAGGGAAATGTCTTTTACAAGGAAATGTCTAACATTCCTCATTTTTGACCAACACTGACTGCAGCAGAAAGTCCAATACTCCGCTTCCCACCATCAGTTTATTGTCCCGCCAGAGCTCTGCTGACTGGGCACAGAGCTGCTCAGCAGATACTCTCCAACTGCCCTGATCACATTACTGGAATTTCCTCATGCTCGCTTTCTCCCCTTTCTCTCCCCTCAACCAGTCAACCCATCCACCCACCTTTTCTCCCATTGGCCTCACTTTGGCCGATTTGACAACCTTGGTTAGTAATTTCAGCCTTAGTGACCCCCAGAAGTCAGCACCCCTTCACTATCTTTTGATATTCTTCACCCAATGGTAGCTCCAAGTACTCCTCTTTCATTATATATTAAGTCCAGTAGTTTCTTCCATTGTTGATTTATTGTTGTCTTATCTCATACAATCTCTTTGTGTAAAGATAAATGTATTTTCTCTAAAAATGTACTATATGTAAAATCTACACTTATTAGACATCATCAGTAGGCTTCCAAACTCTAAGCTAAAGAACGTGGTTGCTCAAGAATTATAAGAACTAGCTAATGAAGAGATAACAAGTCATCATGTTGAAGAGAGAGGACAAGTATAAGTCCTAACAGCATTTAAAAAAAAAAAAAAATCATTAATGATATTGGCACAAAAATATGTGCTAATGAAATTCACTGCCAGCACTGGTTAGGAGATAATGTCAATACAGAGGAAAATTGGAATATCGCAAAAGAAGAAATTAAAGTCCTCTGTGACTGAAGTAGGAGATAAAAGGACAGAATACAAAGTCATGCATGCAGGAGTAAATAATAATTTCTGCTATACTCTAGAAATACGTTATGTATAGATAATTGGGTGACAATGAGACACTGCGATGATTTAGCCATAATAAAGGCAAAAGTTATCAAGAATGCTTCAGGACAAACATTTCCAGTAAGAACACAGAAGTTATATGTATTAAAAGCACCCAGAAGTATCCTGTTTATTACAAGAAGTTCTGGATACTGATGTTCAGGAATGACAAGTTCAGCTTGAACCAATTCAGGGAGTATTAAGAGTGGGAGATGGCTGGATAGCAGAGCTTGTGAAAGTCTGACTTAGTTAGGCTTAGGTAAAACAAAGGCTAAGAGGGAATATGATTTCTTTCTACAAATAACTCTGGGACTTAAATGCCAATGTGGGAACAGAGCTATTTAAGCTAAAGAATGTAGACGGACGATGGAGCATGGGGTTATAAACAGGCTGTGACTATAGACTGGAAGGGAGAAGCTTTCTAGCTATTAGAAGAGTAAAACTCTGGAATAGCTTACTGAGAGTAATATCGTAACAGCAGAAGCGAAAACCATAATTTATAACAAGATAAGGCTGGAAAATGTTCTGGACCATGGCTGTCTGCAGTGGGAGGTTCAGCTGAAATTGTGCATTTTATATAAATCCAGTGGTGGTACAGCCTTATCTCCACTGGAATGCAACTCAGCAACACAAACCCACCCTTGCCAATGCCAGAGACCACTGCTTCCAACAGCTGGTGTGAGCATCCCTGTGCTGATGTTACTGCCCAAGCCAGGCAGGCAGCCGACCAGCGAGTCATTGCAGCAAAAGCTGCCAGGACACTTTACATTCTCTCACTGACATGCACTGGCTGATTTAGCCTGAAGCAATTTAGGGAGTGCTCATGAAAAATACTTTGCTGGTAGATTCAGGTGACTAGCAGCAAGATGTGGTAATTTCTTCCACCAGCATCGCTGGATCAGAAACAGGACGTTTTTCTACATTTTGTTATACTGTGCCACAAAAATGTGCAATGACTTATTTCGGACCCAGTTATATTGACATAAGCATACCTATGGTAATATAGTTAATTCCCCAAAATTTTATTCTACTAGGATTTATAGTGATATAAATATTTCAGTAAAATACAGTGTGCCTAATCTAAATAGCCATACTGATACAAAATTTATGTATCGATGAAGCCTAGAGGAAGCAGGACCTACCTATCTGATGTTTGCTGTTCTGATGAGACAGAAGCAATGGTAATCACATTACACTGAAGTCCTGACACAATTAGCAAGCATGCTGAAATGAAAAAAAATCACTTTAGTGTCCCCAAAAGCTTTACTCTAGTTAGCTAGTGTTCGGTTTCATAATAATATAATTGCAGGAATGGGAAATTGCAGGTAATTGCTGTTGTTGTGACCTTGATCTTTTAGTAATGAAATTAACGTAATTGCTACCATTTTGAGTCCTACCCATTCATGGGTGGCTTCAGAGTTTTTGAAGAGAGAGATGAGGGCAAATGTGATACTTTTTTTTTTTTTTTCTTTTTCTCAGCAACTCAGCATAGGGAAAGCATCTCTTACTTTGCTGAAGTTCTGTTTTGGGTTTAGGAACTTTTTCCCTTCAGTTTTCTGTATTCTAACTTCCCACATGGCTTGGAAATCTTTACACAATGTACTGTTTAAACACTGTTGTCAATCTTGACAATCAACACTAATGAAAATTTTTTAAGTCAAATAATTTTGTTTATTGATAAATGTTCTTCTACAGCAGCTTTTGAGAATTAAGGAATACCTCCGATGCTGATTTCCTGAACAAGCTAAAAATGTCTCAGGGTGTGTGTGGGGAGGGGTGTTTATATATACATATTTAACTTTTGACACAGAGAATAGAAGGTTCAGGAACATGAGAATGGCCACATCCACTGTTGCATATAATCCAGTAACACGGAGGCCTCCAGAAAAGTCTTCAGGACAATGGCCGTGGAGGAGTTTAAATACAGGACTTAACGATTCTTCCCCAAAGCACTCTGCCAGATTACGATTTCCACTTACACCTTCAGATACCTGGTTTTATATTTAGTGGATTTTACAAACTTTGTCTTCCATGAAATTGTTAATTCAGTTTTTGAACCTAAGTAAAAATTAATCCACTCCATTTATCCTTAAACTCAAGGAATTTGTGTCTGAAATATACATTTTTTTACTCTGCGACCCAAAAGTACCATGCAATGACCCCTTATTCTTGCATTAGAAAAGCCAGTGAGCAACTCTTTCCAATAAACCTTCACGACCCTGTTGACCTCTGTGAGATCCCTCCCCCAGTGACGTGTTTTCTATAGGATGTATGATTAAGTAGAACTAAAACCTGAGAATCCAGGGTTTCTGGCTATGCTCATAGTGACAACACCTGGATTCAACCATTTGTTATTTGGCTTTAAATTAATTTCTTTACTTTTGCTTTCATTTTAGGTTTCTGTTTGTTTTATGCCCTGTCTCTTCAAGTTAAGCTCTCTTCCTTCTTATTGACATTCTGACCCATTTTTCCATCACAGCGGCAACGAGTAACACTGAGGCTCCAATCTGCTAGAACGTTGATTCTTACAGACAGATCTCTTGGCCTTGGCTCCAGAGATTACATGATTATAACCCCCCAGGTGAAAGAAAATTGAGATCTATTTCATACTGCCTATGTATTCATTCATCTGCTGTCAGCACAGCTTCCTTTTCTACAAAAGCATTTTTTTTGGTTGTGCTCAAGCCAAATACAGTTCTGGTTTGGGGGTTTTTTGGCTCTATTTTTGGTGAGCCTTCTTTATAAACAAAATCTGCTCAGAGACAGCCGGAACTCATATAACCAAATAGAGAAGTTAACCAACAAACAACTGAAAAAAAAATATATTGATTGTGCAATCAAACCTTACTTGGCTACTAACGCAAAATTGTCCCCTAAAATGTGAGTGAAATAAACAGGAATTCCTCCATGGGGTCCCATTCTACCTATTTCCATATCAGAAGGGATGCAGGAACCCACACTAACCAAAGCTGCCCCAGCATGAAATAATCACCAGATAGTAAAAGGCTAATAATTTGTTCATTAACAAACAAGAAAATCTGTTTCACCATATCCAGCCAACCTCTTTGTAGATGAAATATTGCTTTGAGTTACTGTAAGTTAGAAGAGTAGCTTAATAAACTCACTTAAACTGCCTGGTAAAAGCTATTTAAAGGTAGTTACTTGCCTCTCCACTTGGCAAACTGGTACTACCACTAACGAAGAGTCCAGGGACATAATTTATCATTATCCTTCTCTTTATGTGTACATACTGTAACTATTTCCTTATATATTAAGGAATTTATAGGAGTATATTAGTGTATATATATGATTATCCCATGAGTATATTTTAGTAAATGTATGTGTTTGCTCATCTGTATATATAATGTTCAGTCTGAGTTTGTAATCTAAGCCAAGACTCCTTCTCTGCTATAGCTTACTCACTGCTATGGGAAGGGCACAGAGAGAACACACACATAATAACCCTAACACTAATTATCTTCTACTTTTAATTTTCAAGTAGAAATTGCTTGATAAACAGATAGAAAGCTCTGAAAATATCTCAAGGACACGCTCCAGGCCAGGGTAAGCATTTAAAAAAAAAAAAAAACCACCACATGGAATAGTAAGGTTTTTGTAGTTTTCCATCCAGTAAACAGTTAAAAATGAATTCACTTTTTAAAATCAAAGTTACTGTAAATGACTATGTATTATCATGATGGCAGCTACATCCTTTTCTTCTGGTCTTGTTTTCTACCTTGTGTCTGCTGAAAATCTCTAGATCTTCCTCAGTCAAATATCACATAGTCTCTGAATACTTTCTCTGCCCTTTTTCACCTCCTATTAAGTTCAAACTTCTTGGCACAGAAGCTTTCTCAGCTCCCTCTTCTCCCTGTGTTCCTCTGTTATTTCTCCTCCTTGCTTCACTTCTCTTACTTCTAGCAAGGCTAACATCTCTGTGCTTCTCTCCACTCTTATTTCTTCACCTTCTCCCTTACTGCCTCATGTGGCATCAAATTCTACCTTCCCCAAGTGAGCCAAGCAATCTACTTCTGCGCTTTCACAAGGAAGATCAAGAGCAGCCCTTCCAGCCCCACAGGGTGTTATTCTTCTGAAACAACGTAAGAGACATTAAGGGTGGACCAAGGTCTCCTCTGCATATTTTGTTTTTTAAGGACATGGTGCAGAGGTGGGATTGAACAGCACAGATAATAGTCTAACTTCCCAAAGTCTTCACTCGGTTTCTATTCAGTCTGAGCTCCCTTTGAAGAAATTATTCTTCTGTTGATCCTTATGGAAAACTTCCAAAAATCACTCTGAATTTGATCAGTTTTAAACGGCAGCAGAATTTGGTCCCAATGAGCGCAAGCAAGTTTTAGTGCATCTTGGATTTTGCACCATAAAATCATAGCATTAACAGAGGGATGAGATATGACCTGAACCTTGGGATGAGTGAACAACACAGAAAATTCTTCAGCGTTAACAGACCTTGGAGATACAGCTGGATTTCTCACATATGCACAAGAGCAGCTAGTGCTCTTAAATCATGAGGGTTTACAACACCCTCCTGAACAAGAAGGTAAATCTACTGATCAGAACTGATTTGCTGCTGCCTTGTCACAGAAGAAAAAGCTCAAATTCTTCTGCTGCTGAAAACAGCCAGAGAAAAAACTGCACTGATTTTCAATTCATTCTAAGCTAACTGACAACAATGAACAATATGAATATTTTGTTTTCAACGTGTTTTACTCCCTGACGCACTTTTTGTTTAGTTACATGCCTCAGATAGGAATGCATTAAAGCACAATATAAGTTTTAATGGTTGTATTTATGTGGAAACAGTATATGCGTTGGCTCCAATCCCCTACACCATACTAGCTGTGGGGAATTTATTTTTATTTTTTGTGCATCCACTGCCTCAAAACGAGCAATTTTATACTCATTAGGGATACATTTTAATGAAAATAAACTTCTCCACTATTCTTAAACTTCAATTGTTGGTTGTTGGGTTTTTTTTTTTCTGGTACAAACCTTGCCTGGTCTGTGTGCACGTGCCCAGCAGCATGTTCTCAGATGATGGGAGAAGAACATGTCAGATGCTCCCCTGATGGTTCTATGAGCCCTACTTGTGCTGTTTGCCTGAGGCAGTATTCTTTATGTCAGAAAAAAAATACCAAGAAATGGCTTTCAAGAGCCGTGGAGCAAGGAGGAGGATATAGTGTGGACATAGCTGTGTGTTTAAATATGCAAACAGAGTCAGAAAGAAGCTCTTATCATCATTACACACTGAAAAGCTAGGCAAGTATGCAAAAATTCATAGGAATCTCCAGATTACCAAGATCTCATTTTGCCGATAGAGACCAGTGTCTGGGAGGACTTTAGGCCCTCTGTGTACTATTAACTTTCTGTATGATATTGGACAGACTATTTGCACATATTTTTAAGCATTCATTCAAATTAGCATTTTAAAATGCCCGTACTGAATTTCACCTCTTTTTGTAGCAACACTACAACACTGTCATTTCTCAGACTCCAGAGCATCGCCACCTTCAAAACCCTTGCAAATCCAGAGGCAGGGGACCAAACATTCAGCTCTGCCTCCTCTCATACGTGGCTTAAATGCAAGTCTTCGTTAGTTGATTGCCAAGCTATCCAAAAGAGCCTGACCTGCCAAGCTAGAAGCAGGACAAAAATGAGACAAATCTTCCCCAGAGAGCATGCCATATAAGATGAAATGCAAGATATAAGCAAAATAAAAAAGTAAAACTGAGTGATAGAAAAGAAATCTCCAGGTAAGGGTGCAATCACTACCTGTGGCATAAACAGTTCATCATATCAACTACCTGATTAGTATCAAATTTAAACCAGAAACAACTGCCAACTAGCCATCTTCACTGCAGCTGTATGTATGAGCTGCTGGTACATATTATTCCCAGGACTGTATCTGCTCCACACCTTCCTGCATTTTACATTTTGCAAAATCAGAGTTCTATGAGCACTTCAATAATATACAATATTATCCTTAAGTTCCATTATGAAGCCAAACACTTGTACGCTTTAACAAATGAAGTAGCCCCTGTCTTGCTGAGGTTTTGATCTAAAATCTGACTAAAAGGCTTTTGCTGACCAAATATTGTCTACTCTTTCTTTGCTGCTTTGTTTATAATATTCATAAATGTGGTAAGATTAAAATTTCTGATGTTGTAAGAGTGTTCACCTTGACACTAGGACAAACTCTTAGACGCTTATATATTCAGAGCCATGTTGCTAATCCCCATTCACAGAGAGAATAAAGCCTGAAAACATCAGAAAAATAAAAAAGTGACAGAGGGAAAAAAAAAAAAAAAAAAAAAAAAAAAAAAAAAAAAAAAAAAAAAAAAAAAAAGAAGGAAGAAGGAGAGAAGGAGGGGGATTTATTTAATTTGAAATCATTCCGTAATTCTTCATCTATATGCTTGGCTTCCACTTACAACAATGCAAGGATGTGCAGAAACATTGCTTAAGAATTTTACATGCCATTTATACTAATTAGTACAAAACTTCACCTGAATACTAACGATATTTTTCTTTGGGGAGAAAAATAGCTAATAAAACTCTATTACGAGCACATGAAAGTAAACAAACCCATTTTTAAACAACAAAATGAGTTTGAAAAGTCCAAAACTGAAATTAACCGTCATAAAACAGAGGATTTGCCAGCCACAAAACCCTTACTTTCAGCTTGATTATGCAACTTAAATGACACCTATCTGCATTTTAATCCCTTGCGGAAGTCTGCTAGTAGAATTAATAATTATGATCAAAACCCATGAAAGTCCATGCTAATGATAAGATAAAGAACTTACTCCCACCACCTACGGTGAGAAGCTAATCTTCCTCAATGTCCTAATCTACCAACATAGAGGGTTTGGTCTGAAATAAACTCTTAATGAATAATCTGGCTATGAATATGATTTTGCTGAGCAGAAAATGGAAGATTAAAGAAAGCTCTGAAGAATTAGCTCTTATTTTTTCCAATTTTAAGGAAAAAAAAAAAAAAAGAGAGACCAAAAAAACCCTCAAAAACCCACCACCACATCTTTTTTGATAGCTGCTGCCACCTTAAGGACACAAACTGAGAGAGCTGGGATGCCGAGGTCCCTGCCTGGCACAGATTGTTCAGCTGTATGCTGGTTTTGGCTGGTGTAGAGTTAATTTTCTTCACTGCAGCTGGTCTGGGGCTGTGTTTGGGTTTGTGCTGGAATCAGTGCTGATACCAGAGGGCTGGTTTCGCTCCTGCTGAGCCGTGCTTACACAGAGCCAAGGCCTTTCCTGCTCCTCACCCCACCCCACCAGGAGCTGGGAGGGGACACAGCCAGGACAGCTGATCCCGACTGACCCCAGGGGGTCCCAGCCCATACGGCCTCATGCTCAGCAATAAAACTAGGAGCAAGGTTGGCAGGGGGCCGCTGATCAGGGACTGGCTGGGCATCGGTAGGTTGCTGTTGAGCAATTGTTTTCATTTGCATCATTTGTCTTTCTTGGGTTTTATTTCTCTCTCTTTGTTATTTACCTTTTCATTATAATTCATTATTATTATTACTATTTTATTTCAATTATTAAACTGTTCTTATCTGAACCCATGAGTTTTCTCACTTTTACCCTTCCAATTCTCTTCTCCCTATCCCACTGTGGGGGAGTGAGCAAGCAGCTGCACGGTGCTTTGCGGCGGGCGGAGGAAGCAAGCAGCCAATTCAATATGAATGATAGAGCAAGCTTCAACTTTATTGAAAGAAATCACACCTTATATAAGCAGTCTACAGTAATCATGCATACTACTCACAAATCTATTGGACACATGTAAAAGGCTACGCTATAATATCCCAGCCCCTTGTGGCATTTCAGGTATGTCACAACATCTTCCCTCTTCCGACCTGCCTTTTTCCTGAGGTTGTTTCTACCATCACACTCAAGGCCATTGTGTACCTCAGTTTCTCTCTTTGTTAACATAACAGTCCTTTGTTAGCATAACTGTACCCTGGGTTTTTTCCTTTGTTTACCTCAGATGGCTGCGATCAGCTCCTGCAGAGACCCATGGCCTTGCTCTGCAAGCCGTTCTCCAACAGTGCTTAGTTGCTGGCTGGGATTAAACCATGACATGGTGCTCCTTGGTGTTTGTCTGGGGCAGACAGCAAAATCTGCAAGCTGCCATTTACGCCAGGGCACTGCCTCTTCACTGGAGAGGTGGCAGGAAAGCCAAGCCCCTTCCTTTAACATGCAGTCCAGGAGTTTGAATTTGACACTAGCAGGAAGCCAGCTTCCTATCTGTTCGGTTTAACACCTTTGTGTACATGTGCTTTACAAAGCATAGACAGGTGAGACAAATTGCAATTAACATTTATTTACTTGTGTTTGAAAACTGTAACAAGAGCAGAGATTACTTCTGCTTTTTAGTTTTACTTTGGCTTAGCAGATGTTTCCCCATTGCAACTGACTTCCTTAGCCAGATAAGGCAGATTTGAATAAACAACCATGGAGCAATGAATTTGAAAAGCATTGGGTACCTCCATTTTGGATGACAAACTTGAAACCACCTGGAGGGTATATGTACCCTTTTGGAAATACAGAGCATGGAAAAATCAAAGTCCTTTATAGTCTGTCCTTAATTCAGCATCCAAATATTTATATATGGGTGATCTTATTAATGTCATTTGAACTGTGATTAAGCGGCTTCCTAGGTATGGCAAATATCTAAAGGACATCAAACTCTGCAACCCATATAAAGAAATGTCAATCATGGGAGACTGTGATTCTTTTTTTCTTCTTTATTGATGAAACAACTGGATCCAGAACATCATAGAATCATGGAAAGGTTTGGGTTGGAAGGGACCCCACCTGAGATCCACACCAGCCCACAGCCCCACTGCCCCATTTAAGCTCATCCACCACCACATCCCTTAGGGTTGCAGTTGAGTAGTGATGGTGTAAAGCTAAACCTACTGGACTCAGTGGGTTGGGAAGACTGGGCCTGCAGTGTAGCACCCTGAGATGATGCTGCCCTCTTCAGCCCTGTGGCAGAGCTATGAGTGTCCTTCCAATTTCAAGTTAAGAAGCAGGTAGTGGTTCAGTGGATTATTAACATAACCCTAACACAACTCATCTGCAGTCCTCTTGCAAAGGTTTTAACAGAGCTTTATTTACAGTTTGTCTGCATTGTAGGAACATTCCTGAAATATCTCATGAGGTCAGTGAAGGTGTAACTTTTTAAAAAATATATCTTTTCTAAAGACTTTGGGTTTAATTAAATTCCTAAGGCACTTGGTTCTTTTAAAAAATGTAGTAGCTTTGGTTCCTCACCAGAACAATGATTATTTAAGGCAGTTTTCTCAGCTTGGTCACTTTGCACAGTAGCTTTACCTGCTGGTAAGCTTTACCTTGTGCATCCTGCGTAGGTGTTTGTCTTAGGATCCCTTATAGAGAGGTGTTTTTTCAATATTTACAATTATTTGTCAATCTCCATGTTCTTCAATGCGACTGTAGATGTTTTTCTAAAATGCCTTGTCCCAACTATGGAAGAAGTCATTCCAAGCAGAAGGGGTGTAGCATGACTTTGTTCAGCTCTTCAGTGTTTTCTTTGTTTTGGAAAATTCTGGATATGTTTTTACACATGGGGAAGTATTTCCACAGAAAAGTGTCTTTTAACCTAGTATAAAGTTCTGCCATTCATTCCTGACAACGATAAGGTAATGAAAAACACAGGTCACTTCAATACACTTTTAGTGTGGGAAGATAAATGACGATTAAGAGGTGTTCTTCCATCTTCTTGAACACGAGGGTTGATCCTTGGTGCTTTCCAAGTACTCATTTGCCTCAGAAAAATCTCCTTCGTCTAAGAGTAGGGCAAAGGAGGCAGGAGTAGTCATCTATGAGGTGTGTGATGTTGAGACACAACTAATTCAGCTGTGGCCCCACATACTTCAAACCATGGTGGCTTTCTGATCGCTTCACCTCTTGATGTGATGGATAAGGGCAAGTTGCTTTCTCCCAGACAGACTGCAGGACATTTTGGAGATCTATGTTACGTCTGAGACAAGGCAGCAACCCCTGCTGCCTGCACTGGGAGGGGAAGAGGCAAGCCTAGGGAAGGCTGCCTTCTGCACCAGCCATGTGCCAGTAACCCAGGAGGGAGAAAATGTGGCAGCATGTAGAGGGAGGTCTGTAGAAATTTATGTATTCCAAGCTGCGGTCTCAGATGTATCAGTTTTAACCAGATTATGATGCCCAGATTCTTTCCAATGCTAAAAGGTAATGCATTAGAAAAATCTTGATATAATGTTGTACTCAAAATAGTGCCCCTAGGAATATATTCATAATGGCTGTTTGGGGCTTGTCCTTCACTGAGGGATTGCTTGTTTTCCTGTATGCAGCAACTTGAAAATGAGGCAAAGCTGAAAACCTAGCCCAAAGCTTTCAGATAAGCTTTCTTAATAGTTCTTTAATTTTCTGAATACATTTTACTAAATCACCCCCTAGTCACTTACAAATGGAATTAATTAAAACCTGTGATAATCAATGGAATTAGTATTGTTATAGGTATAAAATGAGGTACAGAGACTGAAAAATTGTTTCAGGTGACAGCAAGAGCTGAGCATAGATCTCAGCAGTACTAGTCCCACTTTTTCCCCATCACACTAGCACTTCTCTGACAGTATTTTTCAAGGTATACAAGCCACCAGCTAACATGTTGTTAGTTAGATCCTCCTTCCTGCCCACCCATCCCACACCCCCCACCCCCCAAAAAAAAAACCTGCCATGTTCCCAAGTAGCAGGTGTACCACAGTTTATATAGAATACACCGGGGAAAGGAAGCAAGCTTTATTTTTAAATCATGAGCTCAAAGGAAAGAAATAATTTGGGGATTGACTCTTAAGCAAGAAAACGGGTCTGGAGGAAAATGCTAAGAGAAAAGCAGTGTCAAACAGCAGATGGTCAAAAAAGCAAAAGCGTAACACCAGTCCTGAAGGAGTGGCACAGGGCATGGGAAGATCAGCATCAGTCACTCAGCATTAGCCTAGGATAATGCAAGGGGTTGCCTCAAAGTCAGCGGGTGAACAGGGGAACTGAAAGGCAGGAAGTGCCGAGTCTTTTGATGCTAACCTCACCCGCTGGGATTCTGCACATGTCTTAAACTATCCAGGAGGTAAACTAGTCACCTTTACATGGCACTTGCCGTGGGCTTTTTACTTAATTCATGAATCTGGGGAGAGGGGAGGTAGAAGACAAGCATTACTTGTTTCTTTTAATTTTTAGTTGATGTAGTTTTGTAGCTGTGAAAAAGGCCATTACACCTGACAGTATATATGAACTGCAAAATACAGCTCACCAAAGACACTCTGGTGTCTTGCTGACATAATATAGATCTGGAATTACTTAAACCCAAGGAAAGGAATGTGTGATTTGGTTACAGCCCTGGTAAACAGAGAAGGAAAGTTACGAGTCTGGTTTAATTGGTATTTTTAAGTACAGCTAAGCATTGAGAATTAATGATAGCAATTATATAATGTTGAGTAATTAATAAAAAGGACTAGGAAGGTTAGGATACCTATAACTGATCTCTAATTTAGCTAGACTTGCAGATTTCCTAACCATGGTGAATAAAGTTATGCTAGCAGATGTATGTGAACACATCAGAAACATGATTAAAGTGTGCTGAGAAAACTACAGAGCTGGTTAGATGTTTTGCAAGGTAGTAGAATATTTATTGCATGAAAGGGGAGACAGGATTCCCTGTGTTCAAACAACACAGAGGCACATAAATTATACTAGCTCCAGGGAATGCTGCAGGAAAACTCAGCTTTGCATCATTTTTCATGAGCCAAGTTTAAAGTTCTGCTAACTGGCAGTGTGGATGTGTCCCACCTTATTGTCTCATCCTGCCTAGTGCTTCTGTAGAGGTACTACAAGACTCCCATCTGCAAGGGTAGGTAACATTTGCCCTAACACAGTGAGTAATATGCTGCACCAAACTGCAGGCTACAAATTTCTGGCACTGCAGATGTGCAGAGCAGAGGAAGGCAGCACTCTGGGCTTTAGCCCACATGTCACCTAGGTACCTATTGTGTGTGTATATAAAAATAGTCACAGAAATACATACTTCCAATTGATTTCTAGAAACGGATGAATCTCAAAAGACTCGTTCTGTTTGAATAAGTATTCAAAATTATATCTGTATTGCTTAGGAACAATGAAAACCTCACCAGGTATGGTTTGAAGTATTGCACTCTATAATTAATAATTTTTCCTTGTAAGAAACCTTAGCGGAGACATAGGCAAGAAAATAAGTAACTTCACAGAATACTTGTTAAAACTGTAACTGTATATTTGGCTCCTAGTATTACCTGCTCATGGCACACCCGAGGTGCTGTGATACCTTGAAGCTAATAAAGTACTTCAAGAGATGTAGTTTTTGTGGCAACACTGTCTTCTTGATAAAAAGGAAATCATGAAGAAAAGTCATGTTGACATTTTATCCATCTGAAACTGATGTTTTTCCTTTGGTTAGCACCAAAAATGTTCCCAAATCATGGGAAAGGAGTTTCCAATTTAGTTCAGACCAGTAGGACTCAGGAGCAATATTCAGGCACAGGAAAGGATGATACTACTGGGGAGGTGTTCAGCATAAAGGGATAAAGGGATTGAACTTTAAGTTACTTGGCAGACAAAACACTTTGGAAAGAGAAAGGAATTCTGAGAATATGCTGTAGAGTGAGGTTTTAGTAGGAGGAGAAGGCAAGGTGGGAGAGAGCAGTCTGAGCAGTGTTTTGGTGTCATGACTTCTGTTCAAGCTGGAGCTGCGTGCGACCTTAACAGCCAGGATATGACACAGAAGACGGAGGGAAAACAGTCAAGGCAGATTTTTTTTCCTAGAATCAGCTATAGAAGAAAAAAGTAAACATACACCACTTTGAAGATGTCTCTCAGACTCAGAGAGAAAAGGTTTTTAAACACGAGCAATTCTAAGTGTAGTGCTGAGCAGTTTTACTTATAGATGCTTATGTGACTAAGCTCCTGCTGACACGAAAGTCCCGGACATAATTTATACGACCAATGTGATCAAGCTAATGCCACTTTATTAAAGGATACACAGCAATTTATAGACCACCATAAAACACACTCACAGCTACTTGATTGCTCATAGGCTAAAGCTACTTATCCACTCGCCCTTATGCCCTCTATGATTGGTCCCGGTGTGGTGTCCACGAGACGTTCTCCTGCCAGGCAAACATCTCGTTTTCCACGGTCCAGCTTCCTTATGTCTTTTCTACATACACAGTTTCTCAGCCCCTTGGCCTTGCAGGTGTTCTTCACAACAGCCACAGCCTGTTGTTACAGTGAGACCACCCAGTCTGGATCGCTCATAATATGTCCGTTGTTTTCCAGCCATTGCACAAGCTCCTGTCCCGTAATTCTTTTATCATAAACTGGGGGTGTTTGGAGAATGCCAAAGCAAGTCAGACTACATTGGTTCTCAATTAATCCAAGTGCCTGCCTGCAGATGGGAGCTACACTGACTTCATCTGCTGTTGTCTGTGCTGTGGACATTCCTGCCCAGGGTGGGTCTTCATAGGTGAACAAAGAACTTCTTGCAGTCATGGGGCTCAGGTACTCTTCAGAATATCAGCACCTGCTTCAATAATGCCAGCTCTTACCCTTGTTGAAGTAATAATCACATCCCTCTTCCCAAACAGACTGAGGCTCACAAGTGGAAACATTTTATTCACATCAAACACCTTAATCATTTCAAAGTGATTTGGTTTTGGTAGGTTTTACTCCAGGCAGCCTGATGTACTCCACCACACAGCCAGCTTTGAAATTCTTCACCAGTTGTCAAGTGGTATAGTTTCACTGTTTTCAATTAGATGTATTCATTTATAGAAGTGCTTCTGCTGGCTGTGCTGTGAGCCCTGTGATTCAATTATTTCTTTATTGTTGGATTAGATGCAGCTCCAGACAGAGTGAGAAGACTGAAATCCCCAACTGTCTGGTTCCTCAATGAAGCAAATGAACTACAGAAAATAATATCAATGCTAGGGTGTATGTAAGACAAGAAAGTTTCACCTTTGTAGCATACTTCAGAAAGCAGAAATGTTTTCTGGTGGTTTTACCATCCAAAGTTATATAAACATTGGGAATATTTTTAATTTGGGGGTGACAGCTGTAGGTGCAGGAACTTGACTGAAGTTAGTACTGACTTCAGACTTCTGGAAAACTGAGTCCCACCTCGCGTTTGATTGTATTGATTTTGTGCTTTCTTCATAATTAAGAGGACTGGAAACACTCGTCTTTCAACCAAGAAAAGAAAGTGGAAATGCTAAGCATAAAGCTCTGTTACCAGAGCTTTGCAAACTGCTTTGTTTCTGGATATATCTACCACCACAAGCAATAGCCAGCTATGACAGTGACTTACAAGGCTGTTTCACATTATCAGTCTCCTAGGCAAGCCATCTACTCATGTGGAAAATCATCACTTTGTGGATGCACTGTGTAGACTTTTGGGTTCACTCACTCTCTCATAGGTGTCACTGCTCTCACCGCACTCTCACAGATGCCATCATTGCTCTCTATTCTCAGACTTGTTTGTGCCAGATGCTATCTATTGAGTGCAGCTGGAACCACCTAAAATAAATGTATCAGACTTCAACAATATTCCTGAGTTGTAGTATCATTTGCATTTTGGGAAAACAAAAATAAAAATTAGGCAGGTTTTCATATGTTTATGTGAAGTAGGAAACCATGTATGTGGAAGAAAATCCAGTGAATGGGCTTTAACTGCAACACAGATGCAGCAGAACTTCAGGATGTGAACTGTTAAAAGATTATTAACAAATTGTCAATAGATCACCCAGAAATTCTTGATGTCTGAAGATGGAACAACCCTTTCAGCATTATACATCTTTCACACATTTTAAAGCATGAGTTAAGATTTAAAGCAACATTTTTATTGAAATGTTTCCCCTTTGGCAGACCTAAATCATGATGAGAAAAGGACGTTTTTCTGTCTTCCTTCCTGTTTTTATCACCTCTAGTAGAAAAGCTGCCTGATCATTGTTGTATCTTGAGTCTGCATGAATCTCATTGACTTTCCTTATTCCTTGTAAATCTATATAAATGACAGATACGAATGGCCATAAAAGTGTTTTCAGAGGAAAACAACTTCAGATGGACAGATGATGTAATGTAGTTTCGCTTCATTAACTTCAGTGGAATAGTGCTGATTTAAAGGCATTAAGCCTAGAAGAGCATGTTCATAGGAGTATCCTGGGCTACCAGGTGGATGTATTGCTGAAACAGTGAACTGACAATCATAGAAACTTAAGAAGGGAAAAACTAGAATTTAATAAAAATAATGAAAAACATTGGTTTGGTCTATGCAACACTGAGTACTCAGGTAAGCTGAATCTTTTTCCTGAAAGCAGCAGCATGACAACTAAAACCATAAATACTTGCAAGAACATTTGCACCAAAATAGCACAGTTCAGTTGCTTCTTATCACCAAACCACTGCAAATATTTTTTCTCAAATTTTCAGGCAAAAATATTATTTGAAAGCAACAGATGTGAGGGGTTTGTGGGTTTTTTGGCCATCTGTATCAGAGAATAATTCCTCTTGTGAAAGGCAGACTCAGAGTCATGTGAGGCCCTGAAAAGTTCTTTTTCATTTCCCCAGGGTTTTCAAACCTTGGAGATTCTTGTCTCTGAGTCCCAAATATATAGCTTTTTTAAAAAAACCTCATAATTTCAAGACTAATGCCAAGATTTTACAGAGGAAGATGTGATTTTTACATACTTAAGCTGACAAGGCAAATGAGATCAACTAGTCATAAGGCACAAGAGCAGAACATAACTTGTGGTCATTATGTGCCTTTTCTGTGCAGATGGTGACTTCTCCTGTCTGAGGCTATTTCTGTTAGAGACCAAGCTGCAGGAACTGATTTGCTCAACAGTTTCTTATGGTACTTTCTAAGGAAGATGTCAAACCACTCTGGACTCTGCTGGTTTGCCACCTAAAGGGTGGTCTTGATCAGTGACCTTCATGTGATTAGTTGCCAGATGTTCAGGATTCTGAACATGTGTGACAGTACATATTCAGAGTTATTCTAGCCATCTAATTTCCACAGTGGAAAACAGAATTTTTGTTGTCCTGTACCTTGATCTGGAAATAGGTGAAGTTTTGGTGCTGAGCTGACTTTGTCATTCAAGGGTTAATGTGGCAGCACAAGTTTAAAGCCACTCTGAATTTCAGGCTAACAGCTGACACTTTTCTTAACAATTAGTTTTAAAATCCATCATTTAATTATTAGCTTGAAGGACACTGCAAATTAATATCATAGGTACCCCATTTACATGTTTAATTGGATTAGTCTCCTGACTTTCAGATTCTAGCAATTAATTTGTCTGGGCATTTTTTTCCAGATAGCTAAATGATTAATCTTTCGTATTTCTGTGCATGGATTCACATACATTTTTACACTGGAGAATGTATCACAGAATCATCAAGATTGGAAAAGCCCTTGAAGATCCTCCAGTCCAACCATGAACCTCACCCTGACCATTCCCAACTCCACCAGATCCCTCAGCGCTGGGTCAACCCGACTCTTCAACCCCTCCAGGAATGGGGACTCCCCCCCTGCCCTGGGCAGCCCATTCCAACGCCCAACAACCCCTTCTGCAAATAAATCCTTCCTCAGAGCCAGCCTGACCCTTCCCTGGTGCAGCTTGAGGCCTGGCGCTTGTCCTAATGCTTGTTCCCTGGCTCAAGAGACTCATCCCCCCTCTCTGCACCCTCCTTTCAGGGAGT
Organism: Athene cunicularia; assembly: GCF_003259725.1. Taxonomy (NCBI): domain Eukaryota; kingdom Metazoa; phylum Chordata; class Aves; order Strigiformes; family Strigidae; genus Athene; species Athene cunicularia. Next base: position 11,459,744 of record NW_020799102.1, on the reverse strand, counting down.
TGCAGAGGGCCAGGAGGTCTCCCCTCAGCCTCCTCTTCTCCAGACTGAACCCCCCCAGTTCCCTCAGCCGCTCCCCATCAGACCTGTGCTCCAGACCCTGCCCCAGCTCCATTGCCCTTCTCTGGACACGCTCGAGTCATTCAATGGCCTTTTGGGGTGAGGGGCCCAAAAGTGAACCCACTCATCGAGGTGCAGCCTCACCAGTGCCGAGCACAGGGGTCAGATCCCTTCCCTGTCCCTGCTGGCCACGCCAGTGCTGACACAAGCCAGGATGCCATTGGCCTTCTTGGCCACCTGGGCACACTGCTGGCTCCTGTTCAGCCGCCTGTCAATCACACCCCAGGTCCCTCTCTGACTGGCAGCTCTCCAGCCACTCCTCCCTAGGCCTGTAGCGCTGCTGGGGGTTGTTGTGGCCCAAGGGCAGCCCCCGGCATTTGCCCTCAGTGAAACTCCTCCAGTTGGGCTCAGCCCATGGCTCCAGCCTGTCCAGGTCTCTCTGCAGCCTCCCTGCCCTCGAGCAGATCAACACTCCCACCCAGCTGGGTGTCAGCTGCAAACTGACTGAGGGGGCACTCGATCCCCTCGTCCAGATCATCAATAAAGATGTTAAACAGGAGTGGCCCCAATACCCAGCCCTGGGGGACACCACTTGTGACCGGCCGCCAGCTGGATTTAACTCCCTTCACCACAACTCTCTGGGCCCGGCCAGCCAGACAGTTTTTGCCCAGCAAAGCGTGTGCCCATCCAAGCCACGAGCAGCCAGTTTCACCAGGAGAATGCTGTGGGAAATGGTGTCAAAGGCCTTGCTAAAGTCAATGTAGACAACATCCACAGCCTTTCCCTTATCCAGTAAGCAGGTCGCCCTGTCATAGAAGGAGATCAGGTTTGTCAGGCAGGACCTGCCTTTCCTAAACCCATGCTGACTGGGCCTGAGCATCTGGTTGTCCCTCATGTGTTGTGTGATGGTACTCAGGATGAGCTGCTCCATCAGCTTCCTGGGCACCAAAGTCAAGCTGACAGGCCTGTAATTTCCCAGATCATCCTTCTGACCCTTCTTATAGATGGGCGTCACATTGGCCAGTTTCCAATCTGTCAGGACCTCCCCGGTCAGCCAGGACCACTGGGCAATGATGGAAAGCAGCTTGGCAAGCACCACAGCCAGCTCCTTCAGCACCCTCGGGCGTATCCCGTCCGGTCCCATAGACCTGTGTGTGTCTGTGTGATGCAGCAGGTCACTGATTGTCTCCTCCTGGAATGCAGGGGGGTCGTTCTCCCAGTCTCTGTCTTCTGGCTGAGGAGGCTGGATTCCCTCAGTACAACTGGTCTTGCTATTGAACACAGAAAAAAAGAAGGCATTAAGCACCTCAGCCTTCTCCTTGTCACTTATTGCCATGTTTCTTCCTGCGCCTAGCAGGGGATGGAGACTCTCCCTGGTCTTTCTTTTGCTGTTGATGTACTTGTAGACACATTTCTTGTTGTCCTTGATTTGCTGAAGCCAGATTAATTTCCAGCTGAGCTTTAGCCCTCCTGATTTCTGCCCCGCATAGCCTCACAGCATCTTTGTAATCACTGTGAGTGGCTAGCCCCTTCTTCCAAAGGCTGTAAACTCTCATTTTCTCCCTGAGTTGCAGCCAAAGCTCCCTGTTCAGCCAGGGTGGTCTTCTCTGGTGTCAGCTTCTCTTACAGCACCTGGGGACTGCCTGCTCCTGTGCCATTAACACTTCCTTCTTAAATAGTGCCCAGCCTTCCTGGGTCCCTGTACCCTTCAGGACCATCTCACAAGGTATTCTGTAAAGCAGGTGCCTAAACAAGACAAAGTCATCCCTATGGAAGTCCAGGATGTCAGTTCTGCTGCCCCCTCTCCCTCTTCTTCTCTAAGAATAGAGAACTCTCTTATTTCATGATTGCTGTGCCTTAGTCAGCCTTCAACCACCACATCCTCCACCAGCCCTTCTCTGTTCACAAAGAGGAGATCCAGAAGGGCACCTTCTCTGGTCAGTTCCCTCACCAGCTGCATCAGGAAGTTATTTCCCACACACTCCAGAAATCTCCAGGTCTGGTCCTGCTTTGCTGTGTTGTATTTCCAGCAGATGTCTGGGAAGTTAAAGCCTCCCACAAGAACAAGGGCAAGCGATCGTGAGATTTCTCCTAAATGCCTATAGAATATTTCATCCCCCTCTCTGTCCTGGTTGGGTGGCCTATAGTAGACTCCCACTACAATATCTGCCCTGTTGGCCTTCCCCCTGATTCTAACACAAAGACACTCTACCCTCTTTTCACTACACTTGTCCTCAAAGCAATCCTAACTGTCCCTGACATGCAGCGCCAGCCCATCACCTCTCCTGCCTTGTCTCTCCCTCCTAAAGTGCTTGTAGCCATCAACTGGAGCACTCCAGTCATGGGAGACATCCCACCATGTTTCTGTGATGGCCACTACATCATAAGTTTCCTGTCTCATCATGGCTTCGAGCTCCTCCTGTTTGTTACCCACCCTGTGTGCATGGCTCTATGTACACTTCAGCTGGGCGGATGTCCCCAGCACCTTTTCACATTTAGAGGTCCTAAGTCCAGCCTGACCTTTCACAGGTGCTACCATGGTTACGGATCCATCCATATCCCTTGCATCTTTATTGCGCTGCCCGTCTCCATCCCTCACCTCCACTGAGATGGCAGGGTGAGGAGGGTCATCGCTGGCACAACAGCCCACTAACTCTGATCGTCTGCCCTGGGGCTTATGTCTGGGAGTTCCAGTTTTGTCCCTTTCCCCCTTCAAATCTAGTTTAAAACTCTCTCAATGAGCCCAGCTAACACCTGCCCCAAGATCCTTTTCCCCCTCTGGGACAGGTGCATCCCATCCGATGCCAAAATGACCCATATGCTAACCCATGATTGAAAAATCCAAAGCTCGGCCAGTAACACCAGTCTTGGAGCCACAAATTCATCTGTTGAGTTCTCCTGTAATCTTCTTCATCCATCCCCCAACTGAAGGGATGGAGGAGAACACTACTTGTGTCCCTGACCTGTTAACCAGTTTTCCCAAGGCCCTGAAATTTTTCTTCAGTAATTTAGGACTTCTCCTGGTAATATTGTTGCTACCTACCTGAAAAACCAGGAGCAGGTAGTAGTCCTTGGGTCTCACTAGAGCAGGGAGTTTTACCATGAGGTCCCTTACCCGTGCCCCAGGGAGGCAGCAGACTTCCCTGTGAAGTGTGTCCAGTCTGCATATGGGGCCTTCAACACCCCTCAGATTGGAGTCCCCCACTACAATGACCCTTCTGGGGTTCTTTTCAGAACTGGTTTTAATAACTGGTCTAGAGCGACCTGGCCTTGGTGGACCTTGATCTTCCTCCTTGTTTCACTCATTTTCTTCCTCCTTCTCTACTTCATTCACAAGTTCCAGGGCCACATATCGATTGTGAAGGGACACCATCGAAGGTGAGGGAGGTTGGGAGGGGATTTTCCTGCCTCCCTGAGCAGGTACCTGTTTCCAGGCTCCCCCATCTCTTAGGTCCCCTCCTTCTACCTGGTAGCATGAGGGATCACTGCCTCTTCTGGAGCCTCCATATGCTCCTCTTGCTGGAGATGTGCTAGGGTGTTACTCCACCAATCAATTTACCTTTCGCACTCTCTAATACTTCTTAATCTTTCAACTTCTTATCTGAGTTCTGCCACCAGGCTGAGCACGTCACCCAGCTGATGGTAGCGCACACAGGTGCTGTCCCTGCTGCCCTCCGGCAGGACTGACAGGCTCAGGCACTCCCTGCAGCCCGGGACCTGAACGGCTGCGTGTTTGCATGGCGGCTCCATCTGAGTCACCATGTTCTTTCTGGTGGTGGTTTTGATGGGACTGGAGACCGTGATTCAGTCTACACTGGGAGGACAATATGATGACAAGTAGTTCAGATGAGCTCTGGACACAGGGGAAAGACTATGCCCTGTCCCTTGCCCTGCCTGCACAAACTGAGACAGAAAATGACGTGCACGGCCTTTGGACACAACATATCCTGTTTCTCGCTCCTGTCAACACGACACACCCTTCGGATGCACCACGCCCTGTTTCCTTGTTCCATTCCCACGCCACACCCTTTGGAGACACCAAAATCCCTTTACCTGTACCGTTCACACACCAAGGCCTGTCTACTTGCCGCATCCTGTTTGCCTCTTCCGTTCCCACGCCACGCCCTGTTGGCTTGTTCCATTCCCACGCCACGCCCTTCGGACGCACCACACGCTGTTTGCCTGTGCCATTCCCGAGCCATGCCTTATTTCCCGTTCTGTTCCAACACCATGCCTTCTTTACCCCTTCCATTCCCATGCCACAGCCTGTTTAGCAATTCTGTTCCCACGCCACGGCCAATTTACCCATCCCATTCCCACATCATGCCCTGTTCATTCGTTCCATTCCCACACCACGGCCTGTTTAGCCATTTCATTCCCACGCCACCCCCTGTTTGCCCCTTCCATTCCCACGACACAGCCTGTTAGCCCATTCTGTTCCCAGGGAACAGCATGTAGGCCAGTTCCATTCCCACGCCACGGCCACTTTACCCATTCCATTACCACGCCAGGGCCTGTTTACACATTTCAGTCCCACGCCACACCCTCTTTACCCATTCCATTCCCACGCCACGGCCTCTTTGCCAGTTCCATTCCCACGCCACGCCCTCTTTACCCATTCCATTCCCACGCCACGGCCTGTTTGCCAGTTCCATTCCCACGCCACGCCCTCTTTACCCATTCCATTCCCATGCCATGGCCTGTTTGCCAGTTCTGTTCCCACGCCACAGCCACTTTACCCATTCTGTTACAGCGGCACGGCCATTTTGCCCCTTCCATTCCATGCCACACTCTGTTTGTCTATTCCATTCCTACATCACAACCTGTTTACCCATTCTGTTCCCACACCACGCCCTGTTTGTCCGTTCTATTCCCAAACCAGTCGCTGTTTGTCCGTTCCATTCCCAAACCAGTCGCTGTTTGCCAGTTCCATTCCCACGCCACAACCTCTTTGTTCTTTCCATTCCCACACCACACAATGCCATGTTTACCCATTCCATTCCCATGCCACGCCCTCTTTGCCAGTTCCATTCCAATGCCACGCTCTGTTTGCCCATTCCATTCCCATGCCACGGCCACTTTACCCATTCCGTTACCAGGCCACAGCCCGTTTGCCCCTTCCATTCCCACGCCACACCCTGTTTGCCCATCTCGTTCGCAAGGAACCTCCAGCATGCCAGTTCCATTCCCATGCCGCGTCCTCTTTACCCATTCCATTCCCATGCCAAGGCCTGTTTACCCGTTCCATTCCCATGGAACTGCCTGTTTGCCAGTCCCATTCCCACACCACGCCCTGTTTGCCCCTTCTGTTTCACCACCACGGCCGCTTTACCCATTCCGCTCGCATGGAAACACCTGTTTGCCGGTTCCATTCCCGGGCCACTCCCTGTTTGTGCATTCCATTCCATTCCCACGCCAGGGCTTGTTTACCTGTTCCATTCCCACACCACAGCCTGTTTACCCATTCCGTTCTGTCCTGGTTCAACTGGGATAGGGTTAAGTTTCCCCAGCAGTGGGGAGGGTGCTCTAGCCAGGTTATTCCATACCATGATAACGTCAGGTCCATGTGCCAAGTGCAGGAAAAATTTCTTGTGGGCTTTTGTCCAGGAAAGCACGTGCAGTGGGCTGGCTGTCTCCCCTGAGGTATTTCTCAGTATATCTTTTGCCTTGTTTACTGTTATTACTGTTTATTGTTGTTGTTATTGCTAGTGTTGTTGTTCAGTTATTATTCCTTACACTGTTGTATTAAATCTTTCCTTATTTCAACCCCGGGGTTTGTGCATCGTTCTCAGACCTTCCCAGTCCGAGGGTGGGAGAGGGACAACGGCGGTGTGGTCTCTGGTCCTGGCAGGGCCTAAATGACCATACATTCCCACACCATGGCCTTTTTACCTTTTCTGTTCCCACACCACACCGCGTACGCCCGTTCAGTTCCCAGGGAACTGTCTGTATGCCAGTTACATTCCCATATCACCCCCTATTGGGCAGGTCCATTCCCATGCCAATCCCTTCAGACACACGACACGCTCTGTATGCCTGATACAGTGTCAGCAGAGATTTCCATATAATCCCAGGAGTGAGATTAAGACTTAAACGAGATCAAATGCTGTATACCCAAAACAGGATTTTCTTAATAAAAAGGTGAAGTAGCAATAGTACAGAATGGAAGAACAGACAGAAGCAAAACATGGATGTGGGATAGGGCTGCAAGAATAGTCACCACCATGGATCCAGCAGCGACCCGTTGGTCCTCAGTCTTCAGTTCTTCACTGGTGGGTGCACACGGGTCTGGCTTCAATGGTAGATGCACACTGAGCAAAATTTTATGCTGCCTTTTTAAGTTCATCATATCCAGTGATTAGCACATCTGCTCCCCTTCAGGTTTTTTTCCTCAGGTCCCACAGGTTTTGTTGCACCTGGCTTCAGGGCAGGAACGTCTGGCTCTAGAGAGTTCCGTAGCAATGCAGGCGTGGGCTCTGGCCGTGGCAGGTGCCTCTGCCCAGTGAAAGCAGAGTTTCTTGGCTGCTGAAGTGTGGCAGCTCCTGACTGCCCTTGTTCTCAGGGCCTGACAGTAGTTGGGACCTTTGGCCAATGGGAGCCGCTCTTGACTGGAGGTCAGATGGGGCCTGGGGATCAGTGGAGTCCCCTGGGGGAGCCATTTGGAGCTCGTCCTCTGGAGCAGCAGCTGCGGTCGAGGACTCTCCCCTTGGGTCAGGATGCTGCCCAAGGAAACTCCTTGAGGGGCCTTGGGTCGGGATGCTGCATTGAGCAGGTCCTCGAGGCTGAGAGCCCTCACTTGTCAGGTGACTGATAAAGCGTTTGGGGTTGTCGTTAAACCCTAGAAAGTTGTTCTGTTCTCCTCTCACAGACATTTGAACCTGTAATTTGTGGAGAGCCTGTTAATTGTGTTAATAGCTTTTTTTTTTTGGTGATTGGTTGTTTATTTGAGAGTCTTCATAACACTGGCCGACACAATGGAGCCACAAAGGGCTCCAGGATGGGCCCAGCTCAGCACAGCTCTGCCCCTTTGAGGCTTCTCTAAAGAGCCCGGACAGTGCAACCGCACAGAGTGGGGGGTGCATCCTTCAATACACTCCCGCTTCTCTGGGCGACATCCCCCAGACCCATTCACAGGCCGCAGCAGCTTGTCCCTGAGGTTGGCAGAGACACCAGCAAGCTTCGAGACACTCATGGGACATTTCAGTCTCTCATGCACTGTTTGCCCCTTCTGTTCCCACACCACCGCCTTCGGATGCGCCCTGCCCTGTTTACCCCTTCCATTATCATACCATGCCTGATGGCCCATTCTATTCCAACACAACGTCCTGTTTGCCCATTCTGTTCCCGCACCATGGCCTGGTTGCCAGTTCCTTTTCCATGCCACACCCTGTTTGCCCATTCCATTCGCACGCCACCACCTTCAGACATGCCATGCCCTGTTTCCCCATTCCATTCCCACATGACGCCCTATTTGTCAGTTCCATTCCCACACCACAGCCTGTTTGCCCCTTCCATTCCCATGCCACGCCCTGTTTGTCCTTTCCATTCCCACGCCCCACCTTCAGATACGCCATATCCTGGTCTCCCTTTCCATTCCCTCACCACGGGCCTGTTTCCCCATCTCATTTCTGTGCCACGCCCCTCGGACATGCCACACCCTCTTTGCCCATCTCATTGCCTCATCATGCCCTTCGGATGTGCCATGCCCTGTTTTCCCATCCCCTTGGTGTACTGCTGGTCACTCACACTCCCTGGGGGATGCTCTTGTACATGAGGGGCATTGGGTGTCATCACTCCAGGCTCTGCCCACTCTGAGTCCCCGCTGCCCACATTCCCAGCTCACTCTTCCCAGTTAGGGGGAAGGTGGCTGGAGGGTCTCTCTCTTCCCTAGGTTTCTGCCTTCTTGTCTTGTGGTTCCATGAAGTTCAGTGAAGTACAGTGTTGTTCTGCTGTTGCTGTATGAGCTGTGGTAGAACAAACATTGCTTCTTGAAATAAGCAAGTGTTACTACTTAACATAGCTGTGCTTAAAATTTTGGAATAATTGCACTTATATCACCTGCAAAATGTTTTCCTTTCAATTCTGAAATCAAATTGAGAAAATCTAATGCCTGATGTTATGTACACGCAGAGTCAAAAAATAAACATTTCCTGCTATGTTGAATTTTACATATCTGATAATTAATAAGGGCAAAATAAGATGCAGTGACATGATTGTCATGATCACCTGTTAAAAACACTAAAATCTGGGTTTTATGAAAGGATGAGCAACCCATGGCTCCCATTAGACTCTTTGGAGCCAGACATGGGTTTTATATGTTTGTAATAATCTATATATAATGGACCCTTGTCCATTTGACTTTTAGGCATGACAAAAGTATAGATCTTAATAATAAAGATGTCAGACTGAGATGTGTTCAGAAATCTCCATTCCTCAGACCTCTCTTCTTAACCATGCTTATTGTCAGCTTGGTTGTACGTTTGGAAACTGGCAGATAAGAGGTGGTTCAAGGGGGCCTTCAGGATCATCCAGTGCCTACCAGAGAGATTTCCTGATGTGATGGCACTGTTTATTTTGTCAGGATTTCTCCTTTTTTGCTCATTAATACACTGACACTGGATTTGACATGGAATCCAAAAGTCAAGTCTGAGTTCCTTTTCCTTTGAGAGTTACCAGTAATGGATATCCAGAGATAGTTCTGCTGATACTGTGCAAAAATACTAGCTTGAGTTTATACTAGTTTGTTGATAGGTGAAAAATGTAAAGTTACCTTAGGCTCTACACAAAAAAGCATTCAGACATATGACTTAACTGTTAATTATAACAGTTACTCATGCAGTTAATATTGAGAAACCTCATCCTGCAAAATTATGAGCATCCTCAGTTTCCATAGAAGTCAGCGAATGAGTGTGTCTCAGTTTAAGATGTTGCCCTTTAACACCTTGGAGAATTAGGCCATAATCAGTGAAACATCCTACTTGATGTAATTTGATGCAATTTCCTTGAATGGCAAAGTAGTGATTTTACAGTTACTTCCATAATATGTTTACAAAAAAAAAAAAAAAAAAAAAAAAAGCCACTTTACCAGTATCTAAGGTATAACTATATAGATAACATCAGATGTAGCCACATGTAACTCATCCCTTCCCTGAGTTCAATGTCATCTCACGGGTTATGTGATGGCTGCTTGACAGGTTTTGAAGGATTACAGTTATACATTGATTTCCCGAAATAATGTCAGGTAACATTCAAAGTAACTGATGGTATGCAGGTAACAATGTGAGAAGCATTGTTTCATATTAGCTGTTTTTAGTTCAAAAGCACACAACATTTAGTATATTGTGTTGTACAAAAAGCATTTGCTATTTTTTTGTGACTGGTGATATTAATTACATGTCTACTCCCATTCTTGTAGGGGGACTTCTAAAAATCTGCATGTTAATGTCCCAGGTTTGACCAAGTGGCAGGGGTTTTTGGTGGCAGAGGAAGGACCTACAGCAGTGGTCCCTGTTGAGAAGCTTCTTGAAGTTTCCCTGGCTCCAAGTTGGATGCACAGCCGAGCCAATTAGTGATGGTGGCTGCACATCTGCAATAACATATTTAAGAAGGGGAAGTGAGGAGGAGGAGTTGGAGTTCTGAGGAGGAGTCACAAGAAGGACACCTCAGAAAAAAACGAGGTCAGAGGAAAGAAGAGAGGAAGGGAGGGAGGCAGGAAGGAAGGAAGGAAGGAAGGAAGTGTTATAAATTGAGACCGCAATGGATCATAATTCAATTGAATTATTTTATTAATTATAGCAAGTAGAATATGAGCAAAGACAGCGCTGGACGGCAGGGGAGTCTGCGCTCCGCC
>NW_020799102.1:11372148-11439402 GCF_003259725.1 Athene cunicularia | reverse complement strand
TGTATAAGAGACAGGTGTGGTGCTTAGTTGCCCTCTGAGCTGAAACCAGGACAGTTAAGCTGATACCTAACTGCATGACGAGATCAAGTATTATTTTATCTAGAGGAACTGCACTGATGTAAACTCCTGAAGAGTGTATGTTACCCTTCCCGTGAAGGCTATGAAAGCCATCAGTTAGTGACTGTTGTGTGACTGCTACAGCAGTTCATGCTTTAGTTCATGCTTTTACTTCTGAAGGTCACTGTGTCAACTCCTCTTGTGTGTCAGTATGGGTTTTCACTAATGGTGTATGCCTAGGATGTGCTTATAGCCAAAATACTTCTTGCAGGTTCACTGGAGACTTTGTATCTACCTCACCTTAATTAAATTAAACATGTGTATTAGTAGTGTGCATTTAATAGGCTAAACACTTCTCTGGCACATGTTTAGCTGTATTTCTGCATTTGCTTTTACTGCTGAATAGAAGACAATAACCATGGTAATGAGTTAAACAGATTGTTTTCATATTGACAGAATGGAAGAATCTATAGAACCCAGGATATATAACATTTAAAATTGCATCTTCTAAGGTGGACTGAGGCTACAAGCTTTGCTAGCAGATCTTAATCTTTTATTAAAAAAACCTCAACATAAACAAAGTATTAGACAGTCCCTCTGGCAAAAGACCAAAGCTGAACTCTTACAGGAATACAAAAAATCCTGTTATACAGGTTTCACAGGGCTTTGGGCTTCAGCTTTTAATATATTGCTACTTCTGAGTTCATTTCCTGGGGGCGGTGGGGGGGTGTTCTGGTGTCTTTACTGATAGAAAATGTCTGTTTCTAAAAAGAATTGCAAAGGTTGTGATTCTCCACAATCAACTGAACAAGATCATTCCCATAGCATATTTCATGACAAGAGCCATGACAGCAAACCCGAGAGCAATGACAACATCAGAAAGCTCGGCTAATATTAATAATTTCTTATTGCAGGTATTACTATACTTCTCCAGCTGCACAAAAATAAGACAAGTCTGTATAAAACAGAGCATGGCAATGGGGTATATAGGGAAGACTTTTTAATAATTATTTTTATCGCTGAGCACTCTTACTAGGATTTCTTGGTGGTATGCAAGTTCTTACTCCTGTTGTGTAGGTAGCTAAATTTACCAGCCCGTGTTCTTCTCCCAAGGGATACCAATAATTTGAGGTTGTCTAAATTAATCTGCTAGGAATTCCTTATAAATGGAGGGACACATATTGGAAGATGTAAAGCCTGTTGAGCAGCTGCCTGCACCTCTACTCTGCTGAGATGGAGCTTATAGCACAGAGCAGGCATAGCTGTGATGCTGAAAATGTCCTGGGAGAATATGCCCAGCAGTGAAATGTAGACCAGCATTTTCAAGCTGCTTGTAGCCCTTTCTTGCTAGAGCAAGAAATGTGTGAATATCTGAGTGACGATCGCACTAAGTATACAGGAAGATGCTGTGACCTCCTTGTGCTTTATGTGAGTATCTGTGGTCGAGCTCTACTTTTGACTGTTGCAATTACATTTTTTACTATTTTTCATTTATCAAAATAAAAGCCAATAAAAGCTGGACTAGAACTTTAGAAATCTGATTATTGTGGTTTATTGCTAAATATCATAACTAGTCATGCTTGGGCTTAAAGCTCATGAGTTCTGGAAACTGATTTAATAATTTTCTGATCAATTGCAATCAATTTTGGAGGATGGTTGTCTAAGCATTTCAGAACACACCTATTTAAATATAGTAACTGTTCCTAAGTGCAAAAGAGTAGAAAGCAGCTGTCAAATCCCCAAATTTTGTGTTTGCTGAAGCAGGAGTCTTGGCAAAGTAAAGATGGTTTTGTGCTAGGTGGTACACGAAAACCATAGGCTGAGTACCCTTTCTGCAGTTAATGAATTGGCACTGATGGATTGGCACACATAAGATCCCATTAGCTTGCTTTAAAGATTGGGTGAATAATTTGAACAAAATATTCCTTCAGTTTTTGCCCTTAAGAGAACTCTCCAGTGATGTATAAAAGTATGAATGGCTTCTTCTCCTGCAGTTTGTCTGTTCTTTCCTGCTGTTCCTGTGTGTTGGTGGTTTATAAACTCAGCCAAATTGTTACTGTCATTTAAAATTCACTAGAAGTCAGGGGCCTCCATCAAAATTAAGTGGCCATTTTGCAAGGATATACTGCATAGTAAGGAATGAACCCTGCTCTGAAGAAATACAGCTTAGGTGAAAGAGAAAGATGAAGCTGTATTCTCTTTGCCAACAAGGCAAAGAGACAAATGCCTAGGTCCTGAAAATCAGCAGGAGCGTAGGCAGGCAAATGTCTTTATGGAGTTGGCCTTAAAATTCAGCATTATATGAGAAGCAGCAAAGTGGGTTCCAAGAAAGTTGGTATGTTGATGCGGTGGCAAAACTAGCTTGGGATCCCAAAGTAGCATTGCTCTCTTAGCTCTCTAACAGTGCTTGCTGGCTGGGCACAGTGCCATGCTGATAAAGCTGTATTGCTTCTGACTCCAGGGCTACATCACTCGCTTCACTAGCGTGGGAATCTTGTTTATTTAAGTAGTTAAAACAACTCTTAAAGTCTATGCAAGACAAAAAAGAAGAGTCTTCAGTTCTTCAGGCCCTGACTAGTGTTCTTCTCTCATTGCTTCCTTTCGTAGTCATTTCTGCATATTACATAATTCTGCTGGAATAATTCAAAAGGAGAAATTACTAATGCTTTAAATAATGTTTTTTGTTTAAAAGAAAAGATTGCTGACATCTGTATTCTTAACATTCCTACATTTTTTTAGGTATGTTCAGCCTGTACTAAACCTAAAGGAGCAGAAACTTACAAAACACTTTAAAAGATAAAGAGGATGTTGCAGCTTGCAATTAGCCCTGTATCAGCTGGAGAGAAGCAAAGGTAGTTTCCCTGCATCCTCTCCCAAGCAGGCAGCTTGGCTCATTTCCTCACAGTCAACATGAGGACTAGAGGAACTTCAAAAGAAGTTCACTAGGGTCTCAGCAGTGCCCTCAGTCAAAATTGCAGTAGACTCATGAAAAGGCCATAGATTCTGGTGGAATGTATTTGAGTTCTTGTTACTGTGCTCTCTGCTTCCTCTGTGTCTTCCAAATCATGGATGCAGTAATGTGCTGACAAAACCAAGTTTTACTACTGTCAGTGCTTCAGAATCGATACTGTTGCAGAAGAGCAAGCTGGGTTCCCCCGTGCCTCATGCATCATAACCCCAATGACAGCTCAAGCTCCGACCTCACATGTGGTCTGGTGGCTGGTAATGACAAGGGAAGGGCACAACTTGATGGAAATCACCAGAAGGAATGAGCTGGCTGCACTGACAGATCAGAACTGTTAATTCTGACCTGAAAAGAGAAGAAGCATGGTAGCGTGGCTAAGCCTTTTTTAAACAGATTTTTTTTTTTCTCTCTCATGAATCGCCTTTCACAAACAGTGCATTTGTTTACTTGCTGATGAGATTTGTTACCTGAATCAATATTACTCTAGCCTTTGCTTGACGCAAGGATGTAAATAATAGTAGCAACAATGTGCATCACTTGCATCCCCAGAGCTCAAACAGTAGCAATTTATCAAGAAAATCAGTGACCTTCACCGTTTCAGACATAGCCCTTTTCAGTTATGAGAGAGTAGGATTTTGACATCTGCATGACTGCCTGTCTGAAAGAGGAGTGATGTGGACTCCCTCTGCAGTCACCAAAGCCTGGTTCCTAGGCTGCTATCAAAACTGTCACTCAGTGGCACTTTGACAGCCTCAGGAGACAGGCGATGGTTGTGGGCACATCACTCTGCCCCTGCCTCACTCCTGCTCACACCTCCTTCAGTGGAGCCATCCTGGCAAGGAGAGGAGAAACTTGCATATGAGATGGGGAATCCTGTGCTGAGTCATGGAAAAATGGAGGGCTTTGGGCGAAACAGCATCACACAGGCAAAGAGTTTTCAGTGTTTAGACCACTCTGTCTGCCTAGGTGTCTTTTGTTGTACACTGTTCTGAAAGAGTATTATATTTCCCATGTATTTATTCTGATTTTATTGGTTTGGAATTGGCTTCTGTGAATTGTTGCAATTATTCTGCACACATTACATCATTCCTTGGCTGGAGAAAGTTCAGCAGCATTGTGAGAGCAAATGCTTTTCCTTTTATTAAATTCACCACTCACAGAAATCTTGGAGTTACATAAGATCCCAGGAAAAAAAAAAAATCCCTTTGCATTCCTACATAGCATTTACTCAATTTCTCCACAACAGACTTGCTGTGTGGCAGTTTGTGCACACAGTGCAGTTGCAACAGCTCAGCTACATCTCTAACCTAAGGTGTGCAGGAAAATACCGCTTATTTCATGCTTATAGCCTGAATTCTGAAGTCTTTTTTCTTCACATTGTTAATGTGAATAAATCTTGAATGGGAGCAGTGTCCCTGCTACACTTTGCAGTCCCTGAAGGCCCACAAATGACATGCAGTTTGGAAAGAAAGGGACACTGCAAAATGCAAGAGCATAATAGATCAAAAGGCTGGAAACATCTGCAAAGACTGAGAATTTTTTATCAAGAGAGAAAATGAAGAGTATTTTGCCATAATACCATATAACTTCCAGTAGGAAGAAACAGGACGCTGACTGATACAGGTTTCCTTCCTTGTGTATTAGCACTGGATTATGATCAAAGGCTACTCTATAAGGTTGTAAATTAGGTGTGTTCTTCCTATATCAGCATTTGATAGCAACATATTTACAACTTACTACAGAAAAAAAAAAAAAAAAAGATGGTTTACCAATGTGAAAACATTGGAATAAAGTAATGTGTACACAGAAGAGTGAAACACCTTGTTAGGTATATGGAGGAAGGCTGTGTGTCTAAATGATTTGCTACAGACACAACACTGGGCTGAAATAGGAGAAAAGTCATTAGGATATGCTTACCCACTTTTTAATGTGTCCTACCAGCCTTCACTTTTTAGATCTAGCTGGAAACTATTATTAAAATTAGGAGAAAGGACAGCCATGTAAACAAAAACTATGTCTGTAAAATCTACTAAGGTACCTTTCCTGCAAGTTTTTAGTCTTGGTGACATGGATAGAGAGGGTCGGGCCAGAGAGAGGCTTGTTTGCACTGTAGAAAATATTTGATCATGACTTGGCTATTGTTATGCACTCGGATCCTGTCTGCACATGGAAACCCTTACCTGTCGGTGCTGCAAACAGAATTTGGTTTTCTAATGGAGACACAGCCTACATATCTAGCGAGTATGAACTATCCACTGCTAATCCAGGCACTTTCTGTAGCCCTGATATTATTTTGCAGTGTGGTTGCTTTATCCAAGATGAGGTTATCTTAATGGAACAAGATACCTTCAATATTCAACTGATGCTGCAGTCCCAAAGAAGCATTTTCAAGGCTTTGCCTGCTCTTCCTAACTGAAGAACTAATTCTCTTGAGGTTGATCAGGCATTATTAACACTGGCAGCCCTTAGGAGTAAATCCTGATATAATTCAGTATTTCACAGATAGGTATATTTAATAACAGCATAATAATAAAAAGTATATAATAAACATAGGTACATAAATTATTTAGAAATCTTAGCTCTTGTTAAGTTCAATATTTAGACAGACTCTTGTGTTCAGGGTTACTGACACATCTAGCCCTTTAGAAAAATCTGAAAGTAGCTGGCAAAAAATCTTTAGGAAAGTCATTTTGAAGTGTTCAACTTGCACTCCACATGGTGACATCAAGGTGGGGGGGAGAGAAGGCTTGGACTGACCCATGTTGTCTTGATTGAGCCTTAGTCATTCAGATTTGAGATTTGGAGGTCCAAATAGCACAAACTCACTTGTCAGCAGGAGGATTAGCTCCCAAGGTTGAATTCATTTGGAGAGCTGTGTGAGAAGTCACCTTGATAAAAGCCAGAACAATGAATTGTATTCTTTTGTGATAATGTTTAGAATCATTATTCAGAGAGCCCACCCTGAAAGGGCTTTTTGTGTGTAAAGCCTTTTAAATGTTTTTAACTAATCTCTATTTTTAAAAAGAACCCTGCTCTCTGTTCTGCTGTGCATATTATGTTTGATCAATGCTTTCTTTATGACTGAAGAGTGGAAAGTGTATTTTTCTTTGTCATTTTATTATTGTAATATGTTACACCGTTAGAATTTAATACCGAAGAGCAGCATGTTTTAACTTTTTATTTTTAAAGCGACACTACCGTGTTGGGGTGGGGTTTTTTTCCCCCAAGGTTAATTTATTGCTGGTGAAAAGTGTTAGGCTGGCAGCACCAAAGGTTACAAGTCAAAGCTCACCCTGTTTATCCCTCCTTACTTCTAAGATCTGCATGGATAATTGAAAATGCAAGCAGCAAGGCTCCCTAAACTGAGGTCCACTATTCCCAGCCCCATGGAAAAGGAGGATGTGGTGAACAATGGATTGGGAAAGGAATTGCCAGATCCCTGTTTAGCATTCACCAAATAATGTTAAATCTAAATGCCCATGTTGTGCAAGTGAATGGTGTCTTTCTTTTGTTATGTTTTTGATGCTTTACATTTTGTTTTCTTCCCAGAAAAGACTTCAGGGAGGAGTGAGGTCATGCTATATGTGCATTTAAGAGTAGGGACTGGTAGATAACTACCAGTGAGGCAGATTCCCAAAAGAGCTCTGTCTGGGCATCACAACAAGAAACTCAGATTGTAGAAAAATCAGCACAGCTTACCCTGTGTGTACTGAAACCTTCCTTAGACATGATCCTAAGTGTAGCTGCAAAGAAGGGTTTCTAGCAGGGTCCTCAGAGTAATTTCTTGCCCACATGCTCTTTAACATTGTGGGAAATGACCTCAAAGGAGTAGACAATGACTGATAAAACTGTATAAACAGTACAAGAATTGGGGGAATGATACTCTACATGATGACTCAAAACCACAGAAAGATGTGGATGGCTTGGTAAACTCAAGACTGGCAAGTACATTCCCCAACATGGTCAAACTTAAATGTATGCATCCAGCGTTAAAAAAAATCATCAAGCTATGCTTGGGGAGTAGTGTAGCCTGACTTGGGAAGCAGTGACAGTGGAAGGAGCAAGACAGGCCTCTGGGAGTTAACCAGCTGGAAGATAAACTTCCTTGTGATGGTGTGACTAAAAGGACTGCTCTAATTCTTGGATTTATAACCAGGTTAGGAGGTAGGATTATTACTTTTGTGCTGTCAGTGATAGACTTGCTACATCCTGCATCCACAAACTAGAAAGGTAACACTTATTGCTGCAGAAACAATTTAAAGATTGAAAACTATTCCTTATAATGCAAGTCTCGGAATGCTCTCTCTGCTTACCTTATTAAAGACAGCATTGACTTACAGTCAGCATGTAACCATGTGTGAAATATAAATGAAAACTGGAAAGCTTCATGGTCTTAGGTTTAATGAAGTCCACTGGCTGATTCTGGAAATATTTAGTTTAATTTTTGTTTTGTTTTGTTTCTTTTTATAATGGTATTAATTAAACGTTGGCAAAACATTTTGTGATTCATAAATTCTACACCTGTGGAAAATTTTTAAAATAAATCTAGATGTTTTAACTTTAAAACATAGTTCTACTTCAAAGAGGAATTAATTAAAAAAAAATCATTACTCTGATTTGTCCGCATCAGACAGGTGGCAGCAATGCCCACTTCTGTCTCTGCAGTTAAAGGAGACTGCTGGTTTTGCTAAGGGTAAAAGAATTATTTAAAAGGTAAGACGATGCAACTGAAATTGAAAAGAGGGAGAACATATATGATTTTAAATGGAAATTTTGATTTTACCATTAGATTCAAAACTAGCTAGTTGATCATCTTTATTCCTAACAGCTAGATTAGGAATATATTTCTATTTCCAGTACCTAAAGTAATTAAAAGGGGCTACAGGAAAGATGAGGAGGGACTCTTGATCAGGGAGTGTAGGGGTAGGATGAGAGGTAATGGTTTTC
This sequence comes from Athene cunicularia, assembly GCF_003259725.1. Lineage (NCBI taxonomy): Eukaryota > Metazoa > Chordata > Aves > Strigiformes > Strigidae > Athene > Athene cunicularia. The sequence goes on along the minus strand of NW_020799102.1, from coordinate 11,431,433 downwards.
AACTGAATGAGGGTAAATTTAGATTAGATAGAAAGAAGAAATTCTTCCCTGTGAGGGGGATGAGGCCCTGGCACAGGCTGCCCAGAGCAGCTGTGGCTGCCCCCTCCCTGGAAGGGTTCAAGGCCAGGTTGGACGGGGCTTTGGGCAACCTGGGCTGGTGGGAGGTGTCCCTGCCCATAGCAGGGGGTGGGACTGGATGGGCTTTAAGATCCCTTCCAACTCAAACCACTCTGTGATTCTATGATGATTCTGTGATTTTTAGCTAATGTTAGCCAGCTTGTTCATGTGAATTTTTCATACATGTGTCTAGATACCCTGATAAATCAATCCCTGATCACTGGTAATTTTTGTTCTCCCTCCTGAAATATTTCTCAGTAACTTTCCAGTATTGAAATTCCCAGAAACTAATGAAACATTCCATGCACAACCCTGTTCGATGGTATAATGCCTCCAGTTATGCAAACTAAAAGTGCTCAGTTGATGACTTTAATTAGCTGTTAAACGGTCCACTTCAGTTCCCTTTGTAATCTTCCTGCTGTGCTCCTGCTGTTTCTTACACCCTCAGTTTTCCTGGAAAATGTACTGTTATCCACTTACTCCTGAATAACTGTATACAGACTTTAATCAAATTGTCATCATGCACCAAAACTGCATCCATTTCAGCTGAACAAATCCAAACATTTGCTGAAGGCTACATTTCCACCCACCCAGCCCAAGTCTGGTGGTTTCTTGGCACTATTTAATGTAACCAAGAACTGCAAAATTAAAAACAAGTTTCCAAAATTCTCATGTGATTCTTGAACAAGTCCGGGTCCAGTTAAGTCAGTGAAAGGTTTGCTATTATCTTCAGTAAGAGAAGGATGATTCTTTTTGGTACAAGATAAAGAAACATTGTGTACAGGGTTTGACATTTTTCTCCCTCATGGCAAACAGGTAGAAACTGTGCAGTAAGAAACAACCCTCATATAACCACAACAAATAAGTCACTTACAATATTGTAAATCCCAGAGGAAACATAGTGCAAGTTGTCTTTCACAACTCAGTTTAAGAAAAGCATACAATAAACATTTACTGGTTTAATGGTTTAATAGGTGGAAAGATTAACATGCATTGTGGAATACAGGGTGTTTTTTTCTGCCTTTTAGACAGAGCAAAGTACTAGTAAAATCATTAATCTGCTTAGTGCACATAAGTGTTAAAATGAGATTGTACAGTGCCCAGTGTCTCCAATACTGTGTTCAGGTTTTGGGCCACTCACTAGAAAGACATTGAGGTGCTGGAGAGTGTCCAGTGAAGAACAACGGAGCTGGTGCAGGGTCTGGAGCACAGGTCTGATGGGGAGCGGCTGAGGGAACTGGGGGATTTTAGTCTGGAGAAGAGGAGGCTGAGGGGAGACCTCATGGCCCTCTACAGATACTTGAAAGGAGGTTATAGTGAGGTGGGTGTCAGTCTCTTTTCCCCAAGTAACAAGCAATAGGACAAGAAGAAATGGCCTCAAGTTGTGCCAGGGAAGGTTTAGATTAGGTATTAGGAAAAATGTCTTCACCAAAAGGGTTGTCAAGCATTGGAACAGGCTGCCCAGGGACGGGGTTGAGTCCCCATGCCTAAAGGTATTTAAAAGACGTGTGGACATAGTGCTTAGGGACATGGTTAGTGGTGGAGTTGGCAGTGTTGGGTTTACAGTTGGACTCGATGATCTTAAGGGTCTTTTCCAACCTAAATGGTTCTATGATTCTATGAAGTGAATTATTTATGGCAAGTTTCTTTACTCTGAATGTCAGTTGGTTCTATATACAACTACTCTCTGCAAGAATCTTCCTATCCTTCATCTGACAAAATAGTCTGCCACAGCTGTTCAACCGGGGATTTACAATGCAAGGCAGAAAAGCACATCAGCACATTTAGAGACATGACTTGATTTGTGGCTGTCAATTGAAATTACATGTATACATCTAAAATTAAGTGCCTGTGTTTCTGGATCAGAACCTTAAGAGCAACATGCAGAAAAGCCTCAGCTCCATGACTACGCTTTTAACTGACAACTTAGCCGAGGCCTCTGGAACACACCCAGGTATTTCACTCCCCCCACAGATAGAAAGGCCAAATTTCTGGTACATACTGAAGAAGAGTTCCTTTCTGTTTGCTAATTCTACTTATGAAGGATAAAAATCTTTAAAATGTGGGAGTGACAGTTTTAAATCCTTACGGCTTTCAATGAGAAAAATGAGGGGAAGGACCGCCTGACTTTCAGCCATCCTGCTGCCTCCCGGGAGCCCACTGCCACAGGCAAGATTCTTACTCAGCTCCTGGGCACAGTTGGCCAGCTGAGAGCAGGATCCCCTGAACATGGAGGCATCTAAAGCATCCAGCAGAAAGGCACAGAAAGGGACAGTGCCTTAAGGATTGCCTGCCCTGTGACAGCACTGTCAAGAAAAAGCCAGGGACAGAGTTTTTGCTCGCTCTTGTTATTCCTCAGCAGGTTTCTTCTGGACGCAGCACAGCTGAGACCAGGTGCTGGGACAGGTCCCATGTCTCTTTCCTTGCATGCTCCAGAGAGACACTGGCCCCCCCATTTTAAATGTCTGTATTTTGGATTTAGGAGATTAGAGATGCAGGCTGGGGAGATAATACAAATCTTTGTGAGGATCTTTTTGAAAACAGGACTAAGATCAAAGCAGTGATGAGCCAAAGCATCTTATCCGAGGTGTTTCCTTCCTTGCAATGACTCTTACATAACCTGCACCTGGTAAGGGAGAGATGCTTCAGATTCAAATGTACTGAAACTTGGGAAGAAATAATGTTGTGTCCTGCTTGATGATCTTACCTCTTTCCCATTGACTCATGACTTAATCCTTTCCAATCTTTACTTGGAGAATTTCAGCAAAGCTGTTAGCAGCTATGCCTGAGTAAAGAGTAAGCAGTGTGTGTTTTAAGCCAAAGCATCTTGCTAACATTTTTTTTTCTTTCTTTTCATCTTGCTAAATATTTTTTTACTGAGAATAAAGTAGGTCAATGTCAGTGTAGCTTCTGGAATTTGCAGACACAGCTGAAGGTTGGTGCTTTTGTGAAGAGAAAAGGAGTTTGAAGATAAGCAGTAATAAATAAGGCAGTTGGGGCCTATTCTTGAAGATAATAGGAACAAGGACAGGACAAACTAAACCAAGCCATCTCAAGACACAACGCAGCTACAAAACGCCTCCTGAACAGACCTTTGTGAGCAGGCGTGGGCACGGGGGTCAGCCAGCAGACACGGTGAGGAAGACTGCCAGCGACCACCAGGGACCCCTGGACACCAGCAACCAGCAAGAAACAGCATGCGTAATTAGGATGCAGATATTGTAATTGCTTCCAGAAAACCTAATGCATATGTAACTCATTTCTCGGGAAAGTTATGAATATGCATGATCTCACTGTATAAGAGCTGCGGTATGGATCTGGGGCGCGCTCACCTTTGCAGAGCTACTCACGTGTGTGTGTGCGCCCAGCGCTGCAATAAAGAATGCTGCTGTCTAACACTCCAGAAGGAGTCTCAGAGAGTTCCTCTGCTGGCTTTTATGGCAACAGTGTGAGTGTGTATCCAGATCTTTCTGCTCTTCCTTTCCAGCATTCCTCAACTCTGTATGCAGACCAACTGAGTTTTCCAAAGGCATAAGAATAATAGTTTATGGCACATGTGTTTATAATCCCTGATTTAAGAGTTCTTCACAGGAACTAATTTTTTAACCTGTCAAATGAAATAAATAAATAATGCTGTTATTTAATGAACACTGGGCAAACACCTGGTGAATGATGATGCATTAAAAATACCTATTTATTAATATTCAATTCAGTGAAACAAACCAAGGTACTCTCCTGGTATAGGACAATATTCACAATATCTACTTGCATCCAAGTGTTTATACAAAAGAAATTATAAACCCTGTTAATAGGCTGAGCTTTCCAGCTTCCACAGAAAATAGTTCATCTCATTTTTTTCTGTGCCAGTTACCCTTTCGAAAAGGAGAAAACTTCAAAAAGCTTTGCTTTTTCTTGCAGAATAAATCCCACTCTTAAGACTTAAGGGGATTGTGTCATTCCTCAACATTTTATCACCTCTGAGATAGACTGAAAACATTTCTCTGTACTTTTCTAACCCCTATTTTTCCTAATCAGGTAAATGTTTCTGCTGAGAATTATGAACTGTCCTGCTGAGAATGTGAGCATACACAATGGTGCTAAGCAACTGAACACATGCAGAAGTGGTCAAGACAGCATGTAATTGGAAGTGCATGTATCTCCTTACAAGATTTTGCTGCGAGGTACAGTTCTTTAAATTTTGCTGGCACTTAAAATGTCCATTTATTATAGCAAGCTTTTTATTATACGAAATCATTCAATTGTTCCTACGATTTACTGGGAAAGCTTTAGGCTGCAGTTAATGAGTTGCTCCTGGCCCAAAAAACACATTTTTAAATTAGTCAACTGAACTAAGACATTCACAATGTTGTTTATGATTTTTTGTGCCACCTATTTACTGCAAGAAACAAAGCATTCTCTTGGGTCCAACAACACCTTCACACCCTGCTGCTTGCTGTCACTAAACCTAGCTGTGAAGAGGTTAATTATGTCCCTCTTTAGGCCAGTTCTGTGCCTACAGACTTACACATCTTTTCAGATGTGTAGAGAAGTGTGTAGCCTTTTTCTGGATGGCTCCTTGTCCCCCCCGCCGTGCCCCTACCCCGGGAGGGTTTGAAGTGATTGGCATGCCACAGCAGCACACAGCAGGGAGGCACACAGCATTCACACCCAGAAGAGAACATCAAATCCTGAGCTGTACCTACCCAGGGGAGGGACAGCCCTATCTGGTTTTGCCAGCCAACTGACTTCATTGGTTTTTGCTTGGAAGAGAATTGAACCATGGAGTTAAGGACCTTTTGTGGATTATAATCTGCCTCCAGTCACAGAGCCTAAGATTTGTCAGATAAAGCATATTATCTAGTCTCAGCAGGCTTGAAGAGACACAGGGGAGGAAATCAAGCATTTCAGTGATGTCTTTTGTACCCATGATGGATGGCAGGTATAAAATCAGAGGCTTTGGTAAAACTATACAATTTAGGTCCAGGGGAATCACTGGTATTATGTGTATTGGATATGCAACACACAGGGTTCACGGACATTGTAGAGGATGTGATATTTCAAATATCCTATTCAGATTCTCTAATTAGACACTTTGATAACGAAACTCTAATAAGTCCATTTTCATAACAACACTCTGTCTAATAGGCACTTCCCCCTCTTTCTCATTCTCTTAGAAATATGAGCAATTATAGTACAACTGTGAAAGAATACTGCATTTTTGCATATTTTGGTCAGTCATAAACTAAATCAGTTATTCCAAATTGGTCAGAGCAGAACCTTAGTTTTTTACCCACTCATCAAATACATCAATCAGATGTAATTTTTTTTTTAACCTCTTTTCCTTTTTTGGCTAACTGTTTTGCAATTACCCCTACTTTAAAGAACACATTTCTGTACTGGAGAATGGTTATGTGTGCTAGTGGCTAATGCATTCCTGTTAGAAAAGAGGAATTATCTTATTTTGGACAATTATTAAAATTTAAGATACAAATTCCTTGGGTTTGAGCACACTGTGTATAGAAAGGACACATGGCAATTTACTGTACAAAGAGCTTGTGCTATTATGCAACACTAGGCTCACTAGGCTGGATTTCTTTCCTTATATTTTTTAATGCTCAGGAGGGTAGAGATATTTCAAAAGCAGAAACTACAATGGACACTGAATTATATTTCCATATGAAATTTAAATAAAATTGAAATGCATCACTCAAGCTAGACATCTACATACATACATACAAAAAAAAATCACTAAATCATATTTTTCTCCCAACTATGCTAATTATCTAAGATATATCATAAGAAACAAATCCATTGCTCCTCTTATGGGTGCATGACTTAGAGTATTTGTAATGAGATAACATAGGCTTTTAATGCTAGGTCTTTCAGAAAGCCACTCCAAGTCAGCAGTGGCTGTAAACAGCTTTCATCTAAAAACCATTGAAAACTGAGAAATGGCTTTTATTTCCCTGCTTCCCTCTTCTCCCAGGATTTCTGATAGGCGAGCTTTTACTTTATAGAGATTAACACAATTGGCAGGAAAGATGAGGTTTTGAATAAGCCATAGAGACTTATGCAATATCTCCAGATTAACATAAAACTCCATATGCATATCTCAGATCTTTATGCTGGTATAAGTATCATATGTCTTGGTCTTTGGCATCTTCTGAGAAAACAGGATAAGAAAAATTAAAAATGGTAGGCTACCTATAATCTTGGGTCAGTAATAGATAAAAAGCCATCTACATTTCCATGGACGTTCTCTAATCACCACTTTACCATGTTCCTGTGGAAGCTGCCCTGATACACAGCGGGAATGGGTCAGGTAAATCACATGATAGTTGTGTGGCTGATGACCAGAGTGAGCACAGCTGAACATTGCGCTCCAGCCATCTCTCTGCAACACCTCTGGGTGCCACTTGGAAGAAGGGAACGTGCTGCAGATAGACCGGCACTTGGCACTGGCCCTCCAGCTGACAGTACCTGTAATACTGCACAAACCACCCAATTTCTAACGAGCAGTTGCAGGAATACCAGTTCTAGATCCAACTGTACGGAGAAGCTGAGGGAATTAGCATGCCGAGAAACCCATGCTGTGGCAGATAGGCTGTTGTCAGTGCTTCGGCTGACTCAGGTTCTGCTTTCCATTCCTCTGCTGCACGGCAGACATAGGGACCAGGCACCTCAGTTCCTGGGTGTACGAGTTGAGGACTCAAGTTTTGTCTGATTCACAGCAGAGTTTTGCTTTCAGGTAGTCTCACGTGCCAGAGTACTGCAGTTAGAAATATCCTCGCTCCAGATAACAGGCAGCTCAAGGTGCAGATTAGCTTTTGAAAGAGGAGTGCAGTGACTGATCAAATCATGTGAGCCAGCTGTGCAGCAGACCAGTATCATCCAGTATGGTGAGATGTGCCCTGTGAAGCTGTTATATTCTCACTCTCCCTTTCTTACCTTCTCTTCCTTATGTTGACTTTTGAGGCTCTTACGGCTTCTTGTGGCTGGTATGACACGACACAGAACCTCAGAAATGGCAGTTAGCCACCATTTAGAGTGCCTGTGTGAAGAGGCAGGGAGGAGACCGTGGATTTATTTGGGGAAATGCTGAAAAAGTTTATTCACAAGAAGGGCTGCTTAAAAAGTAGCATAATGAACAGAGACTGATGCCTGACTCACAAATGCATATTGTTATTAGCTGTGATGTTGTCTATCCCAGGAAATTACTTTCAGAGTTGTTCTGCTGCTAATGAAACCTTGTGGGACTAACCCAATAAAAGGAATCCTCCTTAGAAAAACAGCCACCACAAAATCACAGCAAACGTTCCCATCCGGTTTTAGTAGACCTCAATTCTTTGAGCTGTCCTTTACCAAGTGTAGCTTGTGGTCTGCTGCCTCGAGTCTAGCATTAGCACTGGAGGACTACCATTTGCCCTGGAAAGGTTTCTGCAGAGCTAAAAGAATCTTTAGTTACAGGGATTCTGTTCCTAATTGAGCCTAAATAAGTCAGGAAAGAAAGTTAATCAGCTCGGCAGGCTGGAAGGTGATTTTGGTGATCTAGTAGCTGCCTGATAAATATGTGTCCACCACTGCAGTACCAGTATCTGATATTGCTTACAGAAGAAGAGCCAAGAACTGGACAGACTTTGTCTGTTTATTTAGGTCTTTTTTTTTTTTTGCTACACCTAATCACATCTGCCTGTCTTATTCTTAGGAGTCATTCAGGGATAGCTCTTCCTTTTCATCCAATCCAGAGATACATTCAAGGCAGAGACACACTTGGGTCAATGTAGGGAATTCAGTTTATCCTGGTGCTACCCATAATATAGCTTAAAAAGCCTTCTGCCTCTAGTTACAAATACAGCACTTTTATGTAATGTGAAATGATTGCATTCACAGTTATCTAGCTGACCGTATAGTCACAGAAGAGGAATCAGAAACAAAATGATAACTTGGGGGGAAAAACTGCCTCTTTTGTGTTGCTAAAGGAAAATTGGGTTGTTAATCTGATACATATAACTTTTAACTTAAACGGAAGAAAGAGCAAGCCAAAACGTTGACACTTTGTGTGCTTACTGCCTTCCGTAAAGCAGTACAATTTGCATCAGATAACACTTCACAGCTCTCCTTTTGGCAGGGACTGGAGGACCATACCAAATGAAATGCATCTATCTGAGCATCCAGCATTTCAAGTGCTAAGTGAAAAATACAAGCTCCCTATCCCCACCTGCTCCACTTGCTTTAACTTTCTTTTGTTGTTGTTTATCTTTGTCTCACCTGTCTTTAATTCATAGACTCTGGTATGAAGGGTTCCTGCTAAATTCAACTGCTTTGAGTTATCTGTGCTCTTGATGGTGTCTTCCCAGTCCAACTTTCCTGATACCCACCTTCATGTATACAGATTTGAAGGTTTTAAAGGACTTTAGAGCCTATCAACTAAATCCTAGATGATAGAAAACTTTCATCCTGGAAGGGCCTCTCATCATTTGATTTGTATCCCCGCACATGACCTGGAGGGAATGCTGCCACTGTCAGTGGGTGGGCAGGAAATCCATGCGCTTTCGGTTCACATCCATCATCAGCTGCAGAGCTGCTGCTTTGCAGAAAAAATAGTAACTGTCCTGAGAAGGCATTTAGCTGCTGTCGTTCTCAGCGCCTTCCTCATACATAAGCCGTGCTGTTCCTTCATGTGTGTCGCTCTCCCCTTCTTTCCTTCCGTTCGATGAAAAGAAATGATTTGTCCCGTTTTGTACAAGCATGATTTAACATGTCCATTTGGTGTGCTGTGGGGGCTACCAGGCAGAAAGAAGGTAGAAAATGCCAGAAATGTTTAAGGCCGGGAGTTGACAGAGTATATGCAATTGTCTGGGCATCCACACTGAAATGTGCACGTGATGGAGCTTAGGTTCCAGATGATCTATCTTTCTTACAAAAAAACTTGGATGATCTGAAACAGGTGCAGAGACATTTTGCAGTAAGTAGCTATGCTCATGCAACACAAGCAGAACTGCTTGATTTTAATACTGTTGCAATTAATTTAATAGGACATTATTCCATTATATTCCATGTCCACATATTTGGAAAGACAAAAATAGTATTTTGAATTCCTGCAAAAGCTTTGAAATAATTAGTAGCTTCAGTATAAGAGAACAGATAAACCTCATTATCTAGCAATTTCTTTACCAAAAGTCCCTACTAAAGTGATCATTGGAGCCAGCTGAGAGCAGGGCTACGAGCCACCTCTCTCTACTTTTCAAACTATGATGTTGTTTCAGCAGTATCTTAATTTTCACTCCAAATCTTGGCAGGTCAATTTCTTCTTCCATCCTTCCTAAGTAGAGGGCTGAAGTTTTCTTCCAAAGAGATCTTGGAAACAGAAATGCTATCACAGTCTGAAGTCTGCAGAATTGCAAGACTGGGTTTTTCTTCACATATTATGAACAACACATGCATATAGAAACTTTACTGAGCCAAACTGAACCCGACTAAGATATTCATGGATACTGTCACAAATCTGAATATGAACTTCAAGAGATAATGTTTCTGGTGCCTTGTAAAACTGTCCAAGTAAACCATTTGCTGAGAGGTGACTCTTCAGAGAACCACAGATACATAGCGGTGGTGCCGTGGCCTATTTACTTTTGCTATTGTGTAGTTACAGTGACATTTCTGCTACGATTTGAAGCACTGTTGTCAAATCAGTGAATTAATAGAAAGAACAGATCTGTGCTGCATTGCTAACAGTTACTGATGGTCTCGCTGACAGCCATCTGTCAGGTTTTCATACTGATACTAAAAAATGAGCCTTGGAATTACATAATAGTTATTGCTCTTTCGAAGTGCACTTTTATGACTTGGAGTATGCCAGCAAGGTGGGGGTAGCAGGGCAGGGGGGAAGGGAACAGGAACAGATGAAGCTAAAACCTAAGCTAAAGAGATGGAGACTGGATTTTTTTCTTGGAATACATCACTCTGAGTCCGTGGCTGAACTGGCAAATGCCAACATTCCAGACAATATCAGCCTGGTAAATAGCAAGCAGCCTGGAATCATGAAGTCTGGGAAGCAGGGAGATGAAAGCTGAAAAAGTAGAAAGATTTATGAAGGGAGGGGAAAACAAGTCTTTGTGGGAAGCTTTGGCTCCATTATTATGAGACATATTCTTTATCTGCTGCAGATGGTTAGCTCATCCCCTGAGGTGGAAAGGATGGGGAGAACACCTCCCAGGGCAGAAGAGTGGTCTGCAAATTGCTGGGGGTGGCTGTTGGGTTGTGTGAAGGTGGGGAGAGGCTGTGGAGGGAGAAGGGCAGTGCTGGTGGGCGTAAGTAATCTATAAGAACCAAAAAGCAGTTAGGACTGTCTGTGGAGAGGCTCAAAGGGTAGAGAGAGCAGTGTGGAATCAGGCTTCTGGGGACAGGATGATCCAGTTTTTAAGAATTCTAGAGCTGAGGGCCTACAGGAGAAACCTGTGAGTTCTTACCTGTTAAAATGAGAGGAGAAAGTAGCTAGTTCTGGCTGAGGAGGCGGCCAGCAAATTTGGGAGGGTTTTTTCAGTGGACTATCTGATTTGTGTTCTGGGAGGAGGGAATCCCGGCATTTGCTTTTCTTCTGAGCAGGCAGCAAGAGGAGGGGATATGCATGGCTGAGATCTCAGCCTAATTGAGAAAGAGCTACTTACAAGGTCTATTTCCTATTCTTTAACTCCTTATAAATACACTTTTTGTCTTTTCTCAAACTAATCAGATTTCCCCTTTAGTATATGGCAAATCTAATTTCACTTCATTTTGCTCATTTTTTCTCCTGAAGCCAATTTATTCCTCCCCCTTTGCTGTCATATCAAGCCTATTTTTCCCCATTTAAAGGGTTTTTTATAAATGTAGTTTCCTCTTCTTTTTTTTTTTTTTTCCTTTTACTCTTCTTTCTGTTTCTCTTTTTTTTTGTTCCTGAAGTTCTGTTTCTGATATTCTGACCTACCCTGGGAAAGAGAGGGTGAGCTGGCAGGGGTAGAAAGCTGTGACTGTCAGTGGTCCTTCTTCCTGGTCTCGAGATCTAATGCAAGATCAAGATAGCTGCTTTACCCTTGCCTTTCCACCGGGTTGCAGGGAGGGATGGAGGGAGGGAAGAGAGAGACTTCTAAAGCTAACTAGTCCTGCACTGGGTTGTAGGTAGTCTTGGTAGAGAAGAATGTTGGAAATTCAGTACACTAACTTTAGTGGCCTGAAGCCTGCTAATGAGTGCCATTAGCATAACATAATTGGTGCTTCTCTACCGGGAAAAATAGCTTCAGTCCTTCCCAGGAAACTTGTTCTATACTCCACTGAGTATATTGTAGGCTAGGAATAGCAGGTATCTGAAGCTGGCTTATCAGCATAACGCTATGACACCCTCCTACCCACATTGGACCTGCCTGCAGGGTTTCACAAATTAAAATCTGTCTCTGTTTTATGAAAAAAGAACTGCTTATTTAGACCAAGAAATAAAAATGTGAAAAATTATTGTCTAATATGACTGAGACCTAAAGCATGACATGGGCCAGGTTTGTGTCCCACCAGGAAGAAGACTAGCATTAATTCACTGTCTTGGTGGCTTTCCTCCAGACAGAATGTAGAGCAGGGGATGCTGCAGCAACCAGGAGTAGAGAATGAAAACTGTGGCTTTGCAGTTTAATAGTAACCCCATAAAATAATTGAAGCTGCAGAGTTGAATAGTCTGGTATTATTTTTAGCTGGAGGAAAAGTATTTTGACTTATAACCTTCAGAAGAGCAGGGAAACATGGAAAAAAAATAGGGAAATATATTCTCTCTGCTTATCTTTACCAGTCCACAGTTACTATTTCTCAAAATGGGTTTGCAGTGTACATAGCAGACAATGATCCTTGAGTGCCTGAGTCTGCTGGCACACCTAGAAATCAGATCCATGATTTACATACACCATCTTCTAAGACATTATTTGCCAACCAGCCCAGAATGGAGCAACTAAGCCAGTACTTGAAAACAAACAAACAAACAAACCACCCTGATGGAATATCACAGGCTGTTTCTAGTAACCTCAGTAGGACTTGGAAAGTCTCAAGACTTGAGAAATGACAATTGTCATCTGAGAAATGAAAATTTTCAACCTTTCACCCTGGTATAACATTAATGGCTTCAGAGTTCTCTGCTTCCTCTGACTGTTAGAACAGCCTGCAGTTAAACCTCTGTAAACTAACAACAAACTTGAGACTTGTGCCTGCTTTTGTGTAAAAGAGGAAAGAAAATGAGAGCACTTACTGAGATGTAGTTTTGAGATTAGCAAAACGCATCTGTTGTCAGAAGAAGAGGGAAAAGGTTGAGGAAAATATTTTTCTATTTGTTAAATTGTTTTACTGGGGACTTCAGGGAGCCATTGAGTACTTGCATTAGGAGCAAACAGAGGCTATTTTCAAAGGCTTGGTCTAAAACTCTTCCTGCCATAACAACAGGAAATAAAAATCACCAAAAATCATTCTGCAAAGTGTACTAACAACAAAAGGGGCTCTCAGTAAAATCATAAAAACCTTGAAGCTGTTCTGCAGGTACACCGTTAAGAACTTCTAATGTCTACACCTAGACCACAGCTATATGCTGGGTAGAGTGTGCTAGTACACTGAGAAAAGAGATCCCCCAAACCCAATATATTAGATCTGCTCATTTTACTGCAAAAAACCTATTCTGGGTCCAGGAAGTAAAACTGTACCTCTTTTAGTGAAGCTAGTGTCAAAAGCATGTAATAGTAAAGCAATAAATAACAGCAAAACAATATTTGATAATATAGCTTCAGGCAGTCCAGCCTGTGGTCCATCTATTTGTACCCAGGAAGGGCTGTGATGCTTTCATTATATAAAAAACAGAAAATGTCTTTTTGCTGATAAACATGTACATAGGAGTAATTGTGTAATGCAGCCTTCTCATTCAAACATCTTACTATGTAGAGCTTATGTATTATTTTTAAGCCAGAGTAATCATTCACAAAACTAAAAAGTACCTTTTGTTGTCTAACATTAAGCATACATGTGGACAACGTGTGGAATGAAGAGAGCAAGTGAAACCATAGCATCAGAAGAGTGCAGCTTGAATGCGTGCCATTCCCATGCATGGGACCTGAGACAGCAACTCCACCTGTCTGACTCTCACATCCATCCTAAACGCTTCAGGGGTAACTCCAAAACTTACAAGATAACCCACATCCATTTCCAGTGGTCTTTTCTTTCAGTATCCCTGGGAATCTTTCATTTCTCTCTCTCATGTTAATCAACATATGCCAGGTAATGGCAGGGAAGATGTACACAGTTAATCAGTGCCAATATGAGTAGATATTAACACTGATACTACTGTTTTTCTACATGTCTATTATTTCTCTGTACTATTTTTAGTTTTAAAATGCGTGTACAGAGAAATGATAATAGAGATGTAATAACACAGATTAGTTTAATGTACAGTATTCCCTAAGGGATGATATTCCTCCATATTACCATGGAAGAAAAGCAACATTTCAGTGCATAAGTGTATAGCTGACCTAAATATAGACAACTATTTGTGCATTTTTGCAAAAGATTAACTGAAAAGCCACAGTAAGGATTCAAAATAGGACTGTTATTCTAAAAGCTAAGGACTAATACTTGACTCTTCAAAGCTGTTTCAGTACTTAATTCCCACTGAGATCAAGAGTTTCCATTGTGTTTCCAGGTGTACTGATGGGAGCATTGTCAACAGATTAATTGAGTCCAGGTTTAAAAAATGCATTTTTGCAACAGACTTCAGGTTGTGGTTTCTAAAATAGGAAGTAGAGATGAAAAAAATTAAAACCTGAGTTCTGCTCTCTTGAATGTAGAGGAAAGCCCTTTCCCACCATGTAGACATAGATATGTGTGTTGTTACTGAAGAAAGTATGGCTAGAGTTGCTTGGGGAAGCTGGTTCTTGGGTGGCTTTGCTGCTGTCACTCACCTTTGTGTCTCCTGGCGATGGTCTGCTGTGCTCTGTTCCGGTGCTCAGGGTTCCTGTCACACCTGGAGTGCTGGGTCAAGTTCTGGGCTCCCCAGTACAAGACAGATACAGACTTACTGGAGTGAGTTCAACACAGGGACACAGAGATGAGTAGGGACTGGAGCATCTTTTATATAAGGAAAGGATTAAATGGGCTGAGAAACTTCCGCCTTCAGAAGAGAAGGTTCAGGGGGACCTTATCAATGTCTCTAGATACCTGATGTCAGGGAATGAAGACAATGGAGCCAAACTTTTCACAGTAGTGCCCAGTAACAGGGCAAGAGGCAAGGGGACAAATTTAAAAACAGGAAATTCCATCTGAACACAAGAAAACACTTTTTTACTCTGAGGGTGGTCAAGGAGTGGATTGAGTTGCCTTGAGAGTCTGTGGCATCTCCATCCTTGGAGACATTCAAAACCTGAGTGGACACTGCCCTGAGTAACCTGCTGTAGCTGACCCTGCTGCAGCAGGAGGGTTGGACGAGATGGTCTCAAGAGGTCCCTTCCAACCTAAATGATGCTATAAATATAATTTTACACATCTATATATACATGTCAATAAAGAGGAGAAATGTAAATTTGTGTATGTTACTTATAGTGAATTGATGCAATTGAATTGTTCCCTTTCACAAAAAAGCCTAGATATTTATAGGACCTAAATCTTGTGGCCTCACATAATCCTTAATATGTGATATTCCAAGAACAAAACATGCTCTTCAACCTGGCCTTTGCCAGTCCAAAGACATGCAGAACCTTGTTTTTCCAGAGAAAATATCTGCGTGTACTTGATCCTTCCATGGAGAGGAGGGAAGGGAAGGGAAGAGCTGTGTATGAGTGACATTAATCAGATCACGTACTGTATTATATGGTCACTTGTCCATGTGCTACAGCATGTGAGTCTACCACTACCAGGGGATGGAGAATCACATAGGAGAGCATTCTAGGTAATTTTCACTCCAGATGACAACATACACGCACACATACACAACAGTTGCCTACGATTTTTGTGCAGTTCTGGAGTAGGGTGGATGTCTGCTCAAGTGTTGCATCTGAATCTGATCCTATGAGCCTACAACTGCTTTTAGCTCAAAATCTGTTGAAAGGGCAAACAGCATAGCAAGTAAAGGTTTCCTACATTGCAGCTATTGGTTGAAGATGTAATACATCAAAGCAGAGCAGAGATGCAATCGTGCAGCAAGCTATTTTAAAAACTTTAATGAACCGTTTAAAATAAACTCATTGCAAGGTAATTTAACAACACTACTTTTACAATTAAATATACTATTTTAGCATGCAAATGTGGCACATTAATCCCATGTCAGGACAGAAAATGAAGTGAAACTGAAGGGATTCTGATACATGAAAGTCATCTCAGTAATTTCTCATCACTTCATGGTGCTCTTAAGCGGCGTAATGAAAGAATGAATTGATTTAAACAACATTTTGTTGGAGCAATGGGGTTTGTGGAATTAAATTAACTTGACAGTTTGCTGTAAGAGCAGACCTGCATGGCATTATGTTATTCTAGAAATTAATTTCCTTTCCTCTCCAGAGTTATTTTTGTTTTGTTTTGGGGTTGAAGTTTTCTTTCTTACTTATTTTCATAACATTCGCTAAGGACTTTTGTGCTCATTTTCCACATTCATCACTTCATTAAAATGAATAAAAAATGCTCACTCAGGTTCTCGTTATCAGGTTCCTGAAGACAGGAATCAGCAAGAATTCTTTTGATTTATTTCTTAAAAATAATGCACTATTTCTCTTTCCTTGTTTGTATTAAATCCTTCTTTTCTCTGTTAGGGTATATGGTGGAATAGAAGAATATTCACCAGGAAAATACAGAGTCAGATTATGCAGGGCTATGAAGGGAAAAATATAGTCTTTTGATGAAGGAAAACATCACGCCTTTCAATATATCTAGTCACATTTGTGGGCAGTCGTGGTAAATGTTGCAGTATTTGTAAGAGCAAATACCTAGGTTAGATAGGACTCATGTATTTGTCTAGGCATGTCTTTAGCTCTAAAAAATGTCAGCAGTGTTTAGACAGAGAATGTGATGCTCAGACTCCTAAGATCCAGATCTTAAACTTTGTTATCTCCATTGGTAATACTCAGATAATGTGCCATTTGATATTATAGTGTAGGCTACACACTATCCCTTGCACTCCCATCAGGAAGGAACTCCCATTGGCACTAACTGGAGATATGCACATGACTAAAAGGGCCTTTCATTACCAAGCAACTTCCCTTTATTTTATTCCTTCAAACCCATATTGTTTGGAGGAAGGGAGCAGTTGGGAACATCAGTTCTCCAGCCAGAAAAATTCACATTTGCTCAAACTAAAGAGCAAGCAATCTGGTAAGAAATGTCAGGACATGCTTGTGAGGACCGTATGTCTACGGTGCCTTTCTCTCTTATTGTAAAAATTAACCGAAATGGTAACAATGGTTGCCAGGTATTTGGCATTTTGCTGAGACCTGAAGATGTAGTATTTCTAATACTTTGAGAAAATCAGATTTAACACTTGCTAATGATAATGTATGTCATACCTATAGTGCTGTTTCCTTAGCTTGATATCAAGAGTTGATTCCTATTGAGTTTCTGCAATAACCACAGAAAGAGATAAAGAAAGATAGCATTATGCTCTGCTGTCTCAGAGTAATGGTGGCTATTTGCTTTAATGCACTTCCTTTATCAAGGTTTACTTGGTGTCACTTTGTTCCCCAGAAAAGCCCAGCATGTGTTTCACTGGTCTCCAGATCCCCGTGCCCTGGGGAGGGAGGTGCTGCCAAACCCAAGGTGGATAAACCTTGTTTGTTCTGGCCCGTATTGGGCTCTGGGCTCTCACCATCTGCATTTCTCTGGTTTGATCAGCTGCCACAACTTCTGAAGTGCCAGCTTTTGTTAGTGCAATTACTGTGACACAAAAATGAAGTGACATACCCAGAGCCAAAGAGTTTGACCACCTTGTCACAGTCTTAAAACCCTGCCAGGGCTCCCAGAGTTCTCCCAGGGCTCTCAGAGGTCCAGTTTCTTTCCCTGCTTACCTCTTCACAACTCACAGCTCTTGTTTTGCTTGCTTGCTTGGTGCAGCGTAGACTACTTCTCATCTGTGTAGCAAAGTTAGGAAATAGGGTGAGAGACTCAAAATGTTTTTCAAGAACTACCAAAGACCTTTTCCTTGTGATGTGATGAAAATGCTGAGGGGGGGATGACAATTTATACATTAATATATTTTAGTTCTTTTTTTAAGCATACCAAAGCAATTCATTAAGTGGCAAATACTTCTTTCTCCTATTCTACCTATTCTCCTTTCTACCTGTTTTCTATATCCTAGAAATATCAGGAAGAGTCCTTTTCAAAATGCTCCCACCATATTGATCAATTTTGCACATCAATAGCAAGGACCCCAGCTGCCTATGTTTCTTTGTAGTTCACCTTTTTTAGACACTTCATGTTTCTGTGAGAAGGGAATAAAAGATTTTTATCTCTCTGAGCTATGGAAGATAGTTTCCTTGCAGACAAGCTTCCTTTCTCAGGAATGTTCTCTAGAATTAATTATTTGAATAATATAAGTAGCATGTAACAAAAGACCAGATGCTAAAACCTAAATTGCAAAGCCCTGTTTCATAGTATTGCATTAGAAGCAAACAAACATGAACAAAAACCCCAAACCTTTTCTTAATGTATCTTCCTGGCAGTGCTGTGTATTTTTAGCATCTATTCAGATCTTTCTGTAGCCCTGCTTCAGACATAATGTCATATATTTATACCAATAGTGAAAGCTATTTACAAAGAAAATCTTAATTCAGTATCAGTGATTTGCTTTTTTTCCTGCAGATTCCATGCTTACAGATTTTAGCAGGAAATTTACTGAAGTACAGGAGGCCAAGTGACTTGTTCAGCTCACACAAGGGGTCATCTTTCCCCAACTTTAGAGGTCAGGACATTGCTGTGCTTTGCACATCAGGGACAATTAGGTTTCATAGAATCACAGACTGGTTTGAGTTAGAAGGAACCTTAAAGTTCATCCAGTTCCAACCCCCTGCCCTGGGCAGGGACACCTTCCACTAGCCCAGGTTGCCCAAAGCCCCGTCCAACCTGGCCTTGAACCCTTCCAGGGAGGGGGCAGCCACAGCTGCTCTGGGCAACCTGTGCCAGGGCCTCACCCCCCTCACAGGGAAGAATTTCTTCCTTACATCTAATCTAAATCTGCCCTCTGTCAGTTTAAAACTGTTACCCTTCATCTTATCCCCACATTCCCTGATCAAGACTCCCTCCCCATCTTTCCTGTAGCCCCATTAAGTCCTGGGGGGCCGCTCTAAGGTCTCCCCAGAGCCTTCTCTTCTCCAGCTGAACCCCCCAACTCTCTCAGCCTGTCCTCACAGGGGGGTGCCCCAGCCCCCCCAGCATCTTCGTGGCCTCCTCTGGCCCCACTCGAGCGGGTCCGTGTCCTTCTGCTGTTGGTGCCCCCAGAGCTGGACCCAGCACTGCAGGGGGGTCTCACAGAGCGGAGCAGAGGGGCAGAATCCCCCCCTCGCCCTGCTGCCCACACTGCTCTGGGTGCAGCCCAGCACACGGGTGGCTTTCTGGGCTGTGAGCGCACACTGCTGGCTCATGGTCAGTTTTCCATTCACTAACACCCCCAAGTCCTTCTCCTTGGGGCTGCTCTCAATCCACTCATGGCCCAGCCTGTGTTTGTGCTCGGGATTGCCCCAACCCATGTGCAGGACCTTGCACTTGGCCTTGTTGAACTCCATGAAGTTTGCACGGTCCCACCTCTTCAGCCTGTCCAGGTCCCTCTGGTCCCACCTCTTCAGCCTGTCCAGGTCCCCCTTTGTCTATATGTCGACCGCACCACACAGCGTGGTGTCATTATGTTTGCATTAAGCATGATTTACAGGTTTTTGAGCCATATTCTAGTAACAGATGTACGCTTATGGCTTTCAGTAGGCACAATGCAAGTTGAATCTATGCATCCAAAGACGAATATGGCTTGTGATTTCTATGCATCAGATTTAATCAATAAACTCAACAGACCAAGTGTTTTCATAGTTTTACTCTATTGACTTTTGCACAGTTACACCAGAGGTAAATCTGTCCCAGTGAGAGCATCTAATTCAGATTAAATATTCTGACTGCTGTTCAGCAAGACATTATAAAACCTGGGTGGTGGTGGTGGTGTCACTGGCAGTGTAAAGGAACATTTTCGTGGAAGTGATATGCTACACTGTAAAGATTTTATCAGTGCAGCTGAATAAACAATCAATGGCCAGCTACACCCTGTTGAAGAAGTACCACTACCACATCTCACGTAATCTGTGGAAATTTTCCAGCACATATCTTTGATTTTCTTAAGAGCTGAGATTTTTCATAGTTTAGGCTGTTATGCGTAGGAGGTGTATGTCCTCTGCTTGATATAGAAAGATGGGAAACAGGGTATTATATTTTCCTTTTAAATATATATACTTATTGGATATAGCAATGTTAATTTTCAAGTGGGTATGTTCTACATCCTAAAATCGAGATTGTATTAACTATTAATAACTATAAATATTAAAAAGCACTACAATTATGTATTCCACAAAAAGGCAAAGATATATCCTAGTATGTTAAAAGTAGTGGGTTGGTTGTTTAACTGTTGGTTAGCTGTTTTCCTTTAACCTTATTTGCAAGCTTTAAGAGATTTTGTCAGTCAATAAAGCTGTATCAAACAACATTTTTCAACAAAGACCAGATCCCCTGTTTACGTCCACTGCTGCAGCTCTATTCAGTCCGGCATGCCAATAGCAGAGGATATGGCCAAGAGTCTTTAACTAGTTAATTTTTTAACATTTAGTACTGGGCCTTAGTTTGGGTTTTGAAACTAATTACTGGCATATATTCAACTGGGAGTTCTGCTTAAAAATTTATGATATACCATGGTCTTTTATTTTCCAAATAAAGTATCTGTTTTAATGAGTGTTTTGTATCTGCTGGGAAGTACACGCTAATCAAGTAGGAGCTTTTATGCAGGCAGCCTAGGACTGAACAATAACGATTGCATTGAATGACATTCACCTCATATAGAGGGGTAACGTGAGACCTAGGCACAAGGCTTTCTGTAACTGAAGTGGAACTGAAGTGGTCTGCATGATGCTCCTCTAAGAACCCTCTCCACAGATTTTATGCACAGTGAATCTTATTAAATAAATGTCGTGCAACAGTATTGATGCAAATGTACATCTAAAGTATATTATTTTTGCCAGGAACTTCAGTGCCCTAGACCTAATTCTGAAGCCTTGACTGTTAAGCCTAACATGAGCAAGAATTTTTCCAAGTGTGAATTTCAGAACTGTTCCTCACAAAAATCGAATAGGATGTGTGGCTGTAGCAGATGTGTCTCTCTTATGGGAATGTCCTAATTTCAAAGGCTTCTCACAGATTCTCATATGAAGTTGTTGAGGGTGTTAAATTAAGCCTTTGGGTATTAAGGAGTACCAGCTACAATAAATACAGAGAAACTTAGAATTTTCTGTGCTGGAACAGATCAATGAGCCATTTAATTTGTTATCCCTCCTCCAGCAGTGGCCGGTGCCAAATGCTGTAGAGAAAACTCTCTTCAGAGCATCTGTGCTGACAAAGTTCTGCTGTATCTTTCCTGAGAAATGTATAGTTACTAAACAATAGATCAGGCTTCCTTTGAAAAATGAAAACTGCATCTTTAGAAGTTATTACTTCACAGGCTTTTCAGCATAACCAGTTGTGACAAAAAATGTAAGTGATTTGCAGTGGAGCACTGCAATATCAGAACAGCATACTGATATTGAATGCATCCATAACACTGTTTCTGGTACATCATGATTTTAAATACCAGAGATCTGCTGATGATTATACCAGAACTATCATTCATCTGATTATTATTAAGCAGCATGATCCAGACCAGTGACTTCAATAGCTATAAAACAGGATACTCTTAAAAAAGACTGATATTCTTCTTGGTTAAATATGCATCAGGTTTTAGGGTTATGACTTTGTTTGTTTATCTTTGTGGGGCCATTTTAATAATCCTAAAATTTTGCATAATGACGCTGACATAAATTATTTTTATTTGATGATTCTTTCAGCCATGTGTAATGTGACTAGTCTTTCCTGAACCTGTAGTAAATACTCCAAGAGGCCAATTTCTGTTGAAACTATCAAGTACTCTACTGGAAAATTCAAATTCGTTTAAAACATTAACTTCCTTCTCATTTAATCTTTCTCTGCTAAGGGTTTACAACTGATTTTATGACTTTGGGTTGATTAATTTTAATGCAATTCTTTCTTTGTTCTTTGATCAAGTTTCTCCATTTTCAGTACAGATTTAATTGTACTTTTCTAAAGTCATCTGTCATCTTCCTATATGCACATTCCACTCAAAGTAGTAAAACCTTGTGAAGATACTGCCTTGTTGGCTTTGTTTATTGCAATGTGCACCTGCAAATCGTTAATGGAAGATATAGAGCCTCTCAACGCTTTTAATGTCGCCCCAGTTGATCATATGCTCTCTTTTTTCATCAATATGTGTGTAAGCTCTGGGCATCTGTTATGACAGCACCTTCCCTTTTGGGGAAATCTTAGTAAATGCTATTATTGTCACTGAATTGAGTAATTTCTCTCAGTTTACCATGGCTTGATGTGAGGCACACCCCTTGGACAAAAGTCTTAATGAGAGGTACAAAGCAAACAAGCAACAGGAGTTAAATTATGTGATGTTTTTAGAGATGGTAATATTTTCAGCTTTCTCAGTTGCATTGTTCTGCTTTTTTAGATTGAAGGAAGATAATAAAAAAATACCAGTAAGTTTGTCCATAAAATAAGGTGTTTCCTCTATGAGATGTCAGGTGACAACAACCCACTGAGCACATTCTCTCACATTTGTCTCTATGCAAGAGACAGCTTGAATTGTAATCCAAATTCACACGGTCCCTGTTCTGCACCCCCTCTGTCAGTGTAGTTTGCTCTTAGCCCTTTGCAAGGTGCAGTTCATCCACCCAGTGGACTCAGGTGCTTGAGCCATCATTTAGGGTTAAACAGCACCAAAGCTCCTTCCCTTTGCTTTCCTGTTGCCAAATTGCACAAGCAGATCCTAATCTGTCATTGTGGACAAAAGTATAAATTAAAGACTCCTTCAAGTGAGTGAAGTTGTGGGGAGCTTAGTTTGAGTCCTGGGGAGCCAGATAATGGTCAAGGACTACATACAGTGACGAGTGCTTACACAAATAAAACCAGCTAAAATCAATTGGCTTCAGGAGTCCTTAATTTTCATTTGAGGTGTGTTCAGTATGTAGTGATAATAATAGTTGGCTTTTCATATTTATATTTTACTGCCAAGAAAAATTAAAAGATAGCCATCATCCCTAGATATATGCCAAAGGCATACCATAATACAATAAACAAGGATGAGGAGTTGAGACATCCATGCCATAAAGCAATGACTGTTGTGAAGATATTAATACCAGGATTTTATAAGCACAGTATCTTCTTGTAAGAAACTACTTTGTGGGTCCTTTTTCTCCCTCTTGTAAGCTTAAAACATATTAATCTCTAACTAAGATTATTTTTAGTAGCAAACAATTACATTAAGAAAAAATACAGAAATAAATGCTAGCACAAGCAGATCAGGAAAATGTTCTCATGATAATGATCAAAGCTTGTTGCCTTTCTTCTAGTGAAGTTTATTAAAATTAATATTATTTACTCCTTACATGACACAAAGTCCATACCTTTTAACAGAGGGGAATTATTTTTGATGGTACCTAGACACCATGACGATAGGCACACCAGGGAAGCCAGCCTTGTTCTGTCTGATTCCTAGTCACAGCAGTAGTCATAGAAACACGGCACCAAAAGAGATGTGAAGTCCATTCTCCTACTCTTACAGGCAATCACAGTGTTCAGTCCCATTCATCAAACCCCATTTTAAAAGTGGTTTCATTTAATGAAGTCAATTAAGAGCAGAGATGGATGGACAGAATACATAGGTAACTGCATATTAGCCTTTTCTGGGTTTAGTCTCCTCAGTAGAAGGATTCCTTTTTTTTTCTTTTTACTTTGTTTTACCTAGGATCTCTAGTGTGCCTCTGCTTCCTCCCTGGGTTGGGTTCCTTTATATAGAAGGAACAGATTGGTATTAAAACCCTTAAATCCTTTGGGGGTCTGATAGAAGAATGCATGCTTTAGAGGAAAGCAATCCCTGTGACATCTTTGCAGCCTAACAAAAACATTATTTTGTCATTAAGTGATTTTTCTCTGTTGTTTTAGTAACAGCAACCATCAATCACATTCCAGGAGTACAACAGAGATTAAGAAACTTGTTTTCTTTTATACCTGTAATTGTGCTTCATTAATGAACAATGAACAGCCGTTTCTCTATAATCTGTATGAGTTTCAGTGACACAGAAAATTACATGGGAAAAAGCTTTGATTTGATTTGATTTAAAGAGGATTTGGGTCTAGCTTTTACAGATTGTCATGGCTCTTCACCTTCCTGATGTTAACTCAGACTACCAGCAAAGGATTTCCTGGTCTTGGTATTCAGTCCTAGGACCAAGGAAAAGCACATTTTCCAACTGTCTCAGAGCTTGACCTGGCATTTAGCTCTCTTAGCAGATTGCAGATAGCTAGATTACAGATTTCTTGTAACCTACCGTGCTTTTTGTAGCATGATCTTGAGGTGCTGCCTAATTTGTCTCCTTTAGGCAAACTGGCCATTTCAGAGTTTCTTGAGTATCTTGTCAACAGAAGGCTTATGGAAGGCTTTCTCACCTCTGGTTTCAGGAGGCAGGATTCTATTCCACAGAGAGAAGCAGAAAGTGACACTAGAAGAGCAACATTAACATTATAGATTTCAGGCAGGAGGTTTTATTTAGCCATTTGTCAGAAAGCAATTAAGTGCCCATGTCAACGCTTTCATCACTGACTGTCTCAGTTAGGCAGATTTTAAATTCCAAGTGAGTAATTTTCCTGTCAAAATTCATTCCTTTGCAGTTACAGGGGCCACAGGCTATTTCTGCAAGTCTCTGCCCAGAAGTAGGCGTCTAATTTTAGTGTGGTAGACAACACAGTTTAGGGGTGCTAGGACTGCTCAACACTCCGGAAGATTAGTTTAGAGATGATACTGAAATGTTTTTTAGCAAGAGGTCTGTTAAGGAGGAATTCCAGAGAACACACATGGCTTTGGAAGGCTAACAGTTCTAACAAATGGGGAAAAAAGCTTAAGGAATTAATGCTTGTAATATGAAATGTCCAACTATGAGAACATGTTTTTTATAACTCTCCTCTCAACTTTACCCAGCTAGAATTTCTTTTTCTCTTAACATTTTGTTTTCCTTTAGGCCATTATACATAGTCACAGGACATGGTATACATTATTTTGGTTCTTAAGCTACTTTGAAAATCTGAGCTGCCTTAGGATTACCAGATCTGAGCTTAAAAATTATTTTTGGTCACACCATTGCCTATGAGACCAATTTTTTGGAAACACTGGACACTACCTTGCAAACTCTACATTTGTATGTTCTTTAGAAAAATAACGTTGTTTTACTAAAACAGAGCAATAACGTTGCTTTACTAAAACAGAGCAAGTATTTCTAACCAATTCATTAATATGCAGCCTATCAGTGAATAGTTGCCCAGAATAATTTCCTTCCACCCTGTGTGGTGGCCACTATAAAATGTGCTTTGTGGTCTCAGCCTATCTCATGAAGGGGAATAAACCATAAAACTAATCCCAAGAGAAAGAAAAAAATGGGTATTACTTGGCAACATTTCTGACTCAGACAGAAGACAGGACACACTGGAACCAGGCTAAGACTTCTCTGAAGTGCAGTCAGTAGGGTGAGCTCATGGCCCATTAAATGGGAAAATTTCAGACTCCACAAGTCCTAACATCACATCTCTTTGGGGTGTATCTGGATAATTTAATTCTTCAGGATTGCTGCACAACCTCTTCTCCCAAATATTTAAACTCACAAATGAGGGGGGGGAAACACAGTAAAAGATGGAAATTAACACAGCCAAAGATGTGATTTCTCATTGCAAATGACGTAGGAGTGCACATGATGCTCAGATACCCCAGACCACCTGTTAACTTCCCACTGCCTTCAGGCTCAGTCTCTGGTCCTTCCCTTCTATGTCTCCAGCAAAGGGATGGCTACTTTGTGGTTTTGCACAGATTTGCTTAGAGTCCTCTTTTGTAGAAAAGACTTTTGGAGAAAATCAGTATCCTACTAGGAAAGAACTTGATTGGAAAGAGGTCCAGGTATTTCTTCACAGACTTTTTTTGTTCACAGCACGTTAGTTCTGTGACTTCTCATTTGTGTGTATACATAACAGTGAAGGCAGAGGAAGTTAAAATACTACTATATAAGGCCCCAAATCAGAAATGAGCTATCTATCAAAATTCTTAGCACGCTTTTCCTCAGTATTGCTTTGTGTCACAGAATTTCCTGATACCGTCTAGAACAGGCTCTAGAGCAAGGCTTGGATTTCCTGAAGCCTTCTTGATATTGGTCTGGAAGCAATGACTGTACTGGCATTTCTGGGACCTACTTGGATAAGGTATATCTTACTTCATGCATTCATAAAGCAAAAATGCATAACAGTATTTCAAAACATTTTCCAAACTGACGGGTTTATCCCCACTGAAAGTCAAAGTAAATCTCTGTGTGTTAGTCAGAGGAGCACTTCAGCCAAGGGTCAGTGCTGGAATGCCCTAATGCTGAAAATTAGGAAAACGTATGTGTTTCCATTCTTTTTTTATTAATTTCTTTCATTTATTTCTTTCTGTCCATTATTTTTATTTCAAAATATAATACACCTTTATCTGAAAAGAACTAATTGTAAAGCATAAGACTTGTGTAGACATAAGGAACGTGTAATAGCCCTTTCTCCTGGGCACTTCTCTATGACATATTTCTACCAGTGAAGACACTGGTCTTTTCATATAAGCAGTAAATATTTTCATTCCTGTATTTGGCTTCTATTCACCAATGCAATAAGTGATTCATCACTAGAGTAGATGAATAACTTATGTCTGACTAAGAAATTTCTACTATGCCACTGCAACTACAGACCTCAGTGATGTAGGTACAATGTCTAGCATAAAAAGCTCCTCGGGCTTTTGTTTGCTTACACCTACTCCCCATAACAGCCCACAAATTTGTATTGCTTCTTATACCACAATCTTAATGTTACTGAAGTGAATTTGTTAACATTGTTCATTGTCTTGTTTGCAAGATAAAGCCAATCAGCAAGCTACTGTTAACCCAATTTATTTGCAAGAGTTATTTTCCAAGCAAAGAGAAATTACAGCAATTGTTCATCATTAATTTTGTTAATAGAGGTATGTTCATTTGTACTACCTTGTAAACAAGGTACTGCATTATACAGTAGGCATACTACTAAACTTGGGATGCTGTTTAATGTCCTCATTTTATTCTGTATAATCACAGCATTTTCCAAGAACCCATGACTAATAACCTTGAGGCAAAGCTCTTTGTGAATTTTGAAGAACCAAGAACCTGAGTTTTGGAACCAGTCCTGAATATTATAAATCTTCACCTATATCAGAACCCAAGCAAATGTAAAGTGAATTATTGAGGCAACCAGCTTAGCAAGATTCTAAAAAAGGATTAGACACATATGAATACTGTAAAAAAAGCTTCTGCAGTTACAGTAGGTAGGATAAAATTACAAGGGCTATCAGCCCACATACTTCAAGGCATAAGCCGATCACCAGCTTGAGTCAGGAAGAATGTTCTCTCATGGGAATTATTTTTATCTATAATGCAATTACATGCATTATAAAACACTTAAGTTCCTGATGAATCAAACATTGACCGCTACTGAGAGACAGCAAACTAACAGACTAATTGATCTGGTTTTGATATGGAAATTTCAAAGTACATAGACTTGAGGAGTAACCAAGCAGCTTTTAATGAAAACTTTCAGACAGGAAACTGAAGGCACTTTATAAGAAAAATAAGTTTCAGTATCCTCATTTTACAGATTAGGAAATGAGACCAAGAAGAGGGCAGTGACTTAACCAAAGTCACAAGTCAAGCACAGTCAAAGCCAAGTGTATCCTGCAGTCTTCTGAGTCTTACACCAGTGCTCATCCTGTTGGGCCTGTGGCTTGTTCAGTTTTATTCAGTTTTGTCTTCACAAAATTGTCTTAATGCAAGTTCTTCATGAATCTGTTTCACTGGAAGCACTCCAAGTCAGTTTCATAGAACTGTCTTCACATAAATCATTTGGAGTTGTGTTTGTGTGGATCAGTCACCTACCAAGGTGACTGATCCACACAAACTGAGAGTTGCTACATGGGAAAATAGACTGTCGTCACTGAAACAGAACAACTTTACCATTCTTGCAATGAAGATTTTTCTCCCTGGGGCAGGCGAATTTCCATTTAAAGTGTTTTTGCTCTAGAACAATTATTCCACTGTCCTTAAATATGTGCAAAGAAATGGTGCTTGGGTGTGGATGTTGAGACAAGAGGTTTCTCTCTCTCTTGCTAGTGGGGTGGGAGAGGTTGGGCCCTGTGCGCAGGAGGTGTGAGCACTGGCCATTTGATCATATGCCCTGTGGCAACCTGTTCGTGGCCACTGTTAAGTCTCATGTGTAGAGGCTGTTTCTCCTCCTGTTTCCAACTCTCTCTGGTCCCTCAGGACTGCTATTCTCCAATGCTGACACTTGAAAAACAGACCTGCCCAGCACAAAGAGCTGTGAAAGAGGTCTATGATATGCAAACACAGTCACTACGTGACAAAGCAGACATTAATTTTGTTTATATGTAATGAAAGGGAAGAGATTTGTTCCCTTTTAATATCACAAAAAGGAGATCACTGGATATGGAGTGAAAAGAAGACAAGGAGAAAGCCTGAGAAGGAGAGCTATAGAATAAATTCAAAGAAGTAGCAGGTTACCGGAGTATGTACCTGAACATGATAAGGTAGGAATCCAGTCAAAACTCCAGAAAGGTCTTAGATTATCCAAAGAGCTTTGGTTTGGCGGTGTCTGTTGCTGCTTCTGTGAGCTGGGGTTTCTGACTAGTTCCTCTCCCCAGCTTTTCCACAGGATTACAGTGATAAAAACAGGGAATACACAGGAGGCATAGTAGTCCCCAGTCCAAGGAAACACTGTCCACCAGTACTGCTGTGATTATGATTAGAGGATATCTCATAAAATAGTTGGACTCAGATTTGCTGTCTTCTCTGCAGTGTAGCAGGTCCATCAATGGTTGTTTATACTTTTTTCTTTCCAGTTGAATCTGTCTTCATCTTGTCACCATGAATTTGTCATGGATTTTGATGGGAACAAATATTGGCATATACAAATGTTGATGGTCCCATGCATAATCCTACTCCTGTTGAAATGAACCTTAAAAATCCTGTTGATGTCTGGAATGTGGGATTACAGTATATAGCATGGGTGAAACTGTCCTCCAGAACTGGAACAACATTCCAAACCATGGCTTTCCAAGTGCTCGGGTCATTCTCGGAGTGGTAGGTAACATTTTCAATGGCAGGTTCTTGTTGCTTTTGCTGGTGTTACACCTAATAAGTATCCAAGGAAAAAGCAGGGTCATGCATCTGATCTGGGCTCTGCAACAAACCTGGTAACTGCCAGTACAATTTCCATTATGAGACCTGGTCTCTTAGGAGACCATCACACCATGAAGGGGACTCACGTACAACGTACCTCTAGTGACAGCAGTTAAGAAAGCTGGCTGGTCTTGTTATGCCTGAGCACTACAGAGCCTGGCTTGTGTATAATGCTGCACTGTAGGTGACCTCCTTTGTATTTTGAACATACTTATGTTCTCATTTGTCCTTGCTCTCGATACAGTCCTAACTGCTTAATGCGTCCTCCTGATTCAAAGTCACTGAAGTGACGCTTTGTCATAAGATTAAATATCTTTCTTTTCAGCTGTCCAAAGGAAAAAGCAATGACAGTGTTATATTTATTGGAACGTTGATGTCAAATCAAATCAATTGTTTTGCCCAATGGTCACTAAATCTGTCATTTAGACTTTAGGCACTGAGGGAGACAGGAGAGGGAAAAAGATCAAACCAAGCCAAATTGAATGAAGCCATATCAATATTAAAGTTCTGTAGAAGTCAATGAAAAGAGATGTTTGATTTTATGGGATTTGTAAATCATTGTATGTACTGTGTGATATATAGTATAGGAATGAATGTAAGATAGCCATTTACAAAAAAAAAAAAAAAAAAAAAAAAAAAAAAAAAAAAAAAAATGGATGAGAGTCCATCCAGGCATGCAAGGAGGGATGATTTGCAGTGCGAATAAGTGAGGCTACTCAATGGGCCTGTGGACCAAAGCTAATGAATGTCTAATTTTACAATTTTTCTAGTGACAAAATGTTCTTACTCTTGCAATTTTACCCTTTACACAGTGTTTGAGGACTAGTATATTTTTTTGAAAAGTCATCTACTAGAGAACGCCTTTTCATTAGATTCTGATATTTATGATATTTCTTATCCCATTGGCAATAGCTATTTTGGCATTAACGTCATCATTTGATCCCAATGACCAATATCCAAAGCAAAAACTAATTACACCATTTGTCAGTTGTCATTTCTGTGTGGTGCAGGTGAAGCAAAAGACTTTCAGCTGTAACATAGCAGCACATGTGAGGAAAAAGATTGCAGAGGATGAAATATCTGTCAAATGTAGGTCCTCAGCAGACTCTTGTTGCTGCTGTTTTCTGACAGGGTCAAGGAGATGTTATTAAGTACTCCTGACTATATTTTCCTCCTTTTTTTCTGGTTTTGGACGCATCAACTTCTGTCAAAATATCTGTACTTAACATAATTTAAGATGAAACCCTGTTACATAAAAACATTATAAATAATACATTTTCCTTTAAAACTCTTAATTTGATTAAGGATATGACAGACGAATCATGCAAATGTTATTCAATAACTAGTTTATATCTGTCAAAAAATATGGAAATCAAAGGGTTCTGCTTTAAAGCATTCTTGCATCACAGTTCATCAGCATTTTTAACTTGCAGATCACAAGCTGGTATATATGAATCGACTGCTGTGCTAGGACATCACATAAAAAATTCTTTTTGAATTCTAAAGCAACTTGTCAACATGCATGTTCTAGTAGTAAGTGCACAGAGCCACTTCAGTGCTTTCTCTGATGTTGCCCATTTCCTGTCAAACACAAGGGCAAATTTCAATCATGAAATAAAATTGCTATGTTTGAAATCAATCATGGAATTATTAACAATAGTGGCCACTGCCGGGCTATTCTACTTTGCATTTCTATAAGTTCCTTCTCTCTTCAGATCCCAAAGGGTTATTTTTACAAATGTACATTAGTTCAGCCTCACAGCACATGGCCTCTGTGGCATTGTCAGTACTGTTAAAGCCAGGTAAAGCATGGCAGAGTGAGACTGTGGGCTGTAAGAATCAGAAGGGTTATTGGCCACAGCTAAGCATCACATGAATGTGACAAACAGACAGGTTCATCCGGCAAGCTCATTCACTCGGGACAATGCTGCACTGAGCAGCCTTACCTAGAAAGAGGAGAGTTATTCAGCTGCTGAAGACACTGCAGATGCACTGAGAAGCTGAGCTCTCACTTCCAACAACTTCATCGAGCGAGGCACCCGGGTGCGTGTAGATCCAGGTCTGAGTGACATGCTGAACAAGCCACTGTGGGACTGGGAGCAGGCTCTCAAAGTCACAAATCGTGATGTCCTGTTTAAACAGTAGAACTGCTCCAGATCTCTAGCACCCACATTATTTTGACAAGGAACGCAAATACAGAAACCAATGTCTTCCCTCAGAGAAAAGATCAAGAGAACTTTAAATGGCATTTGATCGGACAATTAAGTCAAAAAGCACTGTCCTTAGTTTACTGTCTTGTCTGCAGCACTGAAACTCCGTGACTGTAACTCCTCTGGCAGTACAAGATTTATGATTAATTTTTTAACTGGATCCAGTTTTGCTACCTCCACTCAAGGAAGCCAGGAAATGAGATTACCTTTATTTCTAAACCCTTCATTCTTCAGTTGGCATTGAACAGTATGTGATGAGTTGCTGTAGCAGGGTTGCACGTGATTTCTGTTAACACACAGTCACCGTTGTCTTGCTTCTGCCTAGAGCTTTCTACATGCCAGTCCCTTTTACAGAACTGGGAATGCCAGTATTACCAAGCATCTATTGAACTTGGATGTGCTCAAATGTCCTTTCTGGACATAACATCCCTTTTGTGCAAAAACAATGGAAAAATCCAGAAATGCAGAAGTCATGTTTTACAGAGTTATGTTACTCTTGGTTGCAAGAAAACACCGAGAATCCTGCTGATGACAAAAGTGCTGCATTAAGGGATCTTTGAAAATCCTTTTTGGCATGGGAAGTGCTAGCTGAATCACCACAGAAGAAGCAGCTCTTGCTGGAATTTGTTGGAGATGTTTATGATCCTTTATTACTTAAGGACTTTGCTTTATTACAGCACTGTTGCTTTTGCTGGGAATGTCCAAGTTTGCCCATCAGTTTACAAAAGACTTAGAAAGCTTAAATGTTAACAAGCATTAGACAGTTTACACTGTTTAGATCCCTTGCTCACAATACAGTAGGCATATTTCACTTTTGAAATGGAGTAATGATTATGATGGAAGTCCATAAAATCACCAATGGAAAAAAAAAAAAAAAAATCTCTGCTTAGACACATAAGAGTTTGTGCTAGCACAAGGAAAGTAGTATTTAATTGAAGCTATTTTAACATATGGGCAAGGCTTAAGTTACATGAAACCCTCTGGGAAAGGATTGCTGTTGATAACTGGCCAGCTTCTATTGTGGAACAATCTAGCTTTGAGACATTAATGAGTATGCTAAAGCATTGGTAATGGTTCCTTTCTGAGAATTTGTTTTCAGACACCTTGATATCTGTCATATTTTTTTAAAAATACATGTGAAAAGTAATACCAATGCCATAGGCAGAAAACAGCTATCTCCTTACTGCAGATATGTACAACCAGAATAATACTCGCTAGAGCTGTGCAAAGATCAGCATTTCTTTCTGATGAGGATGTCCAAGCTTGAGCATGCAACACACCACCATGTCACAAGTTTAAAGGAGGGTTGACTGAAGCGATGTCTGCATGCCTGTCTAAGATAATGCAGCAAACTTGGCTGGAAGCTCTCTCTGGACAGCCTGCAGGTTAGAAGCAACACAATGAGTTCTCAGGTTAAGAGAAAAAAGATATGCTCAAAATATTCTACTAAAGCACATTTTGTTTCTGAAGGCTTGAGATATCACTATTGTGGAGCTATTGATCAAGTTCACAAAGAAGACCCGTCTACCACTGTCTATACACCTGGTAATGAGAGCTGCCCTGCATATCCATATCCTTCTGAAGAATAAACCCTCACCACTAAGAACTGCTGGCTGAAAAAGCTAGGTGTTCCCACGCCCTCCAAAGATAGTTTAACAGCAGGTTGAAGGCTGAAGAGAGGCTAAAAAGAATGTTGGAGTGAAAAAGGCATTAAGAGCAGAGACAGGTTGTGATAAGTGCATGCCAGCTAATCTCTGATGACCCCCCTCAAGGGACCATAGAGAAGTTTGCACTAAACTGCTGTAAAACTGAGACAAAACACAGGGTAAGAGCCATCTCCATAGTATTCCCTTTCCCAGATCTCCCATGAGAAAAGGGAAAGCAACAAAGAAGCTACGTTAATAGTTTAAAATGCTACCATCCATTTCTGTTTGAACAGGATAATATGCCTCCATGTTCTGGACAGATTATAGTGTATAGATACCATATCATATCATATGACATGATCAATGATGATTATTATGGTCAGGGCATTTACATGTTAGGCGAGGGCATTTTTTCAATAGTTTTTAAAGCAATATAATATACTTTTAAAAGCCCTCAAGATGTTCAGGAACAAAACAAGATCAATCCTCCCTGTTTATTAGGCAATTGCATAATAAAATTAAAATCTTTGTTTCATAATCACAAATTAGATACCTTCTGCCCATTATTCTGTGGAAGCATGCAAGAAATTAGTGTTAAGGGGATGGGGGAGAGGGGATAGCATCCCAGCTGCATCCTGTAATACGGTGTTTATAGCAACAAGATTCTGTGTAAAATGAATAAAAGATAATTCAGTGCATATGTCACTTCTGGATATGGTAAAGACTTGATTTGATATTTATTTGAAGAAGGCTCCTGGTGATTGTCTATTGTCATAGCATTAGATGAGAAGAGAGAGAATGAGTGACTCTTTGAATGTGACTGCAGTAACAAGGAGAGCCTGCAGTCATGTCTTGTTAATTTACCGAGGAGAATGTCACATTTACATTTCAAATTATCCCACTGCACAGCTCCCAACTTGCTAGGATTATCCTGAGTTTTAAACCATCCAGATTCAGGTTTCATTGTTTACCCAGACTACACTAATCCTTCACTTCACCCTCCCTCCCTGCTACCCCACCCACGGAAGAAAGAAATAAAGAGAGTGCTCTCCAGAAAATCTAACACTGAAGGGAGTTGCCAATCCTGCTCAGTAATTATGAGATGATTCCTGCAAAAGAGTGGGGTGAAATGTCACTTTTATTACTCTTCTCCTTCCTCTCCCTCCCTTCCTCCTCCCTCCACCCATCTTGCAGGCGGGCACCAGGAGTAAATTTTCAGTGTGATGTGCAGGGATTTAGCTGTGCGAATCCTATTACCGTTGTTAATTAGAACACATTAGCACAGCCAGCTAAAAACGTGCACCCTTTACTGTTTATCGGCTTGCTCTCACTTCTTATCCATATCCTGGGCCTGATTCTGATTTCTCACTGGTATTTACGTATGTAATAGTAATGATCTATGGGAATTATTCCTGATTTACATTAAAGTAATAAGACCAGAATTTTTCTCAGCCTCCAATCTGTGACATTTATGCAGATGCCACATAATCTTCTCCATTATTCTGCTTGCTCTTTTTTAAGGACCTCTTAAGTATTTTCTATATCATTCATTTACCAGCAGGAACTATCAGCCCCAATTTTCATGTCCATTTTCCACTGACTTTATTATACAATGATGTATAAAAGAAACGTGGTCCAACGACTGCTGTTTTGTTGAATTATTTGAAGGTAGAATTCAGGACATGCTTTAAATGGCAGGGTGTTCATGGATTTTTCATAGGTTTTAACCCTGTGCAAATAAAGCATTGATTTATTTGTTTGGCTTTTTATGAGAACATATCCAGTTACTTCCCACCACAGGAGAAGGGTTTTTTGCTGAGAGCATCCCTCAGGAAATCTCTTACATCCAACGCTTTTTTTTTTAAGGTCCAGGTGGATTCAGCATGTGCCCTAAACTGCTCTTTTCTATCAATGTGACATTTACAGTTGAACCCACCCAAAATGGATCTGGGCCAGCACTGGATGCATTTGAAAGCTCTGTCCAGCCCAGGGGGGTTTCTCTGCCGGCAGCCTGTGCCCTTACCTGGCACCTGAGCAGCACCCGCTGACAGGCGCAGTGCTCTGTATCAGCCTCAGCCCTCAAGCTGGAGAAGGGGGAACATCCACCGCTGCTCTCCTTTAATCTCTGCTCAGAGGACTTTGTACTAATTAAGCTTTGCTTCACCCTTTAGAAGGGAGAGGAAGAGTGCTAAGCTTCAAGTGCAGATGAGGGGCAGAGAAGCGTGCTCATATGAATTGGTGACAGCATCAGTCTACAGGAGTCAAGATGACAGGCCGCAGCTTCAGCATCTGTCCTTTTTGTTGTTACTTAGAAATATTTCAGTGAAAAGGAAAAAAAATGTGGGGGAAAAAAAAAATGTTGAAAATTTAGCATTTTGATTCTTTCTTGCAAACTGTCACATTAACCTGGTGAGACAGAAAGCTAAATGGTGCTCAGATGTAACTGGAGGAGCTCATGAAACTCACAGTATAATGACCCAATAAAGAAAATTCTTGGAAAAAAACCCTCACCTTATATAAGCTCCTTCAAGTTGTTAAATAAACAAGCCCAAGCCAAGATGGTGATTCTGACTGAAGTTGAGAGATGCTGCAGTCAGAAGTGCTTGGTGTTTAAGCCTGGAGTGGGAGAACATCATAAATACAGCCCAAATTTAGCTTTAGGCCCCTGTTCTGTCCTGGGCACTTGCAGCCCTGCATTGCTCATGTGGCAGCAGTGCCTGCAGGGCCTTACAGGAGAGCCAAGGGTGGGGGGCTCCAGGCTCCAACCAGCCCATGGCCATTTTCCAGCTGAGCTGGAACTGGTTTTCCCCTCCAGCAGCCCCCATGGAGCTGTGTTTTATGCTGGGAGTTGGCAGCGCCCCGGTGCTGTGGCTGTGCTGAGCGGTGCTTACACAGCCCCAAGGCTCTTCCCGACATTTCCCCCCAGTGGAACGGGGTGGGCAAGATCTTGTGAGGGGACACTGCGAGAGACTGAAATGTCCCGTGAGTGTCTCGAAGCTTGCTGGTGTCTGTGCCAACCTCAGGGACAAGCTGCTGCGGCCTGTGAATGGGTCTGGGGGATGTCGCCCAGAGAAGCGGGAGTGTATTGAAGGATGCACCCCCCGCTCTGTGCGGTTGCACTGTCCGGGCTCTTTAGAGAAGCCTCAAAGGGGCAGAGCTGTGCTGAGCTGGGCCCATCCTGGAGCCCTTTGTGGCTCCATTGTGTCGGCCAGGCCCCACGCTGCATTGTGGAGGAACTGATAAGAGATAAACAGTCCTGCCCTTGAAGCCGGATGCAACAAAACCTGTGGGACCAGAGGAAGAAAACTGAAGGAGAGCAGATATGCTGATCAGCGGGTACGATGAACTTAAAAAGGCAGCAGAAAATCTTGCTCTTGGTGTGCATCTACCATGGAAGCCAGACCCGTGTGCACCCACCACCGCAGAACTGAAGACTGAGGTCGCTGCTGGATCCATGGTGGTGACTATTCTTGCAGCCCTATCCCGCATCCTTGCTTTGTTTCTTCCTTTTCCTTCCATTCTGTCCTGTCGCTACCCCTCTTCAGCTATTTAATAATAAAAAACAGTTTGGGGTATATGGCATTGATCATGTATGAGACTTAATCTCACTCCTGGGATTGTATCAAAACCTCCCCTGACATTGGATCGGGACAGACACAACCAGGACAGCTGACCCAGGCTGACCAAAGGGATATTCCAGACCATATGACGTCTGCTCCAGTATAAAGCTGAGAAAAAGGAGGAAAGGGGGTGGTGGGGTGGGGTGTGCCATCAACCACTGCGCTTATGGGAGCCCTGATTCCTGAGAAGGCTCCACATCGCCTCTCCATGGGAAGTAGAGAACAAATCTGTTTTCTTTTTGCTTCCATGTGCAGGCCTTTGTTTTGCTTACATTAAAACTGCTTCTGTTTTACCCACAAGGGTTGGAGGTTTTTTTTCTCTCTTATTTTCTTTCCCCTCTTTGCCCTGTTGAGAAAAAAAGGGGGAAGGGGGGGGGACGCGAGAGAGCGACTTGGTGGAGAGGACAACACATAGTGGGAGGGGAATGTGATGGTGGGTATGGACAGGGAGTCCTCTGTGGCACCAGACAACAAACAGTGCATAAAGCATTACCACAGCTTCCAGCCCTTCTTTTAGGTAATAGTATAAAAATGGCAAAGAATGCAAGTCCCAAGCTATCTCTTAGCCAGGAGTGCTTCATGGAGGTGAAGATAAGCATTATTATTATTATCCAAGTAATAATTGGCTAATTAATTAGTCTGTCTCCAGGCATTCTTCAAGATCATATTTACAATACTTCACCAGTGCCACAGAGGATTGGTTTTCATTCAGATGAACTTTTTGAATGCCTTCTGCACTGTGCTAGGGGTAAAGAGGTTCCAGCGGTTTAGCACATTCTTTACAACTCCAGCCTTTCTTCTCTGCATTTCAAGGCTGTGCCTGAGACCGCACTCCCCAGCATCCTTCGTCTTGCACCAGGGTGGTGGCTGTGCTCATCTAAGAGGAGTGGGCACCTCTCCCTGGCCACCCTCCGACTGTGGGGTTGAAGGCAGCAGCTGGGCTGACGAGCTATGCGCCCACTGGACATTCCCTTGAAATGAGGAATTACAGTGCAAGATTAAACAAGGAGGGGTTCATTTCTTACTTTCATCAAGAATGGGAATATTTCCATAGATTTGTAGTAGAAAATATGCAGAAATAAGCAAATAGGATTAGGCCCAGTCTAACTAGACATATGCCATTAAAAGACAGATGTTCTCAAAATACATTGTACTATGTATTTCATCTATTTATACAGTTCACTGAAAGCAAAAAAGATAAAACTGCCTAATAGACATGATCATATTTCATATGCAATGAAGGTCGCTGTAAATGACAATTTCTTCGTAAATATGTAGAGACAAACCAGGTATTGCAGCAATTTTCTTGTATTCACAGATGCTGGTTCCCAAATTCAGCTATGCATCATAGAAAATGAGAGATGTTCTTTTCAGGGTGCTTAATTGTTTCTGTAAGCATGTTTACCACATAGGAGAAATTCAGTAGGAAAGTAGAACTCCTGTTTTTTCTGTTCCATTTGGCTGCTTATGAGATAAATAATCAGGATACATTTATAGCTTAAGGGACTGATTTGCCGGAGATAGAATAGTTGATTGTATTATTCTAAAGAAATAATATGTAGTATCTCAAAATAATTCCAGCTTGTTGCTATCAGCTCACTAATGCATAATGTTCTCTGCAGAAAGAACAGCATTAGACCAGCGCCAATCTGACAGTCCATTTTTCAATGACACTTCTTTCATTTACTTTATAGAAGAGGACTTCTTTTTTTACTAAACGTATCTATTTGTTAATACAATATTATTTTTTCTGCAAATGAAATTCATGTAGTTTAGTTTATTCCTTCATATTACATTTCAACAAACACATAACAGTGTTTCTGAGAATTACATTTTCCTAGGGTAGCTGGTGCACATTTAAGTATTTTCTATGCTACAGTGAAAAAGAACTAGCTGCACTTTTTGAGGCTATCAGCTGCAATTATGTAGTTTTAGACTTTTATGCTACCCACCATAATTTAAGTATTTGAGTATTCCACCATGATTGTAAAACATAGCCTACCTGAGAGGTACAAACATACTAAACATACTACCTGCTGTAAGTATGGAAAAACTAAGTGATGAATAAGTTTACGTCCGTTACACAATATCAGAAATCAAATCTGCGGAAGAGCTGAGTCATAAGTAGTAATTCTAGTCAGTTCAGTGAAACTACTAAACTATTAATGTACCTGAAAAAAGAGGTTCAGTTTCACTGTATGTGAACTCTATAGGACTGCAATTATTAAAAATTATTGATGATAAAAAAGTGGAAAATCTTGGGTTTTGAAATGGAAGACGATTGTTTGTGATGTAGAAGTTGTGTTGGTTTCTATAGTGAGATGGATAATTTAAAAGCAAACTTTGAATATCACGTTAAAAGCCACTGCACATATTGTTTTGCAATCCTAACACAGAAGGGCTGGAGCACCACGTGAACACCAAAATGGCCAGAGTATTAATTATGATCAAACATAACAGACTTGCTATGAAGTTTGTCATGTGGTTTGTTTTTTTTTCCCTTTTCCAAAAGAATTCTGATTATTCTTTGAAAATCTACCTAAGGTATCTTTTAGCAAGAATGAAAAATTAACATAGAAAGAAATCTGTTCTGAAACTTCATTGATAATAAGCACAGGTGTCTCTCCATAAGAAGCAGCTAATTCTTATAACCCTGCACACCTCATGTCAGATGATGATTCAGTACGGACTTGTTACCTGTGTCTAAATGGCATCTTATTGCTGCAGTATCTTTTGAACTCTGTTGTAGCCTTAAACTTTATCCTTTGAGGGAAAAAATAAATAAATAAAATTGGCTCTAATCTACCCAATAGTTACGTACAGCCTTACCTGGAGATGCCTAGCCCTGCTGAACTCTTTGCTTTTGCTGACCCAGTGCCTTCCAGACAACATGCAGCTCTGCCTGAAGGCAGGCCTTTGAAGCAAAATGAATTTCCTTAAATTATTCCTAGTAACAAAAGTTCTCACTAACTCTTCCCCACTTGACTCATCCTTGCTAAGTACTCAATTCCTTTCACCCTTAAAATAAAATATCATTGAAATTATACATATGCTTTTCCAGTGGTTGGGAGTAGAGTGAAGGGATGCAATTTTATCTTCTTTTTTAATTAGAAATATCTATATACAGGATAATTACATATGGATAAACAGAAATATCTATATACAGGATAATTTCTTTTTTAATTAGAAATATCTATATACAGAATAAAGGTCAGTGCTACTATATGCAAAGTCATAAACCAGTGCAAAGACATTCTACCCATTCAAATATGTGTTGATAGCTTGTTTTGTGTTTGTTTTTTGTTTGGTTTTTTTTTTTAATATAGGGAAGTAAGTATATTTTATGCCACCCCTGTCTCTCTCCTTCTACACCTTGCTTGCTACTAACATGAATCAGAACATTGGCTCTGAATACTATACTAGACCTTGGCTTTTGGCAGAAATCTGTGTGTTTACAGTTGCTTTGTATTAGACGTGCTATAGTAATACACACATCCAGTAGCATCAAGCATGATATCATGGACTAAATTACATTTATACTGGTGATATGCAGGAACATATTTTTCCAACTTCTAAAATCCAAAACATCCATATATCCAAAAATAACTAGCACAAGATATTTCTTAAAGGTGATCACAATGCTGGTAAAGAGGTGACAAAGACATGCAGTAGCTGCTGATCAGCACAGCCTGAGACATTAAGTGCAGCTGAAGTCTTATGATGGATTGATTATATGTAGGCTGATTGTTGCTTTTTCAATCTCTTTACAAGGTGAACATGACCTTAGGTATCTGTTGTTTGTGAATAAAACATCCTTAAAAGAATTTCCCAGACATACGCAGCATTCATTTTTCCCCCGTGGAGGAATCAACCGCCTTCAAAATTCTCACATCTGGTGTTGTGGCTTAATGACTTCTAGAGAATTTAGCTTGTTTGCACATAAAAAACCTTGCCTCTTCCCTGTCTCTCTCCACTACCCCCCAAAAAAACCCAAAACATCTGATTTGATTGCTCAGCCAGAGAATCATCGTTAATGCAGCATGTACTGAAGGTATTCAACTGTGTGAGTTCTCAGTAGGAAGCCTGGTTCACTAGAGACGTTGATTCCTCAGCAGTTCTGAGGGTGGAGGAGGATTTCTGGTCTCCTGGGCATCTTCAGCTGCAAGACCACATTTATTGTTTCAGATCAGAACAGAATAGCAGTGTTTTGCCAGACATAGGAGTAATAGGATTGCTTTCACGTAGACTTTAAGTGGGCAGTGGTGGGGACATGGCATACCTAAATGTTCAGCCACAATCCAGCCCTGCTTAGAGGCAATAACCTCGGCAATAATCTCAAAGTTTAATTACAGTGCCGACTGGGACAGGCTACTTTGCCCTGAAGCAAGACCACCTTCCCTGCATTATTTCTCTCCCTGTTGATACAGACAGACACAGGAGACAGGAGAAAAGTTGCTTTAAACTTTTTTTTTATCTCGCTGAACTCTGTGATGGTTGTTTTTCAAATTTTTGTCACTTTTTTCCACCCATGCTCTCTATGGGAAAATACACGCAGAAAAACATACACATTTGCAATACATTTTTCCTGTGACAGAATGCAGCACTGCTTTTACCTTCCTTCTGGTGTTTTCAGCCATTCCCTTTAGGCTATATTCTTCCTCTGCACTTTTAAAAGAAGGAACCTGTGCAGAAAGGAGCCTCCACAGCTTCACAAAGAGCAATCAAAATTTTCTATTCGTTATGGATTTCAGAAATGGCTTCATTTGATTGAAGATGTTGATCAAGAGTCACTTGTCCTTTCATAGTTTTTTTCTAAGATGGCATAAAATTTCTGAATGAATGAGAATTTTCATTGAATGATGAATTCTACCAGTGTTGGCTTGAAGGTAGATTTGTAGTTTTGTCCCCAGGGTAAAATATGGCTTGGGCTGCCTTCATCTTCTGAGCTGCCCAGCTTTATTTAGAGTATGACATTCTTTCTGATCATTTTCCAGAATACCTGTGGTTTTATTAGAAACAGTAAACGTGTAGGAAGTGTGAGAAGATTCCAGTTAAGAAGTCTTATGGTCTATCGCTTGTATCTTAGCCCAGATGCTTCCACTGACTTCTGTTTCATGTATCGTTTTCTGTTATGTGTGATCTATTTAGTATTACAAAACAGTAGGAAAGCTCATGGTTATCATACAACAGGTCTTGCTTGAATGTTTCAAAATCAGCTTCAACAGCTGGAGTAATTATTGACCCAAAGTTGTCAGTCTGCCAAGAGGAACCAATTTGAGAGAATACTTTCCACAGAAATAAAAAACTTCTGCCTTCTATGGATTGTCAGCTGACTCCTTTCAGATGATTAATAATCCACTTGTTCTCTTGAACATTTTGACGTATTTGCAATAGCACAGTTTTGGCAAATATTTCCTTCTCCATCTCCCATGTTTAAACACAAGACTGAGAGAAAAAGCACAAGGAGAAGCTAATACACTAGGAAAACGAATTATGTTCTCTGGTTGGTTTTGTTTTGGTTTTTTTTCATTTTAGTTCAGAAAAAAAGGAAAAAAAAAAAAAAAAAAAAGTAAAGATCTGCCACTCTGACCTTCCTGACAGGCCCACAAAGTGGGATAAATCATAAACAAATACTGAAACTATAAGGAGATGTGAAGTTCGTCAGCCAAAGGCTTTTGTCGCTACCGGTAAATTTGGACTGTATATATTCCTCTATCATCTGCTATGTACCATTGCTAAAGAAGAACAAAGGATAAATTAATCCCAGAAAAAGAAAAGGAGTGAATTTTACTTGAAAAAAACTCTGAGGCTAAGAACTTCACAGGATTATTAACCAGAACTACTGAAAACCCAGAACATTGCAGGATACCCTATAGTCTAGGCAAAAAACGCTGTGCAGGAGCAGACTGAGTTAGTTCACCTTGATTCTATGTTTTTACTGTGAACGTGTCCTTTAGCTAATCCATGTGTTGTGCATCCTTCAGTGAAAAGGATCTCCAATTCCAACATTTATGGCCTAGTATTCCTTTTCCTGTTGAGTATGAAGGATGTTTGTCCATTGGTTTCAACCATCTATTTGCAGGAGCATAGGAAGGGCTTGTTCTAACTACTCTGGAATAATTTAAATGTGTTGCTCATGCAGTTTACTCAGGTTTTACCAAAATCAAGTGCATTGTTACATAAAAGGTAATGTGAATCCTTCAGCCAGTAGTGAAAATGATCAATTCTTGCCTTTCAGTTTAGCTACATCTCTTGTGTCCACTTTCACCTTGTCTGCCTTGAAATGCCAGCTGATCCCTGCTCTTCTATTGCCCTCCTAAGCACTTTTCTGGCCCTCAGGTAAGAAAAAATGTACTATTCCCCAGGCAGGGAGAGCTTAATGGGATGGAGAGGTCCAGAGGATGAAGCTAATGGAAAAGTCACCTGTAGTGGATAATTTGGCATACTTCATGCTCTTTAAGAGCAACTCTGATGCTGACTGGAGTTTGCCCTATGCAAGTAGAGTAACTAAAAGATCTGGGACTGGCTTGATCCTGAATATTAGAGACTGGATCTCCACAATGATCTCATCACTATAGTTTGAAGTGGTGGGTGGCTGCTAAATTATTGTGATTAGTGCCTATAATAGCAACAGTGAACATACTGAACAAACACAGGTTGTTCAGTTGTACTAGTTGATGCTGAGAAAGCCTTTAAGATCCCTGAGTGAAAGGTGCTAAATAATTACAAAGTATGATTATATGACATGAAGAAATGTTATTAGTATTATAAAACCAAAATATATTATGTTGCTTGCTACTCTTCAGGGACAAAGTGTAATGCAGAATAGAAGCAATGTCTTGATGTTGGTCTAGGGCTTGCCTGGAATCTTTTTGCACTAATAGAAGATGCATTTTCTTGTGACTACTGTTGGCTAATGACTAGAGCAATGTTATTTTCTATGTGCAAAATCTTCCAAGATCTCAGTGTGGGATTCAATAATGCCTTAGGATGCTCTATCATTTGATCATATCAAAAAGGTTCGTTGGCAAAGTTCCTGACAGTGAATATGAGTTTCTTCACACATAATGAATGCAATTTGTGCTCATTTTCAGAGCCAGGTATGTAATATTCTTCATTAGTTTTATACCAGAGCACTAACACTATGAGGTGTGTTAGGGCAGAAGGTTGCTTTAGATATTCAAGAGCTCAGTATCCACCATTCATCATCTGTAATTACCCGGATTTTTGTTACCATTGCAGCCAAGCGCAATATAC
Source organism: Athene cunicularia (assembly GCF_003259725.1). NCBI lineage: Eukaryota > Metazoa > Chordata > Aves > Strigiformes > Strigidae > Athene > Athene cunicularia. Next base: position 11,387,961 of record NW_020799102.1, on the reverse strand, counting down.
AACGAAGCATTTCTGCATATATCTAGTTAGGAAAAAAAGTTCATAAAATAGATTCAGTAATAACAACAACATCATGTTTAAATTATAGTGACAAGAATTACTTTGTAACACTTTAGAAACCTATAACCCACCAGGAGCTTAAAGGTCTATTATGGTTAATGAGGCTGGTAGATGTGGTACTATTACAGGAACAAATGAACAGATATATGAATCACAAGAACAGATTGCAGTCTTAATAATTTTTCTAATCTAAACTGAACCAATACTCCTGTATAGAACATCTATCTGAATGAAACTTAAAGTGCTGGCTTAGGTGTTAAATTATAGGACAATAGCTGGATACCTACCAAGTATTAAAAGACAATTAACAGCAGAAATTCTCCTCAGGGGTTGTTCAGTTTGCCTTGAAAAATGCTCAGTAATTGATGATAGCTGCTTCTGGATCCATTTTAACAAGTGGAATTATTAAAAAAAAAAAAAATTCATTCCTTCTGCCCCTTTTTACTCACCTGTTGGAAGTGTTAACACTGTGTCACTGAAACTCTCTTTTCCATAGTACTTTGAGACTAAAATAACCCAAGTGCAGTTTAGCATTTCAAATGAACTATGTTGCATTCAGCATACCCCTGAGAAAATCATCCCATCTTGCCTTACTCAGGTAGGCCTCGTCCTGTCAAATGAGGGATGCCTGGTCCTTCTACCCATCCAAGGCCAGCGTCGCTCTCCTTACTGACACTTGAGCTCACCCTGGAGCTGTGAGACCCCGGAGGGTCCAACCCCTGCTGCTCACTGTGCCAGGGAGCACCATGTGGGCTGCTGGGTCACACATCATTGTCACAGAGACAGGCAGCTACCAGAGCTCTTGAATTTCTTTGAGTGCTGTCTTTTTCTTTTTTGTATAAAGCCGAAGAAATACGAAAACTTTTTATCAGTGTAATCTGTTTCCTTCAGAGCTGAGTACAGCCACAGAAATGTATCAAGACTGCACACAATTTAGTGTATTGTTACTTTAATTAGTGCTGTTCATGTTGATAAGAAGATTGGACCATATCTATTCTCCTGCCTGCCCAAGATTGGTAATGGATATTAATTACATTTGGTCATTTTGAATTGTGGGCCTTCTGTAGGACTGTAAGGAGACAACCAGATCTTTCACTTGCATTTTCCCACATGTCTAATGAATAATTTCAGAGGTTTCTGCAATAGATTGTCTCTAAATAGGAGTTCTTGCACAACAAGGAAGGTGAAATTAAGATCCCAACCTTACACTTTTTTTAGTCACAGAGCTAAAAGAGCAAATGACGTGTACACAGCTATATTTAAGAAGTTATATGTAGTTCTCTTATCCATGATTAAAAACTGTACTGTACAAGTAGAGATGATGCAAGGAAGGGCAAGAAAATGACACTATGGAAGGATTATAAACTAACGCATAAGAGGGGGAATGATTGAGGAAACAGAATTAATTCTCTCTGCAGAAAGAACTCAGGGGAATATGAACATAGTCTATAAATACTTCCAGGGAGATAATACAAATGAAAGAAGGGGATTATTAATGTTATCACAAGATGGCTGCAAAAGAAGCAATGTCCTAAATGTAAGACAGGAAAAGTCTGTAACAGCAAAGATAATAAATAATTAGGAATAGGCAATCTTTATGGGTTTACAAACCTTTCTGGGTGATATCTTCTGTTCACCGGGTATCACAAAACTAGTTTAAGCTCATCCACACCCCCTACCTCCTCCTGTCAGTTTAAATGCTATGTCATTAAATGCTAGGTCTCATGAGGAGACCTAGATTAAAAATCTTCTTCTAGCTACAGAGTGGCCTATGGCTCCTGCAGAGACTGGCAGGGCGATGACCTGAACCAGTGTGACACAGGTGCCCTGTAGTTAAAGTTGCCTAAATACTTGTACGAGCACCGTTCTCTTGGCCCTCCAGACCCCGGCTGAGGGAGCACCTTCAGCATGTGGCAGCTTTCCCAGGAAGGAATAAATTCACCTCAAAGTTTGGCACGGAGCCATGAGAGTTCCTGTAAATGCTTGTCCCACATCCACATCAGTGCTCTTGGAAGCCTCAGATGCTTGTATAACTTTGGCCATCTCCTCATTTCCAGTTATTTTAACAACACCTCCCTCACTCGCTTCCCCATTACTGCCTCATTCTTTTAAATGTATTTCAAGGGAGCCAGTGCTCCCTTTGTATTTAGCCTCCTAAATTTGTTTGTGACTTTCCCCCCAAGACTGACCAGTAAAACTGCCTACAAGCAATCACAATTGGTGTCATGACATTCTGTCTATAGCAATATTTTCACTACCATTAATTGAGCCAGTCAGGGCAGATTTAATCCCTTCTTGAAGTCTGTGAAAAAACTCCCACTGACTTCAGTGGGAGTTGCAGCCCATGAGTAGCCTTGACATCAAGTCCGAGGGCATTTCTCCACAGTTGTAGGTGAATCAAAATCTCATTTTATAAGAAGAAAAAAAAAAAAAAAAAAAGCTGATGTGGATACTTCGAGGATAAAAGTGTGCGTCTGTAGTACAAACATGTTAAAAATTTAAATACCTACTGTGAGTAAAGAAATTTACTGTAGAATGAAGGAGGATTTTCCTATTAAATTTCTGATTTTAAAGAGAATCTGAAATCTTTCACTCTTGAAGAAAGCTGCGTTGATGTTTTGTGTCCAATATGAAAGATCTGTTTCAAGAACTACCAGCCTTAATTTTTCTATCATCTTTTTAATGGCGTAAACAGAGAAGTTGTCGCTTCTGATGTGTCACTAACACTGGTTGGTATAAACAATAAAAGAGAATTAGAACAATGTTCATTATTCTGTTCTATTAAAGGCTTTCTGTCCTTTAGTGATGTTACACCTTGAGACTACAAAGATTCTGCCACTTCTCTGAGATGCCTGTACTCACCCCCAGTCCCTCATCAACCAGCCTGAAAATGCCGGATCATTCACCTAAGTCATGCCTTTTATTGCCTACAGACTTGTTCGGTTTTAGACAGTGTTTTTTGCAACTTATTTCAGGCATGTCAGTGCCACCTTATCCCATGTGGGACAGGTGTAGCCCTTGGTTGTTGGTCTGAGTGCAAAGCTCCGGGGTGCTGACGTGCCCCTGGCGCTCAGTCAGGTTGAAATAGTGAGAGTTCATTTTTGGAGATTATATTAACACTCACCCTTACATACTTTGAAGACTTCACTCTGTCAATGCAAAGCTCTTATTCCAAGCCCAAAAGGAAGATAATATATGGAGATTTAAATGTTATCTTACAGTGTAAAGATATTTCCATAGTATCAGGAGAAAGCAGGATTGTGAGTGCTTATAACTTGGGCACACTGCATGCATCTCATAATATACATTTTCACTGTTAATTGCTCTCACTAATGGAAATATTTTTTTGCTTAAAACAACAGAATTGCAGGAATCTGGGAACTGAAGAAAAATAATCTGTCTGTGCATCAGGCAAGCTGGCGGTGCAGTACTTCCAGTAGTAACTCAGTGTCAGTAATCATAGAATCATGGGAATGGTTTGGCTTGGAAGGGACCTGAAAGCCCATCCAGTCCCACCCCCCTGCCCCGGGCAGGGACACCTTCCACTAGCCCAGGTTGCCCAAAGCCCCGTCCAACCTGGCCTTGAACCCTTCCAGGGAGGGGGCAGCCACAGCTGCTCTGGGCAGCCTGTGCCAGGGCCTCACCCCCCTCACAGGGAAGAATTCCTTCCTTACATCTTATCCACTGCTACTTTTACTACCAGTCTCTTTATAATCACTTTTAAGTGCTTTAACTTCTACACTGTCTCCCTTCAGGGACTCAGATTTTTTTTCTTTCTAATAAGAGAAATAAATATTTCAGAGAGCAAAGATGAAACTGTTTAATGAAAATTAGCATGAACTTGAACTCCTGTATTTTCATACTCTGGTCCCTAGATTTTTGTTGCGTTATCTCTGTTAAATATTTCTACTGTGCTGTTGGGAATGAGAGTGCTTACAGATTTTATTTCTTTTAAATAAAGCCTTTTAAAGAGTATCTTACATCCTCATCACATATGCAATAATAATAATAATGCCTTGACTAGTAACTGTGCTGAGGGAGGAAAGGCTGCCAAAGGCAGATGTTTAAAAAAAAGCAGTATAATTTAAAGCCATATTTTAAAAATGTCTCCTGGTTCCCAAGTTACCGTCCCTTTTTTATCTTTTTCACCTGCATAAATGAGTTGATCCTTAAATCCTTAGGAAGCATAGCGTGTATGAAATAACAAGTATCAACAGTAGCACTGATTTATTTGATAATTAATGTGTTAAGTATATTATTAAATAATAATATCTTGACCTGATGTAATGCTTATAATCCTCAAGGATACTAGAGTATAAGAAATAATATGTTTCTGAAGTATGACATAAAGAGGTGGTAGGCACTCATTTGAAATGGTCATAAAACAAACATGCACCACTCCCTTCCATTGTCATTTCACTACAACTGTTAGAAAAAGACTATTTCAGGAACATTTCAGATAATTTTATGAGAATTTGAGTAAAGTTGGATGTTTCAGTAATTTTGATTCAAACAGCACAGGGCTCAGAATGTGTCACAACATCCTTTCTCAAACTGCTTCTTTAACTGTACCAGTGTCATGACATTACATTTGTTGTTTCTGCCTATTCCAGAGTTCAGAGGCAAGTGCTAGCAAGTTGCAGTTCTCCCTTTTCAAAAAGGATAAAAATCCTGCTTTCTGGCCCACCGAGGTGGCGAGACCATGGGCTTCAAAGTCATGTCATTTTTACTGTTAGGAGACCCCTCGCTGGCCCTGGGCTCCGTCTGGACGGCTTGGGTAATTGCTCCCCTCTGAGGGAAGAGGAAAGACATATTTTCTGTCAGAGAGATTTTAAAAGAGATGGTGGGTCCTTGAAGCTGCTCAGGGGGCTGGAATAGTTCATTCCTTGGCATAATGTATTCTGGAAAGACAGAACTAAGCAAATGGAAAGATTACTTTTCCCAGCAGTCATCCATGAGGTACACGTAGTAACGGTTTTACAATGCACACACAATGCCCGGCAGCTTAGGGCAAGAAGTGAAAAAGATCCTGTATACAGCTGAAAGAAGAAAGAAGCAATTCAAGATGTTGACGCTGAGATGTGTTTAATGAGCAGCTGTGATACGCTGGCATGCATCTTTCCTTGCCTCTACTGAGGATTTAATTATGTGGAAAGGAACTTGTCTCTTGTTGAAGCATGGGGTTAGGAGCCCCAACACATGATGGAGGATGCAAGGACTAAAATGACCACTAATTCTTGGGGTCTGATAATTTCCCTTGCTCAGAAAAGGAGTTCAGTACTTTCAGACCAGACCCCAGTCACTATGCTGCCCTGACATGGCAATTCTTGAATTAATTTCTTGCTGAAATGATATGCGTAGCCGCATCAAATCCACAGTGTCTGCAGTTTTGGCAGTTAATGTCAGAGTACACTCATGCAATAAAAATACATTTTCACAGGGTGGATGTGGCCACAGCCTCTGAAGACCAGACTGAAGATTCACCAGTTTCATTTATCAAAGGATGCTAGTCACAGATTACCAGCACCACACAAGTAACAGCAATCTCGACTCTACTTAGTTATCCCGCTGAATCCTGCTTAAAATCTGTATTATGGAGCAGCTTTAATATTACCTGAACACAAATGGGCTGCAAAATTATTTTCCAGTACTGCTTTGTATGTGGCAGTAATGCCCATTAAGTGCAGTGTTGTGAAAATTTGCATTTGTTTCATTGATAACAATGTGCTTTTTAGACAGTAAATTTCTGCAGCAGTTAATTACTACCCCTGTGAGATGGTTAATAAAGGTAATCAGACAGGCTTTTCCAGTGTGGTACCATCCCAGGAATGTGATAGCCGCTCAAGAACCTGACTGCCTGCTGCGTATTGCTGCTTAATTAAGTATTCTTCAAGTGTTTGGTATTTAACTGCTTGTGATATTTAAACTCCATCTGATTCATCTTCTAATGCTCATCATCCATTAAAAGAAAAAACACAAAAAAGAAAAAAAAATAAAATAATGCAGCCCCTTAAGAAGGCAGTGCTAGATGGAAAATAACACTCAGCCTTGATCCAAACAGGTGTATCGCTGGTTGGGATTTTCCAAATGGGAGACTTCAAACTAGCCATAAACAAAAAAATGTCTGACAGCAAAATTCTAGGGGCATAAATAACGTGATGTCAATTAATGAAGGAAAATACCATTTCCAAGTCCAGCACCAAGGTCTGTATGCCTATTAAAGCCCCGTACATTCCACTAGCAGTACGTGAAGCTTGTTTCCATAGGCATGTTTATACAGAGTTTCCTATTGAAGGCTCCCAGTTGTGGCATTCTGTAGCTATAAGCCTTATTTATGTGCAGCTCTGCTAATCCCTGGTCCCAGGGCTGCCTGAAGTCTGTAGAAACACTTTGTCTCTGTAGACAAGTGCTTGTAAATCTCTCCTTGTCAAAGGATTTAGCTCACTGATTGTCAGCCATGAGATACTTCATAAAACAATTCACAGAAGAATATAGCCCTCTCCTTCTGCTTTTTACTAGCTAGGTTGTTACACTAGATAACCTTTTAATGATTGTATTCCATTTTAACTTGACTCCAGAGATAGAGAGAAAAAAAAGAACGAAAAGCTCCTTTCTTAATTCTATGCATTTTTCACACGGTGTCTGCTGTAGCAAATTAGTCAAGATTGATTGGGTCTGGTTTGGTTGGTTGATCTGTTTTTTAATTCTGAAATACTGTCTTCTGTGACCGAAAGCAACCCAGAGGGAGCAGGGTGAGTTTGGGAATTGTCAGACTCGTAGCTCTAGTATCCTTCACTCCATAACCTAAATAGGTTCAGATAAAAACATGTATGCCAGGGAAATTAAATTCCTGGTGCCGAGGCAGTAATTGAGCATCTTCTTTAGCAGGAATTGGAGGCAGTCATTGCTAAAGAAGAATCTAGAAGCAGTGAAGGTTGGCTGATACTGTGCGAGAAGGACATTCAGCATTGCTACCCCGACCTGGAGTCCGTAACAGAGGCCTGCAAGGTCCAGACTTCCCCTGGCATTCCCGTGCATCAGATCATGTTTGCAACCTCACACATTTAATTATCACTCTTGATCTTGCCAAGTAACTGGAAACTTGAACTGCAGTGCTGGACTTTGTTACTCAGGCCCATTTCCAGTAGAACTGCAACACAAGACTCATTAACGGGAGTGTCTACTTAATGATTTAAAACTGATGGATATGCAGGGAATGTGTACCACGATTAATATTATATATTCACTTGGCTTAGGCGATCAGACCAACTGGATGGTGAAGAAGTGAATGATTCATATGGTCTAATATGGATTAATTTATATGTAAATCACTTGGTAATGCTGCAGCTTCTGCTTGAAAATCTGTCTGCATTCACGAAAGAAAAGCATTTTTTGGTGACTACAAGAAGCTTTATATTATAAAACTGTGTCACCTCTGTTTTAAAAACCTAGCACAGAAATCCAGAGGTTCACTTTCTCTAAATCATGAGAGCAATGATTTTCACAGTGTCTAATCTGAACCCCTCATCTGGCCCTCCTGCTTGATGAATGTTTTCCCATGAAGACAAGAATTGACAATCAATCAGCAACACACATTCTTTTATGACTTGTTGAGACTAAGTTGTTGTTTCAGGACACCCTGATGATTTTCAGCACATAATTCACACCATGCAGTCAGACATCAAGGTGACATGGTAGCTTTTGGTTCTCAGACTGGATAACCGAAGGTTTATGATAAATCTTTTTACTGCTTCCACTAATCACTAGAAGTAGTTCTTTTCCATGTGAAAATAATAAATTGTTTTGATCAAAATGTAAGACATTAGGTGTAAATACTGGACTAATACTTGTGCTAATATTAGTGGTATTTTTGCTTTTTAAAACTTGTTTATTAGGTGATCCTGGATACTCGATGAAAGGATCCTCTATTCCATTGAACTGAATATGATCTAAGGGGGTTTTATTCACGGGAATATCATATTCTTTTTTCTTTTTTCTCTTTTTATTTTAATAATCACCAACTTCTAGCTCTTGATTGAAATAAAACCTTGGCTGCTTGCACCATTTCTGAGAATGAATTAGTGACAGTATTAAATATGCCTTGCAACAATAGTCTATTTTCAACTGTGATAAGTTTATAAGGAGATATCAGGGTTTTTTTTCCAGTTTATTTTTAGTGCCTTACAAAGTACAAAGAATTTTCAGACTGTGATTTTTAATGTCACAATTCCACTTTGCCAGAATGTGTTATTGATAGTGAATCGTGTGAAGATATTATTAAAAGCATCATGCTGAAATATTTTCTTAAAAATTCATCATTTCAATATTTATTTGAGATCACCGGACAAAATCACTGCCCAGGAGTCTCATTTACTTCCTAAACAAATCTCCAGTGGCTATCAGAATCACCATGTAGATGTTACTTGGCACAACTAAAACGAAGAGTTCCACATTCAAAGTCCTGCTAGTCACCTGTGGTTGCCTTCTGCTAATCCCTACCAGCTCCTGAACACTGAAACCTCTGCTTAAAGAATTTTGATCTTCCAGTGCTGGCACATACATTCACTACAGAGCAGAGACAATAATGTAAAACTTACCTTGAGGTGTAGGAAGGATATACTAATCACAGCACCTTTCATAGCCCTGGTAGACACATTTTTACCTGCTCTAACCTCAGGCACCTGACAAAAGTCCCTAGATTGGAAGCATGAATGCCTTAAGGTTCCCTTTAGTCAACAAAAATAAATAACGGATCTCCAGTGGTGACAAGTGGATAGAATTTCCCATTTTCCTTGACTATACCAGATGCCTGTAACAGCTATATCCCTAATTTAAGGCACAGAAGTTGTTTAACTGAGGTGTGATGAATCCCAGCTGTTGTCCTTGCATCTTTCCTCAACACGATGAAAAAAGATGAACTACTTGTAAAGAGACTGATGGAGAGAACAGATTACATTCCTGGGTCTGCCGCAGACTCCCCAGTGCCCAGGGGAGTGTCCCTGCCATAGCAAAATGCGTGACCGGAGGATACATTCCCACTCCCATTAATCCAGCCACAGCGCTGCCGGCACTCCGCTGACTGCAGGGTAACGTTGGCCATCATAATCAGTTTAAATTAGCTTTTCTTCCCATTGGGCAGTGAGGTGGCATGACAACTATGTGATTAGAGCTGGGCCTTGGCAATTGTTTTGGGATGCAGCTTCTGGGGAAAGAGTAAAACACAGACTGTAGTGCTGTTAGCTCTTACTAGTGGGATCAAAGGTTTCAGCATCTCCCAGTGCTTTCTTATATCTTCCTCTCTGCTTCTCCTATCAAAAAAGTCTGAGGTAGTTTACCGACAAGCAAAAGTTCACATGTTCAGTGCAGGTGCTAGCTTCAGCTAAATGCCAATTTATACCAGTCTTAAGTAATGAGGACACATTACTTGTGCCAAGAACACAGGTATCTCGGATCTGATTAGATGCATAAGTGTCTCTGTGGATTAATTACCAGAATTTCTTGTGCTGGATTTGGCAGAGACACACTCTCTGACTAGAATAACCAAAAAATATCTTTCTTGCTAATAGTTTAATGTCTCTGGAGTAATGTATTTCTTGTCTTTCCCCTCCATCTCCATTTCTAAATCCTTTCAGCCTTAAAGTATCATTCCTTCAACATTAAAAATGACTGGTCCTTCTGGCCAAGATAGTTCTCAAAATCTAGGAGAGGAAAAGAAGTAGCATGAGTACTCTGTGGTGGGGTGACCCTGGCTGGATGCCAGGTGCCCACCAAAGCCGCTCTATCACTCCCTGCCTCAGCTGGACAGGGGAGAGACAATATAACAAAAGGCTCACAGTACAAGGACAGGGAGAGATTGCCCACTCCTTACCGTCACAGGCAAAACAGACTCAGCTTAGGGAAATCAGTTTGATTTATTGCAAATCAAATCATAGTAGGATAATGAAAAATAAAACCAAATCTTAAACACCTTCCCCCCACCCCGCCCTTCTTCCCAGGCTCAGCTTTGCTCCCAATTTCTCTCCCTCCTACCCTGCAGCAGTGCAGGGGGGCAGGGAATAGGGGTTTCTGTCAGTTCATCACCCATTGTCTCCGCTGCTCCTTCCTCCTCAGGGGAGGATTCCTCACACTCCTCCCTGCTCCAGCGTCGGGTCCCTCCCACAGCAGAGAGTCTTCCATGAACTTCTCAAGCATGAGTCCTTCCCATGGGCTGCAGCTCTTCGTGAACTGCTCCAGCGTGGGTCCCCCGTGGGGCCACAAGTGCTGCCAGCAAACCTGCTCCAGTGTGGGCTCCTTTCTCCACAGGACCACAGGTCCTGCCAGGAGCCTGCTCCAGTGGGGGCTTGTCACACAGTCACAGCCTCCTTCAGGCATCCCCGTGCTGCCCCGTGGACTTCCATGGGTGCAGGGCACAGCTGCCTCACCATGGGCTTCACCATGGGGTACAGGGGAATCTGTGCTCCGGTGCCAGGAGCACCTCCTCCCCCTCCCGTTTCACTGACCTTGGTGTCCATGAGTTGTTTCTCTCACATATTCTCACTCCTCTCTTCTGGCTTCTTCTTTTTGCCTACCTGTAAATTATTTCCTTCTATCTTAGTGACTATGTTACTAAATCTCAGGATGTAACAAAGAAGACAGTTCTCTGCAGTGCTCTGCTGCAAGGGCAGCAAAATAGGAGGACCTGGACTGTTTCTTGAGCGTGTCCTCATCCTGGAAAGCCAAAACATCTGGTGCTTCTCCTGAGGGGTGGGGAACGGATATGGGGCAGGGACAGGGCTGACAGCTGCCTGCCACCAGGGCCGGCTCTGGCAGCCGCTGAGGAGAAGGACCCCCCAGCTCTCCACAGGGCTCTCCACAGGGCTCTCCATCCACAGATCTCATCCCGTCCCAGGTTTTCAGTCTCAGCGCAACAACAGAAGTCAGTTGTGCTTACCTCTGTAAGCCTGAAGTGCTGTCCCCAAGGTGGGCTTACTGCATGATGGAAAACTGCTCACCTAAAAAGTTTGCAAGTTCCGTTTTATTGGGCCCATCTCTATGCAAACTTCTGTCCGTCCCCATAAAACATCGATCCACACACAAAATAAAGAAACCTTGCATAAAGTTTGTCTATGCAGTGTTGACATATATGCAATAAATTGCTATCCAGTCTTATTTTTCCCTATAAGCCATTCATTTCCGAGTTTAGGACTTTGAAATACAACTTCTGAATAGCTCTACTGCAGAGCAGTTAATATTGGACTTTTCTGTCATTTAATTTAATGCTACCAAGTCCTTCCCATTTCTCCACATTCACCTCTCTCAGACACACTGAGTGCCTCTCTCTCTCTGACTTCGGTCTTACAGCTTTTGAAATACACACCATTAAATGGATACTGTCATGGGATTTACTCCTTGCAGTTTGTCCCTGAGGACTGTAGAAATGAAATTTTCTTTTTTTATAGCAACTAGAGTGTGGTGGGCCTTCTGTGTATCCTATGCTCCCCCTCATTTTTCAGGCAGAGAGGGGCATATAAAGGCTCCATATTGTTTTTTCCTTTCTGGATTATTAGAAGTCCGCAGAGAAGCTAAGCCACTCTAAACGTCAAAGGGCCTTACATTAATGAATAAGACACAGCACATGAATAATGTAGGTTACATGGAGCAGAAGTAAGGACCAGTGACACTACTGTAAACTATCTGCTAACAGCAGTATAATAAAAAGAAGCAGAAGCTAAAGGACTTCTGTGTTTTGTGTCTGATTAAATTGGCTTATGGAAAGAGAGACACAAAATATAATGAAGTCATAACTTTGTAATACGCTATGTCAAGAAGGAACTATGCCTCTTGCAAGAAGGCCAAATAATGTGCACTTCTAAAGTGGCAAGGCATTTTGGGAGACTTTGTTTCTTGGTAATCAGCATACACACACAGAAGTGCAGGGCACTATCCCAGTAAAAAGCCTTTTAAAGATCTAACCATGTAAATATAGATGTATGTGAAGTCACTAGATCAACATTTCCTATTATCAGCCACAAGGCTGGACAAGTTACATTAGTTTTTAGGGAATGCATCCCTGACAACTCCTACTGCAGCTCTCATTTTCAGGCCCTTACCCTCAGTAGCATAAGTACTGAAATGTTATTGCCATCAAAACCATGTATTTTTGTTGCTAAAAAATAAAATCTACTCCTACAAGGAATCACGAAAGGTGGAATACATTTCAAAATTGCCTGGGTTTAGTGGTAGGTGATTTTCCTGTTTACCATTGCATACTTGATATGCATATACCCAAGTGTATGTTTTATGAAACAGTGTAGTGGCTTCAATGAAAACTTGCCTTTATCTTTTTTTCTTCAGCTTTCTCACAGGCTAAAGTACACAGTCGGTTCAGTGTATGCTGAAAGTCAAGGCCAATAGTGTTTGTTTATTTACAACTTGGTGCTTTCTGATGCTTTTTTATCTTTGACCCCAAGCCTTGTAAATTTGTAGGGCATCAGTTCACCCCTTTGATATGTGTCTTCATCTCCCTCGGAATCAAAGAGAAGTTGACTGTGCAGGCAGGGGAGACAATAGGCTCTCTATTTTGGTAAATGCCTCTCTTGCACTCCCAGGGAAGACTGCAATCTATTCTGAGCCCTGTGGATGTCACAAGCTAAGCAACTCTGACAAATAAAACATAACAACGCTCTGACATGAATTTTATAAAGCCACCAGTAACGTTCATCTTTCAGCTTTGTGGAAACACACAGAAATATAGAAAAGCTCCCATCTGTCTGCCAAGGAATAATTAATAAGGTTGAAAAAGATAAGAAGAAGACAGGCTAGACTAAAGCTGCCTCTTTAAGATCCTCTCTGCCTGAGTGTCAGTGTGAAGGGGGGAAATAGTTTATAGTCCTGTTCGTAGGCAGCACATTTGACCTCTAAGAGCTTATAGAGTAGCTCAGCTCCAAAAAACAGATAAAAGTGAACTTTGCCATGGAAAAGATCAAGCTCCACAAACTAACTTCTGTTATCTGAGGAACAAATACATTGAAAAGGCATTATACCTCTCTTCCTCAAAATTGCTCCAACTGTCTACTGTGCTGTGCACTTGAGAAAACTGTACACCAGGCCTGTGCATTACAGAGCTCATTACCCAGGTCATCACAGCACATATGGTGAGGAAGATCCTGCCTCTGCTGCCAGCTTCCAGGACTTTGGCCCAGTGGCAGCTCCCTGCTTTCTGCCACAAAGTTTCATTTAGCTGTCTGGACATATTAATTCAATGAGATGGCACGGAAAAGACCTAATTTTGATTCAACTTCATTGCTTCAAATCAGGCGTAAATCTGTGTAAGTGATGTTACCTCCAGGCCAGGCACTCAACTGCCTTTTTCTCCTGTGTGAAATGCGCGTGCCTGGCCCCAAGTCAGGGCGCATCTGGGGTGGTGGGGGCAGCTCTGAACCCCCTCACTTTCAGGGAGGAGCTGAGCCCAAGAAAGGTCTCTAACCACAGGGATGTTGTTGACTTTGCTGTCTCCCTTCTCATCTCTTTTCCTGCCTCCTTCTTCCCTCTCCTCACCCCCTTGAAAAATACAACAAGAAAATATTTGGGGCAAGAAAAGAAGCCAAAAAGTGATTGATTTTGGAATTATTGAAAACTGTCTTCCTGTTCAGATATACTATTATAGAGTAGATAGATAGATAGATAGATAGATAGATAGATAGATAGATAGATAGATAGATAGATAGAGCTCACCTCTAGCTAATAAGGCTGCACCAGGAACTGTTTGATAAACATGCAGTTTGTCTATGCAGTATGACAAATCTCCCAGGAACTGATGTTGCTCTTCTAAGCACTGTATAAAAAGTTGCTTTATCTGCTTAATAATGTATCTAGATTTAACCTCTCCTTTGCAACAAACAAAATTAAACAGAGTAAATCTGCCTTGGGACATGAGCCTATTACCAATACGGATCTTCTAACTGTATGTTAATAATCCTGTTGTGTTCTTTGACACATCCAGTTCCATTTGCATTATGGAAAGCTAATGCATTAACTTGGCAATAAAAATGCATGGCCTTCTGAAATGAATGTGTTGGATGAATGAATTCTGCTGGTTCTATGCATAGTCTCAATGCATTGCTCGCATGCCCTTGTGTTTTGCAAGGGTAAGAAATGTAAATAGTCCCATGTTCGGGAGCTCGTTTTGCAAGACTCACAAAGAGTAATAAACCTATGGTGAATTTATCATTTTACAGATACCTTCCTATCCAGAAATCCATTGTTTGGTGGGGGGTTTTTTTGTATAGCTTTCTTCCTTTTAGGGTGGCATATGCAGTTCAGACTGTTAAAATACCTTCACTGCTTTGCTATAAAAAATGACAGATCTCAAAAAATCTCTTTAAATATGATTGTCTGTGCTTCACAAGCTCTGCTTTCATTCTCCAGAAAGGTTTAAGATATTTCAGCAGCTCTGTTCCAAGCTGTGATTATCCAGTAAACTAGAAACGAGAGACATTTACTGTCTAATGTTCACTGCATCTCATCTTTTCAGATTCACTACTTCACTGCCTGTTGAGTTCTTATGTTTCAACATGTGCCCTTGAGAGCCTTTGAATGAATCGAAAACATTAACGCAGCAGGGCATTCTGATGTGTAGCTACTGAAAGGGTATTAATGGCCTTGCATGTACATCTCCATACAAAGTTCTAGCTGACCTGAACAACTCACTTGACTTTCCAGATGTCAGGGCAAACGGATACTGAATAAAAGACCAAGCAGCTGATATTTGCTGAGCTATAATGCTCAAACTGGTTTTAAAGGCTGCAAAGCCTGGTTGTGTGTTTTCCTGATGTTGCTTACCCAGGAGGTGCCTTTAATCCCTTACCACAGTTAATATATTTTTCACTTGCATTTCCTAAGAAGCCCTGTTAAATTAAGCTGTATTAGAAAGCAGATGAAAAAATACACCTATAATTAAAAATAATTCTCATCTGCTCAACTCTATAGAAAGGGATTTTTTTCTTTCTCCTATCTGTTAAAGAACAGTTTGGTTCCTAGATTTTATAGGTGCTTCCAATCACAGCCATGAATGTTGATGGCAAGCATTAGCCCCAGGTATACGTCTTCTCTCCATTTATTGCCTCAGCTTCTTTGCACATAATACTCACTGACTTCCTAAGCGCATTTATGGATGGCAGACTATAGTATAAGGAGGGAAACCAAATTATACCGTGGCATCTAGAAACTGTGTCTATGGAGCCTTTACAGGTCAATTCACACTATCCAGCTTCATCTCTCAAACTGCCATTTTAGGCAAAGGCAAGCTACGTAGAAAGCCAACAGGGTTTCATGTCAGCATGCCTCCTAGCTTCGGATGTCTCATCCCCTGGAAGTACACACCTGATGTTCTGCCTTCCCAGGTCATTAATCACTGTCACAACCAACTGCCCATTTTTGGGGGCCATTGCCAATCCTCCCCTTAGATCATCCACAAGCCAGACCTAGCTATCATTCTAGGATTGCTTCTCATACCAAGTAGAGACTATGTTATCTGAAGCACAGCCTGGGTTTATTATGTGTATACGTTCAGGCAGCAGCCACACAGGTAATAGAAGGGGGACTTATCTATCAAGACAAGTCTTTAACAGTAGGTTACAAAGCATGAAACCTATGTGCTCTTTGAACACGTCTAACATGCCTAATGATTTTCCATCTGAAATGTCCTTCCTTCCCTCCTTCCTTCCTTCCTTCCTTCCTTCCTTCCTTCCTTCCTTCCTTCCTTCCTTCCTTCCT
>NW_020799102.1:11320534-11372098 GCF_003259725.1 Athene cunicularia | reverse complement strand
TCTCCCCTCAGCTTCCTTTTCTCCAGGTTGAACAACCCCAGTTCCTTCAGCTGCTCCTCACAGGTTTGGTTCTCCTATGGAGTCTGGCAGTTTAATATTTCAAAGTCTGTGGAAATGGTAAATCAGTCCCAGTCTTGTCAGTGGGCTGCATGTGAATAGGAGAGACTTTTCAGAACTTACTTCTGTACACTTATTTTGGACCATCCGATGGCATTGTCTGTACTATATCAGCTGAAAACTGGATGACAAAATCACAAACCTCTTGTGTTTGTTTTTTGTGCTCTTCACGTTTCTACACTAACCCTACACATCAGTGCCATTTCCCAGTGATGCTTTTCACTGCAGCCCTCCATCTGCTCTACCCACCCACCAACTCTGTCACAGTCTTTGCACCCATCTGTCCCTACACCACTGTGCTTTTTTTTTTAATCCAAGGAGGAGGATACAAAAAGAAATAATGAGGTAAACAGGTTCTACTTAAAGTTAAAAAGTAAATTTTGTTGTAAATGTTTTTCCTTTGAGAACTATCAGGCAGCATGGATATCATGAGGTTATTGTGGGAAAAAGAAATGAACCAACAAATCTCTCCAGATTGCCGGAAGCAAACAATGCTTAGCACTAGTGTCAGTACAGTTTCTCCCTTGTGACTTGAACAACGGTTGAAAATTATGATTAGAAACAATTGAAACAGCCAGTGTACACAACAAAAAGTGGGAGAGAACGTGTTGCTAAGAAAAAGCCAACTGATGAATTTTATAACAGTGAGGTAAAAGGTAGCTTTCAGAGCATATTTAAGAGTAACATGACATCTCTTTTTCTCTAATATGCCCACAAACTTTTGAGATATATTAGCTTAGTGACAGCTGTGAGAGCAGGATATGTGGAATTCTTTAACTTGTGTGGAGAGAAAAAGAATGTGTAAATTCCTTTCACTGAAGGGACCTCCTTGAATCTGGGGCCAAGGCATGGGCTGATTATAAACTTCAGACCTACTGTTTGACATTAGCCAAGGTGACTTTTGTTCCTGTTCATCCTTGTGCAAGACAGTTTAGTAGCTACTGTTGTTCCTTACCAATATCATCTAAGTCATGGTTTAAGCTTATAGTAAAAAGCCTTGGGTTTTTTTGGTTTTATAGTAAAAAGTGGTTTCAATATTAAATGCATGCTATAGACATGTGGTTTGAAAGGATAAAAAAGGAACTAGAATGTCTTTTTTCTTTTGCCATATTAACCAAGAAACTATTTAGGGAAATTAATAATAATCTAGTTAAAATGCAGACCACACATATTTTTAGTGACTGAGAAATAAATAATTGCAGTTAATGGTTTCCAAGGTATGTTTTGCTAAAAACATAACATTTTCAGTCTACAATATACTTCTTCTATTCCATATATAACACCTACTCTTCTGCTAGTGATATGGAAAAATAGTTCTGGTTGTCAGTAGTTCTATTTATTGTCAGCTAAGATCAGGAATTAATATAGGAAATATTTCTGTTCCTTAGTGTGTTGGGTTTTGTTGGGTTTTTTTTAATTACACATACAAGAGATTCAAACTGTATTTTCCTGAAACATGGATAATGACTGTATTAGTGACTACTAAGATTTAATAGTTTTGCATATTCAAGTTAACACTGTCTTAATATTATCACAGCCCTTGTGATAGTCTTTTCCATAAGGGGTTTTTGAGAACATCATCTGCCAAGAGAGACTGTATCTGAATGGCTAAGTATAAGATTTCAGTCTGAATTACAACCGTGGAAATAAAACTACAAGCAAAGACAAAATACCATGGGAGGAAATCTTGATTTCTGATGGGTATCCTCTGGTAAGAGTTTTATGATTTCTGCTCCAAATTCCAAATGGAGAGAAGTCAGTCAAACAAGATTACGTTATATTTGTCCCTGCCCTTGAAGTTAGGGTATATTTTCAATATGTTTGATTTATTTTAGATTAGTATGAACCACCAAGACTTGCAGAACAAGGTATTGTGCACTTCAGTGTAGCAGGCAGCATCTGTTCTGTCTCACAGAATGGCAGCTACCTCTGCAGACTGCCAAGTCCCATAAATTTAATGGTGCAGTCTACAGAAAACAGGATCCTAATGGTTATATATCTATAGACGGAGATTCATGGTGCTAGAAAGGCCCATTCAATCATCTAGTTGGACTTCCGATATATTGAGGGGCTCTTAAATTTCACACAGTAGCCCACAATGCAGGAGTAAATACATAGCTAGTCATCTTTATCACCTGTGGCAATTTGTAATGAGCTTCAGAAACCATGCCGGCAGAGCCCACGGGGTGCAGGGAGGGACTGCCACAGCTCTAGGACAGAAGAAGGGCATCCGCCAGAACGGATGTTTCTCTCCAAACCTGTTTCTTCAAGTTCACTTTCTTTCATGTCTCTGCTGCTTTCACATAAAAGTCTGGGTATCACGGGCCTGCAACCGTGGAAAGTTACTGAAATGCAGACCGGCTTCCTCTGTAGCCTAACACGTTGTAGCACTTGAGGCCAGAAGTATTGGGGGGAAAACAGAGTCAGGCACTGTAGGAAGAGTAAGATGGCAGGTCTGCATTTCTGATGGTGGGCTTTTTGAGATTCTGATGGCCTTCATTAAGCCTAAACTTACTGGTGTCTGTAAAGGCCGAAATTAGCGTGTGCCAATCATAGTAAATAGCGAGGTGAGTACAACACCTAAGACTTCAGGGGAAATGCCTGACTTGAAGGTCAACAGCTTTACAGTGTAAATTGTGGTGTTATCACAGAAAATATGCCAGGTTTAGAGTGCAACCAAGAAACCTTTTTGAAGCTGACTTCATGGTGGACTGCAGATACATATTCCAAAAATTTGCAGCCATGGTTTTATGTTTGCGGCTGAGGGCATAAGCAGACCTTTCCCAGAGGACTCAGCATTCAACAATTTATTAGAAAACACTGAGTTGTCTTACCTTTTCTACTAATCTGTATTGCAGAAATGGGACTTAGCGGAATGAAACATGGATATTTGCTTTAAAATGTTGTTAAAACACACTTTGAAATGCAATAGCTTCATGTGTGACATCCCAGAACAGCCTAAGATTTGCTAAACAGCCTCCAGCGCTCAGTTTGTGATTGTCAGGCATAACTGACCCACTCTGAATTTTATGACCATCCCTACCAGAGAATGTATCTGTGTACTTGAACTCAGAGATAAACTATTAATTCATAGAGGTCCCTATATTAAATACATACACTATATACAGTTTTCTGTCACAAAAAATGCCTTTTTCTTCCTACGTTGCATTCATTTCCCTTTTTCATTAAGCTTGCTTTCCAGATAGTTGGTTAAGTTAATGTATTTGCACTTGGCTCATGCATTAATCTCTGCAAACTATATGACATTTTGCATACTGCACACCTTGTCGTAAATTATTACTTACTTCACAGTATGTATCACTCTGTATTTCTAACCACTCTAAATAAGGTAAAGCAATGCATCAGCTACTGGTGACGCAAAATAACGCTGACAGAAGGAAGCCATTCACAAATAGAGAAATAATGAAGATTTCCTTTCAATCTAATGGGCATTGGGGAAAATATTTTAAAGTGCAGCAGGTAGTTTGAATTTTAATATACAGGTTTACTGACACAACTCTTAAAGCTGGCCACGAATTCTAAGAAGGATAAGAAAATGTCATGAGATCGGGAATCACTTAATCTCCTCTGTCTTATTCCTTCTTTTGCTCAATTTTCTTTTTTTATTAACACAAGAACAACAGGTTTCTTTAGGTCTTGAAGTATTCTTATTGACTTCCCTTTGCTGAAGTTCAGTTCTGTAGTGAAAAACACCAGCTGGGGGCTCACGCAGTGTCTGTCACTCCTCGCGATCAGTTACTGCGGTATGAAACAAAACGAGGAGCTCTGAATATATGCAGTGAGGAAAGTTAGACAGACTTCCTCAGCTCTCATACAGGAGGCACAGCCCACCAGACCCTGGATACAGATTAACCCAGCATCACTGATCGTCCCTCTGGAGTTGTGGGATCTCAGTTTGTCCTCACCAGGAAAATAAACTTTCTAGAATCACACTGTGTTCCCATGGGAAAAATAAACAAATCAACAGAAACCATTTTCCTATCAGTCTGACTAACCTGACACCCTTTCATCATTAAGTAAATTGAAAATTATATTCATCCTGATAGTCTTTTACCCAGACACACTCATAAAAGGCAAGAGTTGCAAGCAAAGATGTAAAGCCTTCGGGACACCAACAAAAGCCTTTTCTTCTCATCATAGTTGTAATGAGATCTGAAATATTCTTAATGTTCAAATGACTACTGTCCTGTCTGACTTCTGTTACACTTACACCATTCTCTAAAGGTTGCTGTTTCCTGTTTTGTTGAATTCCCACAAAAATGTTGAATAATGAATAGAGCTCTTGCAGAAACCTGCAGTTGTGAGCCCAGATGTGCTCAGGTGATTTCAAAGCAAATTAGAAATGTCTGTTTAGGAGTGGTGCTCAGTGCTTTTAATTGTGGATTTTTCCTAGTAACAGTAACAAAAACCCACTTAATTCATCAGGTAGTAAAAGAACGTCAGGTGAGACGCCCTGCTCTGCAAGTTCAGGTACAAGTTTGGTGACGTTCACATCCTCTGTATATTTTAAGGTGGGTTTTGGGGGGTTTTTAACATCACCAAGAATATATCCAAATGCAAGACAGGTGTATTTAGACAGATGTGGCATGGAATGATACCAGTGAGAATACTTGAGTAGTGAAAGTTTACCCAGAAAAATAAGTGCAAGTCAGTCCTTCCTGAGGGCAGAAGACCTGCTGCAAAATTGGAGAATGCTACTTATCTGCTCTGACTTCCTTGATGTCTGTTCTGTATTTTCCTGCATTCTCCCTGATACATTGATCTGATACACTGCCTAGGTGTGGGATAAATTTGGCGTGCCCTTGCTTCTCACCAGTATTGATGCAGTGGCTTTTCTTATGCTTGCTTTCCTGCAGGAGTGGCTGTCCTCAGGAAAGATCTATTAACTCCTTCTCTTAGTTCAACTTCAAAATAAAATCGAAACTTTGTTTTATTCTGTGGATTCTCCCACATAAATTTCTTTTTATCTCAGAAGTCAATTACATCAGTTAATCATAAAGAATCTGGCAACATTATGTGATGCATGTGTGGGGTAATATATAAATGTCAAATCTTGTTGCTGCAGGCTAGAAGGGAAATGCTGCTTATGAAATACGTTTTAGAAACTGAAAAGGCCAGAATATTTCTAGGCTGGAGCGTACTAGCAACTCAAGTGCCCCTATCCCTGAAAGTCAGGCAACACATAAGCTGAAATCAGAGTTGTGACATTTGCAATTATTTTCAAGTAAATACGTGGTCCTTCAGGGATAACATTTAAAGAAAACAAAAACTTAGATAATGGACTTTTCTTTCCCTTTGTCTTTCAAATGTTTGGAACAGCAAAAAATCTTCTGTTGCAAAGACACCAGTGAGCCCTTAATAAACTAAATGAACAGATATATGTTTTTATCATATCATGGGAAAAAAAATACATTAATTCCTTGTTATTGTCTGGGATGTTATTTGCTAAAGAAGCCTACATTTGAAAGGGCCAGGATAGAGGATCAGACTTGAAATTGGGCTGAAATTCATTGATAATGTCAAAGTCCCCTTCCCACTCTTCTTACTGGAAGTCTGTTGAGTTCCCAGGAGGGATGGTTATTGGCAGATCCCTCCCCACATTAATTTCCTTTCACTTTATATTACTGAATCTCATCTAATTCACATTGCTTCTATTCTCAAAGGAAACCGTTATTCCCTGAGTGGTGTTCTGGCCCTTCGCTATATTGAAAGCACTTCCCAGCATTGCCACCAGAAAATTTTATTAGCAGACACATCCTTTTTGTATCACATATCCATGAAAGAAGAAATGGGATCATCATGCAGTGGGCAAAGAGTATGGCAGGGAGATCAAAACCACTCTCTAACCCATAAACTAAACCCAAAAGCCAATCTTTGTTTCCAGTAGCAACAACAGTGTTGAACATGAGGACAAAGGATGATTTCTAATTGAACTGAGGATCTCAAAACTAGAATAACAGCTCCTGGGGAAGAAGCAAACCCCCAGTGATCTCAATAAAGTGAACCAGATACACTTCATCCCAGAACTGCAGTAAATCCAACAAATTGAGTCACAAGCTGAGTAGTAAGGATTTTTAATAAATTTTCAATAATACCTTTATGGAAGGGGTAAAAAATTAATGCACACTACTGCTGGTCCACTACTTTGACCTCAGTAAAGCACTAGAACAGATATTTGAAGGAAGGAAAACAGGCAAAAAAGAGGTCTGCACTTGCTTTAATGGGAATTAATTTTCAAGGCAATAGATTAATACGACTGGACAAAACATCTGTCAGAGAATAGCATGGAAAATTTTGGAATATATTTTAAGCATCTTGCAGGAGCACTCCTCTACTGCTGCAGATGCCCAGACCACCCAAAGCAGCACTGAGAAGTAATAAAGCATGAAAACGAAGTGACCCAAAGAATGCAGCCTCAAATGGTGTTTGCTGCAAAACAGCCCGGTGAGCGAAAGGTAGCAGAGAAGAATAAAGAGAAAGATAACCAGGACAGCAAAGCCATTGTCTCCACTAGCCATTTTCCAGCCTGTGTCACTTTTTATGAGGACAAATTAGTTTTAGTTGTGAGGCAGACTGGGCAATTGTGTTTCCGTGGTCCTGTCTGAACTACTCATGTTTTATTCCATCCACACAGCAGTGAATGGGGAATCTTACCCTCTGCCTCTAAAAGAGCAAAAGTTGCATCTGAAACCCACCCAATAACTCCTTTCTATGTACTTCATGAAAGCAGGATTGTTAAGTCAGCACCTGTATCACACTTCTTCCATGTGCCATTCCCAGGAAGAGAAAATATATGATGTACTATGGATTTTTTTGTTTGTTACCATCAAACCTTGAGCAAGTAAAATATTATCAAGGTTGGAGAGTAAAGGTACATCATCTGTGAACTAGTGATGAGAGTTAAATATCACAGTCTCTGTAACTTCCTAGCCCTCACTCAGCACTGTGCAGTCTGCCTTCACTAACTAGAGCCACTGTATTTCTCTGCAGTATCTTTCCCTCGCTGAAATACTTCTAGCTGTTCAGGGGAAATAAATCTGCACACCAAGGAGGCCTTCCTGGGCATCCTGGGGACTTAATGCCTCAACTATAAAAATGACACTTGTACTGTCCTTCAAAAAAAGATTGGCAGTAGATGCTGCAGAAGATCATCACGCCTTTAATGCAAAGTGCCAAAAGCATAGTTTTTCACCCTGAGCAATAACAGAGCAACTGATAAACGTTTGGGGTTTTAGCACTTGTTTCCGACTAGAGAACTAATATTTTACTTATGTATGAGGGGAGAAAACAAGCAGAAGTCAGCAGGAATTTTTTTTAAGATGTGTAAGTGTTTTGGAATGGATCTTAACGTCCTTCTTTCTAAATTACAAATGTTTAGCTTAGCTATTTCTCTGCACTTCACAAATGATCATTTTTACAAAAGGGATTTATCATTTTCTTACTACTAGTGTCAGCTCAAGCTCAGGTTTAAAATAAAACCAGAAAGATGCAGGTAAACCAAATCACTTTGGCACACAGGATGGTGCATTTCTTTGCCTTGTGACTGTAGGCAGCTGCGCCAAGGGCTCCTAATGAAATTAATCTGGACCCTTAATCTCCAGCAGTGTGGCCTGTAAAGCAAAGAGTGTGGAAAATCAGACAAAGTAGTACAATCCTGATGCACTGTTGACAGAGTGTTGGGCAAGTGGGGACTTGGCAGAGATTGAATAGGGAGAATTGGAAGAAAAAAAAGCACTGGCTGAAGGGGTATGGGAGCTATCACAGCATTTCTGAGGCAGGGAAGATGTCACGTTGGAAGGAGCTTCACCAGCCACGCAGAGAGGCTGCTCCTGGGGTGGGAAATAGGATTGAAAGATTAGTAACTGTGTCAGCCTGCCCTGGGGAGATGGTGGCATGTCTTCTGGCTCGCATGCAGGGATTGAAGTGGGATCTCTACAGTTCCAGCTGCATCGCTCAAGGACGACATGTTTCAAGAAAATTCACTACCATGGCCACTTCTTCTTACTCATTTCGCTTGTTAAAAGTTACTGACAGTAGAAATAATGATCAAAATATATGGGTTATGTTACACACCTAAAAAAGAATTATATGGCACTTATGTTTCCTCCTTCAATACATTTTTGAAAGCCTTGGTCTTGGTGTTTGGATGCAGGGAGGGATAGGAACTATCAAGATACCAAACTACTGATTAACAGTTGTGGGCAAATTTCCATTCCATTTTTTTCCACCACCACTTAAGCTATGCCTCCTGTGAACCAGTAAAGGTGAAATGAAATTGTAGGGCTCTTGATCTTCAACCCAGAAATGTACACATAAAAAGGACTATAGGCATTGAAAAAAACCCACTTAATTTTCCTGCTATTGCTGTATCAATTACTTCAACACATTTTGAGTGGTTTTAGCCAGCTTTTATTTACAGTAACCTTACCAGCAACATGACCCAAATATTTAATTCTTAATTTTTTTTTTTTGCTGGCCTGTGGGGTTACGTGTTGATCACAAAAATCAACCTATACCAACCAGTTTGAAAGTACTGATCTCCCAAGCATGAATCTAAACAGTCGGTTGAGCGTGGCTTACTCAGGGTGTTTGCTCTCACGCTTTGGGATTTTTGTTTTCATTTTAGTTTACATTTGTGTCTGGTAGAATGAGAAGGAAGAAACAAATACAGCATAACATTGCTTGCTAGCTGAAAAAAACCTGTATTTTCCCTCTTGCACTGTAAGAAGACATCTTGAGCCCTTGCAGCTTTGCTATTCCCCTAAGTCTCTCCCACTCAGAGAGTAAGGTACCGCTGTGAATGGTGGTTTGGTGATACCTGCTGAGTGCATCACTCCTGCCACTGAGATCTAGAGTTGAATGCAGAATCTTACACCTAAGGAAGATTGGAATAACGTGGCAGTGCCTGATACCATGTCTAGGCCTAAGAGGCTGAAAAACAGAAGGACAAAATCTCATTAATTTCATGTTGGTGAAATGGAAATCAGTTGAGCCATGACAGAAGCATGGAGAAGGGTTTGTCTGCTGAGGCACAGAGCTTGACAAAGGCAGAGAAAAAAACAGGGAACACCATGGCTTGGGAACCGAGCCGGTGGAGCTGCAACAGCACACAAAAAGCAGGACAAAAAGCAGGACAAATATGAAAGACAACAGCCCCAGAGGCGTGAAATACTCATCAGTCAGTGTTGTCTTTGTAATAGAAGTCCTCTCGTACTTGGTCTGCCTCCAAAGGGCCCACCTGTCAGGCTGAACAGAGGAGAAAGCCCCAGGTGCATGAACCCTTGGCTGCTTGGCTACAGCCATCACCTGACGGGTTCAGCCAAACCTCGCCAGTTCCGAGGGGTTTTGTGCTGAGGGCTGTCCATGGCTGCTGAACTCAGAAACTCACCCTTATGTCTGCCTGGAACTTTTCCTGCTTTCTTCTGCAATGCCACCATTTCTTTGTAGACATTTCGGGAAGCTTATATATAGGCTAGAGATCTTTCTGACAGTGAGAGTTCAGGGCTAGCTTGTTTGAACAGTAAAGCTTTCTTTTGAGAGGGAGAAACCTTCACAGTCCCTGATTTCTCTCTGTGTGTGATGGGTAGAGGTTTTTATTACCCTAAGTGCTCCTCTAAGGCAGGTGTATTTGGTTTTATGGAATGAAACTAATTAGTCAATCTTTTCCCAATACCAGCTACGATATTTCTGCAACACTGAAACTGCATCAGTGCCTAGGATGCATGCAAATAATACAAAAGCAGTAAGAAAGGAAAAAAAGTATTTTTCCTATACCTTACTCTCTATTCTAATAGAAAACACAATCAGTGCTACCATGTACAAGTATAATATTCCCTGGGTAAAGCAGCACTCTACTGCAACTACCTATTTATTGCCCAGTAAATGAATACTGGCTGAGTAAGGGCCGCACGACAGTGGTTCAGGAGTGGTACAACATTGCCACCGTGTGTTGTGCACGGAGAAGTGGTTTTACGGGGCCAATACCCTCCTTTTCCTGTTACTTTAGAGAAATAAGAAAAAATGTAAGGGTGACCAAGTAATTCCTCCCCAACAAAATACTTTCTTACTGTGGACTTAGGTACCGGGAAAGAGCATTTCTTACATGATGCTCATCAAGCCCGGCATTGATCTTCTAATCCCGTTTCACCAAAGTGAATCACGTGTTTGCTTTCACCCCTTTAACCTTTCTTGTCCAAGAGGAAAAAAAAAAAACTTTTCAGTTAGTGACCTTTCTTCTCTCCCTTTGTCAGCTTTCCCTTAAACCCTGCCCATCATCCATTAGTCTCTTAAGAGAGTTAGCCAGCCAGGATCACACTTGGGAGTCTCTTACTGGTCTGTTGTTCTCCTGGGGCACAACTGCAGTTAGGAAATAATGATCCCAGGCCTAAGTGGAAAGTTCAAGAATTGAAATAGACCAGGCTTTTTTTTTTTTTTTTTTTTTTTTTAATTTCCCCTAAAAATACTGTTTTTCTTTAATACTTTTGCTGAAACTGTCAAGCAGTATCTCTCCTAGGGTAACCCAATGGAAATCACATTCCATTTACAGTGGGAATGATTAACCATACATGATTGCTTTTATGCATCAGTGACATTTTCAACCATCTTTGACTCACTCTTCTGTCTTTCAGAGGGGTTAGGTCTTGGCTAACCGTGATGCTGATCCCAGCACTAACAAAGCTCCCAAACCATCTATATTTGCCTTTCAACAAGATGAAAACTTGGTTTTTACCTCTTGATGACAAAGGATAAACATTAAAAATAAAACCATAATGCAATCAAAATACAGTAGTGTGAATGAATATTATATTTTTGTTATTTTTCACTTGGGAGAACTTACATAAATGTATGGAATCTATGATTATAGGAAAGACAAGTTTAAATAATGAAAAAGGAAAAAGGGTTTTTTTGCATAATCCCTATCGATAGGAAGGTAGAGGGCTATATTGGACTATTCACGCACCAGATACAAAAATCAAATACGTATTTGTACCATCAGTGTGGAAAACAAATACATTTGTTTTCTCAGACACATTTACTGACTGCACTTGGTCAGTTAAGCCTGATCATCACAGTCAAGGTCACTGAAGCTACAGTCCCCAGTTAGTTCAAAAGACTGGCAACAACCAGCGGGCACCAGGGAGGGGCAGGTATTGAGTTAGCCATTTCACCATACTGGCTCCCTCAGTGAGCCACGAGATTTGAAATCCATCCTTGAGAAAGTCAGTCTTTAATGAATTAAGCCATACCTCCCTACCTAATGCCAGACAATGTCATGCAGCCATACTGGTTACAGATTTTGCCATTCTGGTCAATACTATAAATATTTTTACTGGTACACAAGCCTCAAGAGTGCCTCTGAGAGTGCTCCTTGCATACTGATGTTTTCCAGTCCTGTTCTGTCACAACTCAAAATGCTAGTTATTAAATCTAAGATTTCAAATTAAATGAAATCTCTAAATAATGCAGAATGCACTAGCTCAGGACATACCAGTCCTGTGGTACAGCACTCACAGTCACAATTCTGCACCTCTGAAATTCATTTCTAGCAGATTCGCCTTCACACTGCTACAGGAAAGCTTCCTCTCCCACCTCGAGTCTTTCCCTAAACATACGTACTAGCTTTCTTTTATAAACAAATCCCTCATCAGTTGGCCCTTCTCTAAGAAATGAGGAAGACCAGAGAGAATACAATGAAAGGATTGTTCCTCGCAGATTTTTATTTTTCATTGTTTATGGCCTTGGAATATTAGAAAAATGCGTGATACTATTTTATCTGAGTTTAGACAGCTATGAGCGAATTCATGAGCGATTCTCTGGTGGTAGACTCTTCCCTTTGTTATTTAGCTCTTGGACATGTGATTCTACAACTCACCGAGAAAGACCCAGCAGAGCTCAGCGTGAAAAGCATAGTACAGGCAAATACATTCCCAACAGGCGAGATCTATCAGGGAAAGCAGAGTGACCCAGTTGTTCTGGTTTAGCAAGACAAGAAAATGTACATTATCAACAGAGACAAATCAAGAAGATTCTTAACATTATTTTCTTTAAAGAATATAATGTAACGTCATTAATGATACAAAAACACACATTATTTGAAAAAAAAAAAAAAAAAGAGAGAGAGTACGTTGTTTGTTGTTATATTTAGAACATTTGCATTTAAAGTGTCATTTCAAAGTCCTGTTCTCAGCAAACACAACAAATAATTGGTTTTGGCTAAGAGATTGAGGCAAAAATTGGTTTAAGAAGCAGCTAGTGCAGCAGCTACTGTAGATGCTACTACAGATTTGCTATCAATTGCTCATAGCTGCACAAAAGTTTGAGGATCATCTGTCAGTACACGACAGAGAATCACTTCCACTCCTCATTTCAGTCCAGGGCAGAGAGAAAATAGATCTGAAGCCTGAATATCCCCAAAGTAAGGGCTGTCTTAGGGTTTGGGGGTCTGGTTCAGTACCCAGTGTGGGTACAGGCTCTGAAAATTAGCTGAGATTTCTCCAAATTTCTGATCAAAGGAGACATTTCAGGCTCTTCACTGAAATTGTCTTTTTTGTTTACTCCATTTAGCCTCTCTTCTATATAAAAGGCCCTAATAGCTTTTATGTCACATGCTCTGCAATGAACGGATAATTGCGTCAGCCCAGCAAGAGCATGACTCACTAAGTGAGCAATATCCATTTTCAACAGGGCAAAAATATCGGTGTAGGCCCGCTTAATTGTTCCATGATACAATTTAGCACTGCTATAGTATGTATTAAATTAATTAAAAGGCTTTCCTTCCCGTCAAAGGTATAATCAAGGCAATTTGCTTCCAAACATAATCAAGAAACTATGCAAGGAAAGCTTGGCAATATGAGCTATTTTTTCATGTGGAAAGTTAATTGATTTTCTATCATTTTTCCCCTCTGGGATTGAAATGAAGCTTTACAAAAGTTGTTGTTCTTTTATGTGTAATTGGTCCACTTGAACTTTTAGAGGTCACCTGAAACTAGGCCAGCAAACGACTTTTTTTCCCCCCATCTTCTGAGAGATTGTATCAACCATCATTTAAAAAAAATGACCTAGAGGTCACAGAAAACTCCAGAGTGCTTAAAACAATTAACATTTAAAACAGAGAAACTTTACTGTGAGGTAGCAATCAGTTTCCTCTCCTATTGAATACATTAGCAAACATCTTTCTGAATGTTAATAAGATGGGGGTGGTTTGAAGAAACACACATTTTTGTTTCCTCAGAGCTTGGCACCAGAAGTAAAATTCCATCTGGAAAAGAAAGGTTAGGGAAGGTGAACTGAAAAGCAAAATTGAACACTCAGTTAAACCAACAAGTGGTAATCAGTTCAGGCATTGGTATTCTCCCCAGCCATTCCTTTGGGGAGGACAGGGTGAGGCAGGGTTACACAGAGGTATGTTTTGGAACAGAAAATAAATAAAAATTACATCCTCCTCTGGGGAGCCTCTTGGTAAGCTGCAGCTTCCTGGAAGTGTCCCAGAGAATTGGCAGCATTACACAAGAGCCCAACTACAACAGAGGGCAGTGAGGGTTCATGTGTTTGCTGTGTTGATTCCGAGACCTACATGGGATGGGAGTATCAAGAGGAATTTATAGTGACCAAAAGACAGAATATTTTGGAGCTGATTGAACTGAGTTTTGCTCTGAATTATGTCAACCAGCAGCACCTCCCTGATTTGGATAATACAAATGGTTTGTAAAAATACAGGCTATACACATCTATTCAAATTGACAAGTGGCCAACCAAAGGGCTTCAATAATGTCTTCATCTCCCAGTATGGGAGGAAAATGTAGCATTGCCATACCCTGTTCTCTGTTACATTCTATGATACTGCTTGCTATATAGAGTGGCAGTTGAGACCAACAAAGGCAAGGAGAAAAAAACAGTAAAAGAAGCATGCCCTGCAAATACAGATTTGACAGTGCTTTTGGATTCTGGAAAGAAACTAACTTCACATATTCCAAAGTAAGATTAAATGTGATGTCATTCTTAGGCAAAGACATCAAGGTTGAGCCATGAGGTCATGAGCCACAGACCTCCATACAGACACAGGTTTTCTCAAAGCCCTAATGTGGTTCTGAGCCAACATTCCACTTCAACATTCTAAATTAAGCTGCTTTTTCAAGAGGGGGGGTGGGGGGGAACCTATCTCTCCTATCTTACTGTGCAGTTGTTATGCAACTAGGCTGTTCAGAAAAGCAGAATATTTAAATAATACATTATTTCTCATTTTTCAAATGCTAGCAGTGATGCTTCATAAATGGGTTGCCAGCCTGTGTACAAATGAAGTGTTTGTAGAAATGCTCTGGAACTACAACAGTCAGACTGAACCTGCACCTCTAAACAGAACCATCCTTTTTTCCATTATCAGAATAGGAATCCCAAGACACTAACAACCTTAAGAAGTAAAATTCTTCAGACTTCAACCATTCATTTTCACGTCATTCTCTTAGCCTTAGAGGGAAATATTAATCAATTCCAACTCCTGGCTGATTCAGTAATTTGTTCCTATAGCATATTCTCTAATATTTTTTTCAGATTTCTTTTAACTGACCTTAGCAAATCATCTCCACCAACTTCCCTTTGTAGTACTTGCAGAGTCTAGTATATCTGAATTTCAGCAAGTTGTTTTCCCTGAATTTAAGACTACTTAATTCTATTTCATTCTTAATTTCATCACTTCTGTTCAGAGCACTCCAAGTTATGGTTTTTCAGTATTGTCTCTGAAGGATGACTTTGATCTCCTGGTTCTGGTGCAGCAAGTGAAAAGTATCAAAAGAATATACATTCTCAAAATGAAATTTTGGGAAGCATAGGATGACCAGCAGTACCAGATAAACACTCATTTGAACATTTGTGATCAGAGCTTAATCCTGTCAATTAGTAAATACTTTCAGTTGCAAGAACCTTGTAAAAAACACCCCATAATGAATAATACTACCTTTGGAATAATAGCCAACTGAATTTGGATAGCTTGTTTACCAGCACATTCATATCCATAGGTTGGGGGTGGGGAGGAGTGTTATTCAACCAGCTCTTTTGGCAACCAAAATTCTCGTACAAATATTGCAAAAGAATCAAAAGCAAGACATCAATCATCACATTCAGTGCACAGGCAATATTTGTCTGCTCAGCCAACCTCTCTTCCCACTAGCTTGATTCTTCCTGCTCTCAGCAGAAAGATATCCTCTGGGCCATTATTTTTTGTGTAGTATACTTTATTAATGTTCATGAATAGCAAATAAATCTGTGGAATTCAGGAAGTATTTCAAAACCCCAAACAAAGAGCCTTAAATGGATCACAATTTTGTTCCGGGAAATGCTATTCTGCTAGTACGAGCTGTCAGTATTTTTGACAGTCTGAATTTTGAAATATGTTAGCTAACAGAATCCTTGGTGGGCAGAGGAGCTGAAGTGTAAGCAACTGACTTAAACAAAGGCAATTTGGAATTAAATTTTCACTCAGTAAGCAGGCTGACCATTATTTGTGTTTTCCTGATTGTTTGTTTTTGAAAGTTTTGCAAATGCTAAGCTTGTGCATGAAATTCTAATGGTGCTTTGATGTTTCCTGGCCCAGACTCCAGCCTTCCATCTTTTTTACTTTAAAATTTTATCCAGCAGGAAAGTAGCTCATCGAATTAATGTAGCGTCTTGTCAAGTTTAGGAAAGCTAGTTGCAAATCTGACAAAAACAAAAATAAGGAAAAGAGGATGAAAAAAAATGCATTTCAACATATCTCTCTCAAAGAACAAATGTGCAATCTGCAGCAAATCTAAATGGCAGAATCAATGCTTCCAAGTAGTCGGTAGAATCTGTCCTCCAGCTAAATTACTGCGAGGAGCATAAGCAACACAATAAATGACACTTCCTGCTTTCTAAGAATTATGCATATCATATTGCATATTACAAAGTTTTATACATAGGGACAGAAAAACAGATGGATTTAAGCAAACTTATTAAACTTAAGGCTTACTTGCTACAAGTACACACCTGTGCTCCAGAAACTGTGCCACCAGACTCCTCAACCACAAGAGCCACAAAAGAACAAACTCTGTTGTAACATATGATAGAATGAGGCTAAAGCCTTAATTTATGGTGTTAGCACTGCCACAAAACACACTGAAGAATGTGACACAATTCTTAATCTCATTTTAATGGCTCAAGAGATAACTCTCTTGTAAATCCACATGAATCACAAAATGATTACACTAATCTTTGAGTTGGGCATTCAAAGGTTCTCAAGAATTGTATGAAGTCAACAGAATATTTTAATATGGTTCACTCTCTAGCAAAATATCATTTGCCATTTAATTCTACTGTCTTTAGAGTCCTTTTATCCATTATCCTCCTACAGAGTGCAGTTATTCCAGTCTTCATATTCCATAAGTTCTTTTTATATGGGCCAGGTCCTTCACTGCTTGACTGTTTTTTTAGTCCAGATGGGTACTAAGTGGTTGCTTGAGAAATGTTTGGATAAAGATTTTAAGAGCAGAGTACCTACTTCCCCATATCTATGGGAATATTCAGATCAAAGAGGGCTTGGAATATATAGAGAGAATTTCTACAACCTGACATTCAGTGTGAAGTTAGATTTAGGGATTTTGTTCAGATCTATCTTTGCTTATTATTTTGAAACGTTTATGCAGATAAATGTACTGAACAAGAGACCACAGAGCACATAAAATTATAGATTGTTAATCAGAGGAATTTTACTATCTGTCCTTTTTGGAAGTGCTGTAAATGAGAGAAATATTTCTGCATTTTCCTAAGGCATTAAAATTGATTTCCATTTTAACTGTGGGGCACTGAAATTGCAAATAAAGTAGCCTGTCTATAAAAATGACAGTACCTTTTAACACTTGCTTTTCTTCTGGCAAACGTCATAAACAAGCACTAAAACGATCTCCAGTCCCACTCTATGGCATTTCACTGCTCATACACCTGCAACGGTGGCTTACGGTACCTTGACAGCAAAACATAAGGTGACACCTTCAACAGCCAGCAATCGCCAATTTACAAAACTCACCATCTTTTGAGATGTTCTACAACTTAACACCATTTCAGAGAAAACTCTCTGTCTTATTTTCCCAAGGGATGGGCAGACATTTAGCAGCTGGGAGAACTGCAGGTGCCCAAGGCCAAGGTGCCACAGGCAGCCAGTGAGAGGCACATCCGTCTGAAGAGCCTGGGACACGTGTGTCACCTCGCACCCACCTGTGCTAACTGCCACCTCACCACAAGAAAGCAGGCGGCAGTGGGAATGCCCTTGGCTGCGGCAGCGCCCAGCTCTGCGGTGCGGGAGCTTGCTCCTGAGCCCAGCGAGGACCCTGAGCACTGGCTTCCTCGCTTTGCTGGGTGGCTTGAACATGACGAGGCCACAGCCCCAGAAAGGACACAGGGTCTAATGAATGTCTGCCCCAACCCTTGTCCGTCATCACTTCTCCATTGCATGTCTTCAGGAGTATCACAGTCACGAGGGTTGTCACGCAAATCCCCACTGAATGGGGACAGCCACACTCAGCTAAATTATTCAGCAGGTTGGAGTGTGCGTGGAGCCCTGGTACAAGCTTGCTGGTTCAGCTTCTTTGGTCAGCGTAACTGAATTATCTTGCAGGACTGTAAGAATTCATACCCAGGCAGGACCAAGCCACTGCTTAGACTCCCCAGTAAAACTGAAGGTAGAAGACATCAGGATACAAATCAGCCTGCAGACACTTTGACACCAAGTGGCTCTTTAGCCACACCATGACATACATGAAGTTGCTGAATAACTCGGAATTTGGTCCTATTTTTATTTCTGCATTTAGTGTTGCATCACTGAGAGAGTCCGTCTTTACAAGAAAGTTTTTTACAAGGAATGTCAGATCTTTTCAAAACAATTCCAAGATAAAGCAAAGTCCACTTCCAATCCTTGCCCAAGACACAGAGGGAAAAAACACTTTAAAGGAGGTGGGAATCTTTACTAGTTATGTATGCAATCAAGTTTCATGGCTTGAAAATGTATGCGATATTTTTGATAAAGCAAAAAGCAATACTCTGAGCATACAACACTACAGAAGTTCCAAAATGACCCATGTAAAATCAGTAACTGAACAGTTAAAGATATGTTTTTCACATTTCATTTGCATTGGCTCTGCATTTAAATATTTTCCCATAATGATAATGGGTCACATACATAGCTATCTATTCAGTAAAGTTAAATGAGGAATTGATTTGGCTCCGTATTCTTTCAGCTAAGACTGTAAATACCAGGGTCCTGTCTGCTCTGAATGAATACAAATGGCCTCAGTGGAGTTCTGCCAGTTTATAGCAGCAGAAAATCAAGGCCAGAGGATCAAAGGGTCTTTTCCGGAAGAGCGGGGATTTGTTTCCATGCCATCTTCTTCAAAAGGTTCTGAATTAACTGGTGAGTACTCTCCATACTAAAATTATTTTCTTTCAGTGGCACTGTGTGTACACAAGTGTATATAAGGATACCTTTGTGCATTAATAGAAATATATTTAGAGCCATAACAATGTCTGAGTCAGATTTGTCTGCATCTCTTTTCATTTCTTCAATTTTTGTCTTATTCTTTCACAACTATTATTATCTCAGAAAATAATTACTCTTCCTTTTACACCCACAAAGAGTAACTCTGAGTATTAATAATATCAAAGCCTGTCAGCCAAGGAAAAAACCCTTCAGATGCCTGCCCCAGTGGAAGGGCTACTACACTTCCCGTAAAACTCATGTCCTTCCTCCCCGTAACTCAGGATCTGTTAAGACTGTGGAAAGAAACAGTCAGTGTCCTTCTGGTAACACTCAAGTAAGCAACAAGTTTCATACAGATGAGCTACTGACTGATATGGATGTGTATCTCTATTACACTTTAGCCATCAAGGTAGCCACAAATACAGAGGGATTATAGAGACGCATCTCACAGCCTTCCCTTCCAGCGGGTTCACGCAAAATCAGCAATCTTGCAGTTCAAAATCTTTGTCAGTGTGGTAGTGAGAAAATTGTATTCCTTACTGCAGCAGCCCCTACGTCAACTCCAGGTAGCACTTGAAACCTCCTGTTCCATGCATGAGTTCTGCCTTTAATTCTTTTGGAAAACAGGAAAAATGTTTAGAAAAGACCATAAATAGAAAAAGTGAATGTCCCTCACCAACCCCTGCTAAAAGTATTAAATATTAAAGAAAATACAAGCTACAAGAGGACAAGGTATACATTATTCAGACTCCAGATCACCTCGCAAACACTGAAACAATTCCAGGTAACTAACTCCATGCACATGTATAAAATTTAACATGCACATAAAGTATATCCTTAAAAATGACAACCTGGTAATGGAGAAGAGGAAAATATGCTTCCTCTGTGAAGGATAATCAAATGAAAGGTACAAGCCAAAAACAACTGCAGGGCAGGCCCATAAAATGTCATGTTCAGAAAATGTAGCCTAGGTTGCCTAATCTCCACTGAGATATTCATCTCTGTTAACAAAGAGCAAACACCTAACTCATGAGTGGTGTAAATGTAAGTGAATTATCCCCATTTCTCTGCATAAGATGGATGTCACTAAAGAGTTCCAATTTTGTTGAATATTCTGCAGCAAAGCGTTTCTTTATATCAAACCAAACCATATAATGACTATACTGAATGACACTTATGGAGCATAATAGATACTCTGAACATTTGGTAAGAGAATCATCTGCTTATGAGAGAAGGAACTGAATGGCTGGATGTATCCCTAATGGACAGGGGAAAATTGATAATGAAATGAATAGAAAATGCACTTAGAGATTCCAGAGCTGATTTGGCCTGAAGATCATTATGAACCCCTGGACAAGTTTTCTCATTCACTCTACTGGCAATAAGATTCTGGCAGGACTGATCTACAGTTTGTGTGTCTCATGCCTTTCTAAAAAAAATACCCCAAAAGAAGTGCTGAATTCATCATCCCACAAACCCACAGAAAGTTCACCTTTATTTAAGGCTGATTCTTTGTCTGCAAAATAGCAAACTCTGTACACAGAGGTCTCTTAGACTGAAGGTTCCTTACTTTATCTTTGCTATACATACATATGTTAATGAAGTTGCCTCCCTTATTCTTCTGTTGAGGCTTTCAAAGGCTGACCTTGCTATCTTTGTACAGCAGTTCTCAATTTCTTCCTCCCAGATTTGCTCATGGAGCTCTTCCAGAACATACTTCTTACCCCTCCCATTTACAGACATTATCTGTGTCTTCCAGAAGATGAATTAATAATTAAATTTGTTCAGGAATTTTTAGCTGAATGTTTCACTAGAAAATTCCAGTTGGATCTGAAGCAATTAATTCAAAATATCTTGGGTTCAACAAAACACTCCATTGAATTCAAATGAATTCACATTTTAAAAAAAATAAAAAAGTTTTCCAAACAGCAGAACCTGCTGTACAACCAATTGCATGAAAACCTGGTTTAACTACAGCACGGGCATCCTTTTGAGCATACACATTAAAAATAAATTTCTCACTACATTCTACCAGCAAGGTCCTATACAGACCAGTTTTTCTATACAACACACTTGTAGTTTGATATCATTCTCCTTAAGCATCTTGTCTGAGACCATTTTCTTCTCTGTTTTTTGTTAATCTCACTGTCAAATTATATCCCCCTAATTGAGGTAAATACCATTCCTAAAAACAAATGTTATTCAGATTTCAGTGATGTGTGATTATGGTCTATGAAATTACTGATCCAGAAAAATGTCTTTTGGAGCATCAAAGCACCTTTCTTTGCTTTTATAAATTTCTGACAACAGAGCTGCCAACCAGCCACAGGGAATTCATCCAGAGCCTTTAAACAACTTGTGGTTTGGTCTCTAGTCTGTCTGCTCAGGCACTCTTCCCATATTCATCATGTTAATCACCCACTTCAGAAATAATGGAGATAGGCCAAGGACAAAATGTTGGTCAATAAACTTTAGCTAATGCAGTTATACCAGAAAATGACCAATAATACGATTCAGTGTTGTGATGTTAAACCAAGCCTCAAGAGCAAAGCTGCTACAGGAAGCTGACAAAAATGAGTTCTAAACACCTCCTAGCAAGAGTACATACTACCTTGTGTCAGAGATGCACATGCTTCTCCCCTAACCCATACTACGTGACTTTACTCAACTCCAGAGTTTGCCGTATTTCAGTGATGCTGAATGCAAGCCATAAGCTGGTATTTGGAATCATCTCCCGTAATAAAATGTAATATCTGACAGCCTTTCAATGCCAATTCCTTTAATGGATGAGATCACTAATTTTTCCTCTGTGTGGAAGACTTATTGCAGCAGTTCATGTTTTAATTGTTAGGAGTTGCACCACGTCAAATTTGATCAACTCAAAAAGTTTACTGGAAACAGGAATATTTACTTCTCTGCAGAACTAAAGTAATTCAAGAGACAGAAAAAAACCACAATATTCTCAGATTTATTCACTCATATAACTCTGCATATTTAAGTCTTGTAAATATAGGGAAAGAGTTTATAGACTCATTTGTCAGCTGTAAAAAGCTCTTATTTGCATTACTGAAAGAATCAGGTAAAAGGCAGCTTAGGACTAGCTTTGCACTAGTCAGAAACTGAGTCAATACCAACTATTAGCAAGAGTAGTCATAATGCCATTCTGAATTCCACCAGCATGTTTTGGTCCTAGGAAGTAATTACTCCAGCACACCTAGCCTGAGCCAATACAGGATTTACTCTGCTCCAGAATTTTTCTACAAAAGGGAATTTATGACATGCTTCCAGCTCCCTTGTACCACCTGGAAAACAACAAAGTACCCGATGGCTGGGGCCTAAAAATATTAAAGGTCACTGATCTATACAAAAATACCATTGGGTTTAGGGACAAATACAGACCTCCTCAATCAGCCTGAATGCCTAAGCAAACCGGTGTACAGACATATAAAAAGGATGGAAATACTTCCTCTATGGCTAAAGGGCTCCTATACAAGCAACTCTGGACAAGCACTATCTTCCTATTCTGTGTTTTCAGGAGGACTAGGAGAAGGTACAGGAAAAGGCAACCTCAGGCTCCAAGGCATCTTGGTAGAACAAACAAAAAAATCTCAAGAATGTCATGTACTGGCCATACAGATAAAAACTCTAAATAAGGGTACAGTGAAGCTTTACCCCCTAAAAATGGTTATTTCAGGAGCACTGCACAGAATGACTTTGACTCAATCTTCAGCTTGTGCTGACTTGACATCTGTCCCGGTTTTCTTCTCTTCAGACAATTCTACAATGGCCTTCAGCTCAGCTTCAGAGAACTTAGGGGTCAGTGCCACATTGTCATAATCAAATTCTTCATCAAGCGAGAATGGATGAACGTCATCCCCTAGTAGCTGTAATGAGGAAAAAACAGATACATAAATAATATGGCTGCAAGTGATGATAAGGGAGCTCAAGATACAAACTTCTAATTAATATTTAATTAAACTATTTTTTCTGACTCTAGCACTCTCAGCTGATTAAGCTCTTTTTAAGTAAAAGAATAAATTCAATTATTCAATTTGACCTAATTTAAGCCATTTAATGTGCCACATTTGTACTGTACTGTATCTGAATGAATATCATTAGCTAATTTTGCTCAAGGCAAGGAATCTAAAAACCTCCCTTGCACACATCTATTACACTCCTGCAACTTGTAGAGGCAGGGCTGTGGGGATATGGACAAGTTACATACAGCTATCTTAAATTTAAAAGACAGATTCCATATCCTTAAAATCTGGGCTAGTATCAAAAAAAGCTTTGGTGTACATGCACCTGATACTAATGTAACATGCTTCCCAGAACACAGTTTCAGCAAAGGAAATGCTTGGAATGAGTAGAATGACACATAATCAATTTTCAGACTCTAAAATTTGATCATCTCGGAGATATGCAATTGGTTGGTCTGGATTTCTTGCATGATCAACACAGAGTCTTACTGCATTTGCCAATATTTGCTTTGCTGATGTAGCCTATAGCATTTCTGTATTGCTTCTCATTGAAATATCTTAGAATAAAGGCTCTGCCTATGAAATAAAATACTGAAAACACATAACTATGGCAGGCTGCATGATGATAAGAAACTGCAGGGGGCCATGATACAAAAGGTTTATGGTAAGCAGTTACATAAAATTAATTCCAGAGCTACACAGGAGACAATCCTCACTGCCCAATCTGTACAGGAATGCTCCCTATCCTTTGAGAAGTTAATATAAAATGCCTAGAAATTTCAACCAGGAAAAATAGCACATCTCCTCAAGGGCTCTGTGCTTCAAAGTACTTTAGTACTAAATCAGCAAAACATTTAAACACATGCTTATTTTTTCAAACTTCTGATGAATCCTCAATGAAGCCAATGACTACTGATGTATTTAAAGAATACACTTATTTGTTTTGCTGAAAGGGAGGAAGCACACTGAGCCTCGATGGTCACTGCTCAGTTTAGAAGGCACAGTATCCCACACAGTTCTGGTAACATTTTGTAAGATGTTGCACTGACACAGTTAATGCCATCCAATAAGTCAGAGAAGTGGTAGTTGGATTCCTCTCTAGCGGCGCCTGACAGACATGGCAGCAAGCATCTTGCAAGTATCTACATCCTTCATCAATCAGCTGTAATACTGCCTGATTGATCAAGAAATATTTTTTCTGGTTTTGTATAATTTTATTAATCATCCATATTGATTAATATTCTAGGGACCTGACTTACATTGGCTTCAACAGATGCTGAAGCATACAAATCATCCCAGATGCCGACCTGTAGCATTTATAAATGAAAAAAAGAAACTCTGTAGATATAGTTGGTCTAGAAAACAATATTCATTCCACATGCAAAGACAATCTTGCTTACATACGTAGACTATCCCAGGTAACCCTCATTAACTTCTACAAATAGCACAATCAGGGAATGTCTACATGAGACAAAGCCTGCACACAAGCTCTCTTTCCCATTAAGGCTAAGGCCATTAAGGCTCCTTTCATCTTTTCCACAGACAAAGCCTCCTAAAATTCCATGCAAGTAAGGGTACCAGTAGCTGGGTAACAACTGGTACCAGTAATCGGGGTTCATTACTACCTGTCTTCTGCAGAATTCCAAATGCTCTTCTAAAATACAATGCAAGGTGCCAATATTTTTCAGTTCATTTGGTTGTAACAATATTTGCTACCACATCTGTAGGTAACTAAGCTAAGAAGAGTTTAAATTAGAGTAAGTCTTTACAGGGATTCTACAAAAAATAAAACCAAACCTATTCTTCCATTCCCAGCATAGTTATGGAAAGTATACACACATTCACTATGCTCCTATGCCCTTCTGTTGACCTTCATGTCATTCCAGGAACATTTTATGCAGACACAGAGAAATACTGGAAAAACTTCTGTTTAAAAAACTCAGCCCCAAAATGCTAACTGAAAATAGATGGCCAAGTAGAACATACCCAACTTCACTGTTAACAATTTTTCTGTTACCCACTCATTGCACATTTGAAAAGTTTATTCACATTGCATATTTATCAGTGTGCTTCATCTCTGCAATGAGTACTCAAAGCCCTAGGGATTCTTTTTTTTTTGCTTCTTCTCCCAAGAAGCCATTCACTTCAACCTTTCATGCAGACAAGCCATCTAAAATTTTTATACTGCAAATTGCAATTTTGATCTATTTCAAAAGGAAGACATTTTGCAATATAACACTGAATTCTCTGAGCTGATCAAGTTATTATCTTGTTATTTTTGCCTAAGGAGCTGAGAGAAATATATGAATTTCAGGTGTCTAATTTAACATCTAATTGAAATCTTTTTGAGAGCTCTGGGAATAGAATTTTGCTCTATTAGAATACTGCCAGTTTGTTTAAGATTGCTCCTGTGATTTACTCTCTGAAGAAAAAAATCATTTTCATTTACAGTTCCTGCATGTTCAAATTAAAGGGGAAAATAATGTAATACTCATATTAATAACTGAAGTATTTTTCTAGAGGCTGTTTTACAAAGTAATGTTGTAAATAAAATACCTTAAAGTTGAGACTTTCAATAGTCTATTAATAATTGGCAACTCTTTTTTTTTTATTAATCTGTGTGGAGTTAACTGCTTGTCTCTGTTCTAAAACCTTTGCTTCTGTGTAATTACGGCACTCTGTGATTCACTTGTTCAATTATGTAAAGGATGCACATACACTCACCAATTATTTCATTGTATACTCAAGGGAAAACTTACTAGCTCAATAACAATAAGTTAAAAAAGAGAGGGAAAGGCACGTATGCTATTATCTTATATAAGCTTAATATATACTGAGGCATTTGGGAGAAAAAAAAAAAGTTTGTCTTGAGTTTGGGGCACTGGATTGGGAGTCAATAAATGACCAGTTTTCCACTTCTGCTTCATCATTCTGGACAAGTCACTCAGTCTCTGTCTCTACTGGCCTCTAAGAAGATGTAACTCTTCCATCTTCTTTCACTTAGTCAATCCTGTCTTTAAATTCTTCCTTGTTCCTGTTGGATTTATGCATAGCACTTAGCAGAAACAAAGCTCAGTTGAGGCCTATCAGTAAAACCTTAAACCAAAAGAATTCAATGGAAGCTGTATTTTAGGTGCTTGATGCTTCCATTCCACTGATAAAGATAAAATGATAGGCCTGGTAAATACTTTTTTGAGTGCTCAAATTAAAGATAAACAAAGGAGAAAAGAAGGGCAGAATTCATGTTTCCTAATCACATCCATATAAAAATTTGGCTTCTAGATTAAGGTAGTTAACTAGCCAAAAAAGACCCTGTGGACAGAGATGTATTTTAGGACAAATGCCTAGAGCAACTGGGATGAATCACTTTCTGAAGGTGCTTATCTTCCCCTCTTGATGACAGAAGGACTAAATTAAACTAAATTTAAGGTGAAGTTAGGTGAGATAAAGCCCACTTTGAATGCATGTTTCTAGTGAGTGGATGGAAAATACGCATTCAATTGCACTCAGATGTAGGCTGGGGGGCACATATCAAATGAAGACCCTTAGGAAGCAGACATAAGACATGCTGTTAATTAAAAAACCAATTATGTCTTTTATGAACAAAAGTATTAAGTAGAAATAAAGGAGAGAATAAATATCTGGGTAGGGAAGGTAAATGTTCTATGATAATGTACTTCATGGAGTAAAAGTTGTTTCAATTTGCAGTGGCCTGTGGGAGGTCATGTATGCTACCCTGTCGATATTGAAATCCAGTAATAATATTTATGTCTAAAACCAGGGAAGAAAGATGAAGCAGCATTGGTGGACAACACAAATAGTTTGCTGTGTCATTCACTGAGCCTCTTCCGAACAGTTTTTGACAGAATAACAGTTTCAGGGAGATAAGCTGTTCTTTAGCAATTAGTCAA
Source organism: Athene cunicularia (assembly GCF_003259725.1). Lineage (NCBI taxonomy): Eukaryota > Metazoa > Chordata > Aves > Strigiformes > Strigidae > Athene > Athene cunicularia. The sequence continues at coordinate 11,345,588 of NW_020799102.1, read as the reverse complement.
GTTATATACTCTTAGCAGAGCTTCTTTTTCTAAACTTTCCCTAGCAATATATTCAGAGATACACACCCTCCCCTGATTTCCTTCACAAATATGTCCATAGCATAGACATTTGACATCCTACATTGCACTATTAAGCTTGCTTGTTTTTCACAGGCACCGACTAGGCAGCCACATTCTGCTGCCCTTCCTAAAAGAGATTTGTTTTGATGGACAGAGAACAGTCTCAGTTCAGAAAAGGGATGTCTCCAGGGAAAATCTTCTTCCTCTTTCTAAACTAGTCCTGCCATAAGCAATGCAAGAATTAATTTTCAAGGCAATGACAATTTGAAGCACTGAGGGATTTTAAAATGGACCTGTTCAGTCTTGACAGTTGTAAAAATCAGGCCACAGTTATATTATCTAAATGAAGGCACACATATGTGTATAATTTAGGGGAAAGTCTGCCTTCATCTTGAGTAGCCTGGCACCAACCAAACGGTTGTGAAAACTGTCTTTCTTCTTGAAAAATGCAGCAACCCTTAACCAACGTAATAATACTCAGATTCTCTTTCATAACCCAACTTTTCCTCAAATGGAAATGAATTTTGCATGCAGTGGGATCTTCATCTATTTTTCATGAATTATAGTTTAAAGAGTCATATGCAATCCTTTATGAACACTGCAGGCTGCTACAACCCTCCTTCTTCTTTGGTTTTATACAGAAGTTATCAAATGAGAAACCATAAAACCTCATTCTAGGGGTTTTTTTGTGCCAATAGGTATTTCTCCAAGGCAAAACTCTTGAATTATGTCAATCCTTAGGGAAAAAAGTGAGTATTTTTATTCACAGAATGGTGGGTATTAAAGCTTGAAAGGTCATTTTAGAACATTTACTTTTTCCCAAAGCAGACTTGTTCCTTATAGTAAAAAGTTTATTGCAAAGAACCAAACACAATTGAGCTCAGGAAAGGAGGCACCATATGCACTGCTATAACATCAAACCTTCATTGGTCACGCATCATTTATAAACTTGATTTAAGCCTCATGGGACATCAACAAGCATATGAAACTATCAAGACAGCCCGTTTTAGCCAGAAGCTAACTTCAGCTTCTATTGCAATGATCAGGCAGGGGAAAAGAGCAGTGAAGAATTCTCTGCAATAGAAACAATCCCAAAAGTTAATGCTCACACTGACTATTTGTACAGGAAATTTAATGACTTAAAATAAGCCTGTGAGCAACCCACACCTTCTGTTCTGATTTGAAAAGAACCAAAATTCTGAAGGAAAATGGCATTCTAAATTAAAGCTTCTACTGATTGTGTCTGATTAAAAGACTCAGACTCCATAATGCAAACCTCTCCACACCAGACCTAGACAATGCAAATCCTCAGCAGCATCTTGCTACTACTCATTTCGAAAAGGATAAATCCCAATTCTGATCACAATATATTCTAAAGTCTTTTTCCTTTTAAATGGCACATTCATGTCATTCACTACCTCCTCCTTGCAGAAGGTGGTTCCTATGTTCAGTCCAGTGACAACTGCAGGATGTTGTAAGATCATGAAATCACTGGAAAATTAAATGGCCCATCATTCTATGTAAGTAATGACTTGTTAAAAGGTCAGGAAGTGCAAGAGTTTACTTGAATATTCTGTGAGTTACACCGATTAAATATTAAAAAGCCCACATACAGTTTGAAGTATTGCAGTACACATTTTGAAAATGTAGGATTGCATAGTATCAGTGCGCAAGATAAAATAGTACATTTTTATTAGAGTGTTTATCTCAATTCTTAATGTATTTAAGAATTCATTATTAATTTTAAAAATAATTTTAAAATTAATAATGTGATTTGTTAACTCATAGCAGTTCCACACAGTCCATCTATATCCCTGTGTTCTTCTGTAAATAACACTGGAAGCCAATAGGTACAAAAAAACATCCCAACCCCCCCAATAAATAAATCTGACCCCAATAAATAAATCTGACCTCATACCTCTTGGGCTTTGCTATCCGATGGCTGTGGAACTGACAAGGGTCTGAACTTCAGTTGAGTAGGCTTGTCAAAACTGGGTATACAATAAGTCACTGGCTGTTCCACCTCTCCTGGGAGAACTAATGACCCTGCTGAATAAAAAATAGTCAACTTTAACCTTCCATTCAACACATAAATTAGCAAAATCCTACGTAAAATCCTGTGGTGCTCAGATACAGGCAGAAGCTTATTAGTCAAAATGTGCTATACTTGTTGTTGCATAATATATAATACAGGCAGCTACCTGTAAAACAATCCATGCAGTCCTGAACTAAAATCTAGATAATAAAATATGCTATACTAAGGAAAAATCAACCTAGGTTGGAAAGGGACAGATAGCTCTTCTTTCTTAAGGATACTGAATTAAAAATCTGGATGTAGACACTCCTAAATTCAGAGAACACCTGGGATTGGATTCAACTCTTCCATAACAAAGAAGAAAGGTCCAGAGCGGAGGTGTCTGCAGTAGGAGTTATAAAATACCAGACTGAATCCTGGTCTTGCCATTGGTTTAGCTGGGCAATCCCATTCAATTCTCTTTTGCTAGAGTTTCACCATCTGTACAGTGGGCTTAAAGAATCTTTGCAAAGCATCTTAACATGACTCTCTCAAAACATTAAGTAAAAATACCTGGTAGAAGTACTCATATTCCCCACTACAGTGCCAGATGACTCTCTTCTTGTCCAAGGATATTTCATGGATGTTTGTTCCTCCCTGAGCTTTCCAGAAAGAGGTACCTGAGAGAACTCCCCTATGTGTGGGACACAGCAACATGCAGCCTTTCCCCAGGGGCAGGACTTGGTCCACAGTTCACAAATGCACAGACTTTCTGAATCACTTTTTCTTTACGTACTTAAGAAAAATGTTCATATTGGGAACAGTGGGGTTGCTTTCTGTGACAGCTCAAAAGGATATGCCTTAGGTTTAGAAATATCTTCTAACATGAATCCATCTCAGCTCTGCTACAGCACAGATGTGTCCATCTTGCCTCAGTAATGTTTTTATGAAGGAACTTAAGGGGACCATATGTCTTGCAATTTAGTCAAAGGATTATGTAAATTTACCTACTATTTTTTTCTGGCTGATAGACAAGTTTCTTTACAGATTTATACTGCATTTTAGTAGCTTGATTTCCTCTTGAAATCTCAGAATAAATTTTTAAAGCATTGTTTAAATGTTAGTTAATGGAACCAGTAAGAGGGTACATAGATCCAGGGTGAAAAGGAAGAATTGACTATTTATCTCTACCTGAACACTTTTACCACAGTAGTGGAGTTATAGACCTCTCATTCTCCTGTAAATCTGTACTTGAAAATAATGATCTCCTAGCTAGGCCTTCGTAAAAAATCCATGATCAAATTTTTCATTTACTTTTCTTCTGGGACCTGTGTACCATTTAAAAGTCAGCAGGGCTTTGGACTTGTACAGTAGAATAAAAAGAGCTGAATTAATTCCCTTGGGTATCTCATTCCTGAATTTTCATCCTTTGGCTCATGATTCACATTTAAGCGGCTTCCAGTTTTTATCCCTATTATCTCGGTTGCTTATATCTATCTCTAGTCATCTATGTGCTTTCAGTACTCGTTCTCAGTATTAGCATCTGATCTTATTCTGCATCAGCTATGTGAGAAAGAACAGTGCAGTCCACAAATATATATGCTGTGTCTTCACATGTTCTCAAACTGCTTGTCTTGATCTTTCAGAACTTGGGTCAAAGCTATTTGTAGGACAGAAAGAAATGTGAATTTAAAGGCAATGGCATCTTCTGCTGTTGTTTCAAACTTGTGCCCTAAGCGTATAACCTCACTGAAGGAAGGGAAGCCTGGACATCAGGGGGTTTGTATCACCTCACAATATAAACACTGATTATTTCTGTACTAAGAGCTTCTCCTCGCCCCCAACAGACCAATCTGCAGAGACAAGATGAGGAGGAAGCACTGTTATGCAACAGTCTGTCAGTGGCTCAGAAAGACAACTCTTAAAAATTAGGACAACAGAAGGAAATTTATTTTTGCTTTTAGTAAGAAGTGCTTGTCATACTCAGAATGTCAATTCCACTATTTTAAAGCTTGTTAGTAATGCAAACAATGTTTCAAATTCCCTTCAATCACCCCATAAGAATGTGGTAATCAACCTTTGTTTGCCAGTAGACATGCCAGAAATGAGCTTTGTCTCTCTATCCTGGCTGCGTGACAGCATATGAAAGTCTAATCGGTAAATGCTGCTTTCCCTGATAATGTTTAATCAAGAAACTCCTTCAGAGAGAAAAATTAGGGAGTTTTGACAGTCCTCCTTCTCAGTCGGAGCTCCCAAAGGAACTGTAGGCTATTGTAAGTTCTAGCCAGTACCTCACAGCTGGTTTAGGCTGATGCTACAGCAGTAGTGGATGATGATCCTAATTAAGCTGCTAATTATGTTCTCTGTGGAGGTGATTAATTAGCAACAGGAAAGTCTTGGATACTGCCAGCAGCACCATATATAGAGATAAATGAGCAGGCAGCAATATCAAAAAATCTGAGAAAAGATTTTGAAATGCACCTTGCATACCATGAAGAATCATCTTCCTGGATGATGTGGCAGAGAACTCCGATGATTTTACTGAAGTCCAGCACACTTTAATGAGGGAGTATTTGGAAACTGAGCAATTCTCTTCACTTTAGTCCCTTTCTCCCCTGACATGGTAAACCCACAGAAAGTGATTAGTAAATCTGTGAACACTGCTGAGTTGGGGTTTTCTGCTCATTGTGCACCGTTGGCATTAATTGTATGTATAGAAAAAAAAGAATCTATTGGCACAAACCTGATTTGAACTTTCAAAAATGACAAAGTTCAAAGTCTTGTCTATCTTTAGCTTTACTGTAGCCAAATGATGCCCAGCTACAGATACACTAACACAGGTTTTACCACTTTCAGACACTACATTTCACAAAAATGCTGTTGATGGGGAGCTGAGGAGGGAGGTAGTAACAATGCAAAAAGCTTAAAAGCTAAATTTTGCTGTCTCCTCTGATTCTCAGGCTTCAGGCTGTTAGCCCCAAAGAGCTGCCTAGTGTGAAATCAACTCAAGGCAGTGTTAAATGGATTGCAGAGACTGAAGGAGGGAAAAAAAAAAAAAAGAAATTCACTAGCTGGGGGGTGTTTTTTTACTTGAAAAAAATTCCACATAATTTAACTTCAAATCCTCTTCCTCAACCTGATTTTTCTGGATGTAAATATAGTCTTAAAAACTAAATGGAAAAGCATAGATTATGGAAAATAACAGATATTGATATAATTTGCCTAAAGAATTATTTAAATAATCAGTTATGCTTGGCCTCAGCTTCAAAGTTTCTGAGTCACTTGGGTTCTCCTCAACCCCTGTGGGGTAACACAGAACTGGGACCTTGAAAAGACAAGCTTACAGTACCTCAGGGCTCCAAGCTGGATTAGGACGAGACTCTGAAATCCTTGCCTATGCAGCCTCACCCATACATTTAATTAGTCCTATTTTAATTTTCTCTTGTATTTAAAACATAGCACATTCAAGGTCTCTAGACATGCTTTTTAGATATTTTGTACTTTATACAAGTATTACCTATTATTACCTAACTATTCTTCGAGCCCTGCAGCAAGTGATTTGTCACCAGTACTGGAGAGAAATTCTCTTGCCAAAACATAGGTACTAGGTATTCTCCATCCCTCCCTGGAGAAAACCTGATCATCTCTATTGTTGCCTTAAACTACTTACAGTTACAGGTTAGATTCAGTGAGACAGAGCGATTAAACAGTCCACCATACACACACTGTCTCTCCACGATGCATTAAAGCTATGGTTTAAGGCAGTAATTTTACTTTGCCAATCCTGGTTTACTGTGCCAAAGTCCCACAATGCAAAGCACTGCCTTGGTTTCAGGCTTTCAGCCCAGTGCTGTCTAATGAAAACAGCTACAATGAATTTGCATACTGGCCAAATCTATGAGCTGCCTTTTTTTTTTTTTTTTTTTTTTTCATTCACACCTCAAAAGACATTGGATTTAGGAAAATAAGACGAAAAAAGAAAAAGACAAAAACCCACCAGAATTATTCTTGCAGAGAATGTCCCAAAAGCACGGGTTTAGATGGGATGTTTTAACAGCTATTTTCTATCTGTGCTTTTCACACTGTCAACATTGAACCAGTTCCTCTTAAGTGTAAATACTTATTGTATTAATGTACAGTTGCTAAGTCAGCTAACTGATCTGCCCTTTAAAGCTAAATGAAGTACAGAGATACTGAACTGCTGCCAATAACAAGCAGAGATAAAAGCTTGTTGTAATTATACCAGCAAGGTATGATATTTTTTATTGGTGTCCTAGCTTGTTTTGCCAATATGAAGTCTTTATCATTTGTTCTGACATACAGGTGGCAGTATTTAAAAAGGCCAGCAACAGGATGTCTCTCAAATTTGTGTCACACTTTGCCTCACTGATAAACTAACTGAAATTCTTCAGAATTAATCCTTTATTAAGGTGGTCAATGGTGATATTATTTTCTATTGCTTTATTATATGACATCATGTTATATTTTAATTTGCATTTTGTTGCTATGGTTTCTACAGGAGTAAGATTTTACCCCTCTTATTACGAAGCCTATGAAGTGGATTTTGATATGTAAGACAACTGTCAAACTATAAATCCTATTTTCTGCACTTAGGAGTCAAGGGGAAATTTTCCATCTTGATTCAAAAACTATCTCCACTGAAGAAGCCCTGGGCAAAACCCAGGCTGTGGGTTTGCCAGATATAAATCTGGATCCTCTTCACTACTCTTACAGAGTTTAGAAGGAGTAGTTAGCTTCTGGCTATGCAGTGTTTCGATGTTATAAAATAAAATCTAAATGCTTAATGTTCTTAGTGAGCACTGTTGATTGCTTGGGAGTTGAAACGGCTTCTTTCTGCACTGAGGCAGTCTGTGCAGGGAGTCTGTGCGGGGAGTGCTGTCTCATGGGAGGAGCTGAGGAGAGCAGAGACTGAAAGCCAAGCCAAATATCACATAAAAAGCAAGTAGTTAGCACACTGATAATCTATAGTAGTGGTGGTATAAAGTTATGTTTATTATTTTTATAATCACCAATAAAAGTGCTAACTGAAAGGTTTTCCCAGCGTGGCTTCCATAAAGTGCTATTCAGACAGTACAAGCAGATTTTGTAAACATTTGTGATTAGCATTTACTATTGCACACACACAAATGCACAGAAATGACTGAAAAGCCTGGAGAGAGGCAAGGTCCAGAAAGTGGTGAGCTACACCCAAGCTCTGGCAGAGCTCTTCCTTCCTCACTGCCCTGCTTGGTGCTTTAGTGTTGGACTTCTCTCTCATTATCTAATTTGTGGCCTGTTTGGAACTAGAGATATCTAACAATACTTCCATGAACTAGACACAGACAGTTCCCAGTTCATTATGATACCAGTGAAATGCGAGTTTAGGCTTCCACCAGTAAGCCCCAGGGTTTTTATAATAGATATTACCAGAATTTAAGACATAAACACAGAACAATGTCCTATGAAGGGAAAAAGGGGCTCATATGAACACTGCACTCAAAATAAATCTTTGATGTCTGTACCTGATACAAGACTACTATCTTACTCCACTGAAATACCCAGGTTGGAGAAAGAATATTTACCATAAAGCTGACTTATGTTGGTTTATTATTTTTATGACTTACAGCCAAGCTCCAAATATTAATCAGCTGGAAGTCTCTAAGCCCTCTGACTTCATAGGAATTCTGCACATACAGAAAAAAAAGACTAATCAAATCTTTAATGGATCAGACAGACTAATCAAATGGCAATAACCAAGGAACTGAGGACCAAAGTCCTGCTCTGTAAAAGCTTCTTTCAGTGACCTTAAGCAAATCCCTTAATCAGTGTGGCTTGGTATCTTTGTGTAGTCACAGGTATAGATGAGAAAAATTAATCACTAAAAGATCATCAATTCTGGTGGTAATAAAGACCACAAAAGCACCTACGATAAACAAATAACTACAGACACTAGGTTTCTATTTACTTTTAGAGGTGAGAGAGTTAAAATCATTATAGTTGTACACAACAGTTCAACATAACTCAAAATGCTCATAATTAGAATTCTTAAATAAGTTCACTGTGCAATCAAAATTAGTCTCATGTATTTTAAGCCCAGGATTAAATCTTTTTAATAGATAAGGACATTTTCATCAAATATTTCCACTTTATAGAATTCTCTCCTAGCACCCACGTTACTTTGTGGAGAAACTTCTGTAACCAAAATAATTTCAATACAAAATAGAAGTGCAGAAAAATGTAGAAACATTGCTGACAAGAAGAGCTCTGCAATTCTGAAGAATCTTGAAAAAAATAACTGCTCACTAGGACATGGTATAATGAATATTCTTTATAATTTATTATCTCATTACCTCTTACAGTGAGGAAATAAGTAATTTAATTTAGGGAATTTGGGCAATTTGGGGAATCTCCTAGCAATAGAAAAACTTTGGAAGAACATATTTTTTAGAGGAGAAACAGTTCTTTAATCAGTGTTCATACACTTGCATCCAAAGACAGACAACCATAGTGAATATGAAGGGGGAAAACCTACCACTGCATGTCTCTTCATCTGTGTCTGTATCTTCCAAATCTAAGTACTTGTCCACCTGCTGTAAAAAAAAAAACAAACTGGAAAATAGATTAAAATGTATTAATTCCATTCCTTACAGTACAAGCAAAAAAAGCATTAAATTGTCTGCTTCATCTTCTCCATTCTCTCCTGCATTTTTCCAAGAAAGCATATGAATTTTCTTTGAAATGTCTAACCCAAAGGAAATACTTTTATGTATAGGCAAAGAATTGCTGCCAAAATTGCTGCATTTCAACCGTGATGGGAAAGAAGCTCAAGCTGTACAGAAAAACTTTTTCAGGAACTTAGTGGGAAGATGGAGAAGTGAAATATTATCACAGAAAAAAGATACATGATAAGTTACTCTGCAGTTTTGCAAGCACACTGCATATGGCACAGAGACAATACATGCTGCAGGCAAAGTACAGCTTGATCCTTCTGCTTTGATACTAATGGTGAACTGAATGGGAAAGAAAAAAGTTAAGTATTATTAAATTTTTAGTATTTAATCTGGGACATTGCACTACTGTTTTTTCATGCTGATATCCCTTGAAAACAGTCTGAACTATCTAAAACATAGCACAAGAAAAGATGTTTCTTATTTCAGTTAGCACTCTGAATAGATGCATAGGGTGAGAGTGAAAGGCCTTTCCCAGCCTGTGTGTAACTAGTGTTACCGTGAAGGATTTACTAGATGCACTGGGTAGTCTTCTGTGTTTCCATGAATTAACTAGAGATGCTCTTAGAGAATTTGTCCAACCTGATTTGACACCATTTTCATCAACACTTACATAATCTTTACTCTTTAAAATTACACACTCATTAACATTTGAAAAAATTTTGGGATGGTGATGCTCTCATCCTCCTTTCCACAGATGGAAAAGAAATGTATTGCAAGTACTTTGTAAATGAATAAAGCAAAACCCAGTCATGTTCTGCCCATAATCAAAGAAAAACATACCTTCACTCTTTCAGACAGACTGACATCATTTCCATCAGAGTGACCAGCCTTCCAGCTCCCATTCGCCCCTGTCTGCAGGTAGATAGGCAGAAATATGCAAGAAACAGAACCAAAATCACAGTCAAACCTCCTACTGATTTACACATACAGATCCTTTACAGTATATTTACAATTTTTAAGAAAGTGAATGCAATGCTCTTGAAAATAAAATGTATACAGGTAATCCTTTGAAATCCTACATAGGACCAGATTGAATCAAATGGAACAACAGTGCAAGTAATCATAACATGCCTAAAAAGCAGCATTTAGAACAAGCATTGTTTTCAATAGCAGTTTTTTCCCTCTTCCCTTTCCTCAGGGCAGGCTTAAAAATTACAGTGGCCAACTTACTGCATCACAGCCTCCTCCTGCTACACTAGAATTTTTCTGATGCATTGTACTATTACTGTATTTGTTTCTTAAACTGCTAATGTGACGAAAATGTGCAGCCATGCCTGAAACTTTTTTTCTGTAGCAACAAAGACAAGTATTGAGATGTTTCATTAAATAAAGGATAACGGAAGTTGCACATTGCTTTATGGGGAAGACAGCCAATTCAAAGTAAGAGACCCAAAAGCAGTCTATCCCAGTGAGATAACTGTATTCTTCATGAGAAAAATGACAAAATGATTCTTGTCATTATTATTACACAATCAACTGATGGAATGTGATTGTTTTAAAAGCCTTGCTTGATTCCACCTCAAAGGCATGTGCTTGTAGGAAGGAAAATGACAGCTTGTGCTCTTTGACTGGGGCCTGGCAGGCCTATCATTTGAAGCACTTAAGTGTGTTGCCCTGTATTGCACAAAATGACATGCTACTTCTTTTCTAATGAAAAGTTTAATGACAGAAATTTTTGAGATCACAGCTTAGTTAATCAGGCAGGACAGCAGTTCTTGACAAGTGGATTCAGATTTCCATCTCCCTCTATCCAGAAAATGTCTGTTGTTTTCCTGTCCCTACACATCAAATCCCTAATCTCATACATTTCAGAAGACTAAAAATGCCTCTGGCCTGCCTACTGTTTAGGTATCTGAAGGAATCTACCTTCAGTAACACAGAACTCAGTACTTGCTAAAATCCCCAAGGAACAAAATTAATCTGTGTATGCTGGCATCCATACTCAAGATTTTTTTCTTTTTGCCAATCTTTACCATTAACTGCAGTGTTCAGTGAAAGCATTACAAAGGTCCTTGCAGGTCACCTTATTTATTAGATTATGGCAGCTCTTCGGTAGAGCAAATGCCACTGCCAAACATGATCCCTGCAGGTGCCTCTGTAAGCATTACACACTTAGGTAGTATTTTAAATATTTGCCTCGGATGGGATAAATACCACTAGTCTCTAACATTTGGACAGCGCATCTCCCATAATTTCATCTGTTTGAATGTGGTGCTTGTCCACATGGACAAATGTTAACTCCTTACCTCATTTTCATTTGGCATCTGTGGTGGATGAGACACCCAGATTTCTTTGCTTCTTCCAGGTGAGACATCTTGTTTATTTCTGTTTGGTAATTCAGAAGTAGAATACGTTTTTCTTAAGGAGTCCACTTTACTACCTGGAATTGTCTTCCCCGCTTCCTCTGCAAGGAGAATCACACATCAGATAACATAATGCACTACTCAAGAGAAGAAAAATGTGAATTTCATTGGATCAAATTTTACACATTCACTGCTCCTCTCATGCTCAGAGGTTCAATATGCATCATATACATATATTTTGCAATCTTTATCATAAAACCAAATATGCAGTTTGAACTTAAAGTGCACAGAGTATCACTTATTCCTCAATACTGAAGAATTCATTCTCTCAAAAGCTTATGCAGTATACAGAAAACTTGATAAAGTAAACCAAAAGCTGAAAAAAGCAAGACAGGAAGTAAGGTTACACCTTAGTTTTTGTTTAAAAACTTGTTTAAATGCTCTCTGAATTCTGTAGAAAATGGTACATAACATTTGTGCCCATGCCTTCATCTGGCACTGCAAACACCAGCACATATGAAGAGTCTCTCTGCAAACCACTATAAACCCCATCACAACTGCACACACTCTGTACAGCTATTTTAGATGTACATTTTTAGAACTAAACCCAGAAAACCCCCCTCATTCCTCAACACCAACACGCACTGCCAACACTTACATGTGTAGTTTCAAAAGTCCTGCAATTGTGCTTATGTGGGATCTGTGCTCACAAAATCACTTGATACCTGAAGCAGTTCAAGTGCATGTATTCCTTCACATACCTAACTGACGGTGTACCTTCTTATCAAGCACAAGAAAGGACTCTGATTTTGATCATTGTATAGCAATGATCTGGTCCAAACATTAAGTACTTCTTGTACTTCCTACCTCAGTATTGTGGTATCACCCTGTTTACAGTGACTATCAGCCCAAACGTGTGCCCCATGTGTGAACCTCACAGCCATCAGAGCAAATGCCCATGTTGTCTGGTAACAAAGTGAGCCTTGGCAGTCCTTGCCCAAGCTGACACTGATACTGGCTGTGAGACTGCCAGGCCCAGCACTGCAGAGCTCTTGGGTGCCCACGGGCACCACTGCCAAAGAGGCACTGACAGGACCTATAATCTAGCCCCTGTACCTTTAATTAGTAGAACACCTCATTTAACTTCTGTTTTCAGTGTTTAACAACCATAGCATGCTCTTGCCTTAGCTTATTACCGACTTGATTTCCTCCCTTTATCATCAATCTGACTGGGTGGGAAAATTTTGCGAATAAATATTTTACTGGGATCAGACTAACAAACAGCAGTACACCAGTGATATTTAATTGCCAGAAGTTTAGGTCCTGAGATTCAATATTAAATACAGATGTTCAAGCAGGGTTCGTTCCCTTAGGGGATTCCTTCAGTCTTGAAAACAGACTGGAAAAATGTTTTGCCAGTGCATCAACAGAAGATTGGAGTAACTTCTCTCATGTTTATTATAGACAGAACTGAGTATATCAATGGTAGATAGCCTGGGACATCTTTCAGACATTTTAACAACTCCTTGGACAATAAGAGCAAAGTTAAGACAATTATTAGTGCTTCTGACTGTTCTATGAGCCAGGTCCATGGGGGACAGAGCAGCCATCAGAATAAGGATACAGCTACAGGATCATCAAATGAGATCTCAACAGTACAGAGTGGATCTAGGAGCTGATTACAGATCAGGCCAAGAATGTGCATGGAAGTATGGATCTCTGAACCCAAGATAAATAGGTTTTTTCCTACAACATGGCAAAAAATATACTAAGCATGACCAAAATAAAAATGCAGGACTTTTTATTTTAAAAATCCCATTATCAAATATGGAGCGGCTACAGAACAATCAATTCAAATTAACTTCACACCACACGTTCTTAATGAAAAATAAATGCTCATATAGCAGAGTTTCTTGGGTTTAGTTTGAAAAATCTACTTTGCAACAATAAGAAACACTGCAGTGCATTTCTAAGCATAATTATATGTTACAGGCATTGGAGTAAATCTTGTGGAGAGTTTTAATGATGCCCTTGGGGTTGAGCCATCCACTCAAGAGTTATTAATCCCCAGGGACAGCTCTGTGCTGGAGTTACTCTGACACATAGAAAGGGCTGGCAGTCTGCACATAACCTGAAGTCCACACTCGTCAGAGTCAAGGTTCATAGAAAGAAAATTCTACCAGACCAGAACAATTTAACAAACAGTTTTAATGCTCAGACCTCAGAATAATTCCTAAATCCCAGGTCTCTTTGATATGACATCTGGCTTCTCCCTGTTTTTTATCAAGTACTTTCCCAAAACAATATTTGGAAACAGCAGTACATATGGGCAATCTCTTCTTCCTACACACTCTCTTTTTCAAGTCATGGAAAGGAAGCAGTATTACAAACAAAACCTCTTTTAAACTCTTGACAGGTAAAATGGTCACCCACTGTTTAAAGATATTTTTACTGTCACCCTACTTTATAGGAAGAACTAGATGACTAGCTCAAAAAGCTTCACTCTTTTGTTATTGTAGTGGTAAAACAGGATGGACTTCCTGTTTTGTACAAAGAACAGACAAATTTTATATTAAAGACTGACAAGCCACAAAAAAATATTAATGTATTATAGGGTAGGGGTGTATTAGCAAATTGTGCAGCCAAACATGTGCAGACCTATAGAGTAGCAATAAGGACGGAGGACCTGGCATCCTCTTTGTGTACATCAGGAGCCTTCATGTATGAGAAGTCAGAAGAACCTTCTGGAATCCATACACTTTTCTCAGCCAGATCAACGGAGACAAAGGACATCAACAACTGCAACATAATTCATACAGCTGATAGGCTCTGAATAAACATGATATTCCTGCACAAGTCTATGTCTATCTTGGATACCACTGTGGTCATTCCTCTGGGATATAAATCAGATCATCCTCCTCCAAAACATAGGTTCTGAATTCTCCAAATTAAACAATATCATTTTAGCATAAAAAGATCTATGACACATAGCTGGGCAGTTATAATTAGACAGTGCATATGAGCTGACAAACTTATTTTATTAGGTTATATATTTTCTGGACAGTTGAGCTATTGTTACAGTTCAAAAGCTAGATAGATTAAATAAGCTAATAAGAAATCAAGTGCATTCATTGTATTTATGTGCCACTTACTGACCCCAGACTACAGCTAGAAGCACTGTTCCTTTTCTTAAGAGATCAGTCATAAACTGCTGTCAGAAACTTTTTTCTGGTTAAGACCACTGCAGAGTTAATTGGGTTATATAATATTAAACATTACACTTGATGAAACATTCACAACTGCAATGCGATACTAGATTCATGACTTCAAGTGAAGAAAAATTCAGAAGGAAATGAAAAAAGCAACCCAAAGCAGCTGTGAAATGCATGCTGCGGACAGAATCTCAGCTATGTCACCATGTGCATAATGAGCCACATAAATTGGAGTGGGGGAGGTGAATCACACATGACATGGCTAGCCTCAAGCAGCCCCTCAGGGCCAGTAAGATCCACCTTCAGATGTCCAAAGTAACTACTGATACCTATAGTTTCTCAATGCATGCATCACATAACTGGCTGTTCTGAAGCAGTAACAGTCATGATCTTAAAAAATATTATTAAAAACAACACATGAATTGTTGTAAATTTAAACTACAATCTGCAGAGGAGTATCACAGCTGCATTCCTTTGACAGTGTTCTGAGTTTCAACCATTTCTCCTTACTTTTGAAAGAGAAGGGGGAAGAGGAAGGATCACATTCAAGACAGCAAGAGGATCACTCTGCCTTCTGCCTAAGTGATAACTGACTCATTATTCACAGTCACAGTTCTCAACCTGCCAAGATCCAGATGTACAACACTGGCCTTCACAACATGTGACAAAAGTCCAAAATAAGGGATACCAACACAACAAAAAGTAGCAGAAGAAGGTTGAAATGATGGAAAGATTCACATATTCACTCTGCAGAAAGTTTTTCAGTCTTACTTTTCAGAAATTCCACTGTCAGTACCTTAACACTGAAATAATAAGCCAGCTTAGGTCTCTAGAAAAGTAAATCTGAGTATCTCAAGAGTAGTATCCATCATAATTTTGTGTCACTGAAAAGTATGTTGCAGACTTCAAAAACATATTTCTATCAAAAAGTATATCCAGCTTGATAAATTTTTTTCTCTCCTGCTATCTATCCTCTATATTGCTTAAAATTCTCTTTGTCTTTCAATTTGGAAGGGAATCTTTTGAAAATGACCACTGATCACCCACATATTTCAAAGAATAATGGAGTCACTTATCACAAAGCCAGAGAAGAGAGCTACCAGGATTATCAAGAAAAACTTCCTGTCATCTGTTAGATGAAATAGTAGCCCCGGAAGAATGATAGAAGTCTCGTGGTCTGAAACATTTCTAAGACAGACCAGATGCAGCAAGCAATAACATATGGTAGAAAACCTAACTTGGGATAATACAGTGGACAAAATAACACAAACTACTAGGTATTTCCCACCTGTTTTTCAACTGAATTGATTCATGACAAAAACAAAAATTGGGTGAGAATGAAAAACAGGCCCCCTTAACTATATAAAAAAAAAAAAAAAAAAAAGTTCCAATTTAGTTCTTTGTCCTCAAAATGATGGACTGAGGGCCAGCAGAAGGCCTGTGAATCCCTTCAATCCCTTCCAAGTCAAGCCTTGATGGAAAACCTGCGATTCACATAATACAGTGACTTTGTGCAGGACTCCTGAACAAAAAGTCATTTTACTTATAGTAGTATGACAATTGTCCTGTACAGAGGTCATGAAATTTCAAATCTCATGTTCATTCACTATGTCCATTCTTCAAACACACCATCAGCAAACAGCCACATTTTAAAACAAGAACAAGCCCTGTCACCGAGAAGTTTCTATAAAAATATCACTTTGAGATGTTCACAAGATGGTAACATACTGTAGGAGAAGTATGGGTATTTATGTATTTGCAACTATGTGAACGGTCGTATGGTGCTGAGTTCATTTACCCTACATGCCAAGCTGTAAGAGGAAAAAACAAATTTCAAGGCCAAAAATCCAATTTGTTCAGAAGATAATTTTTAAAGCCTTCTATTTCTTTTTGGTAATTCAATCAAACCAGCTCCCAGATTTTCTGCAGTAACCCAATCAAAGCTTGCAGCCTCCTTCTGCTTGCATGTTGCCCAGCTGAGAATAGAACACAGTGTTTTAAAGTTACTTATCCTAGAAAACCTGTTCTGATTTACATTCTCAAGCTATCTTCCTGTTTCCATGTATTCAAATGCATAAATCTCCGTAAATCCATGCAGTTTGTCCAATTTTTCATGACAAAAATCCCAAGTATCCCACACAGTAAGTACCTGCAGGATTTCAGTATCAGTGTCCTATAAGTAAGTGTCCATAAGTAAGAGCAATCCAGGTGCAATTCAGGCACCTAAACCTCATTATGTAGTGCTGGTTTAGGAGTCAGGGCATCCTGCCTAGCCTCCTGCTGCCATCCAAAAAGGTAGTGGATGTTCCATAGATACTATATAATATCTGCCAACCCTCAGCATCTGAATTGCCTATCCCCTAGGTATCTGAATTCCTGAAGTCCCATTCCAATCTCGCTCAACCAAAACCCTCACTAATTTCGAGGGCACTGATCTCACAGTAGCACTGAGCAAACAGAACTCTTCTGTCAAAGTAACTTGAGCAGAGAAAATAACTTACCTGCCTCAGTGTGCAAACTGACATATGTGACACATCAAACATTGTAATCTTCTGATGCTACACTTCCTCCAATTAACAAGGGCATTTTTGCTGCTGAATCTCCTTTCCTTCACTGCAGTGTTTTCCCAATGTAACTCACTCACGCCCACAGAATTGTTTGCTCTTGACACCACAACAGAGATTCAGCTGGTGCAGCCTTTTCCCCTAATGTCTTTAATCTTACCCTGATTAAATTAAAATAATCAGCAAAAAAGTACTTTACCTTTTTATTTTTTAAAAAAAGTCAACTTTTACTATAATCGGTAACATGGACTTGATTCTTTCCTCACTAATTCCAATTTCCTAAGGAAATTTCCCTATACCATGTTCTCAACTAGGATAAATACATATTCCATGGACTGGGACAAGTAACTTCAGTGGGACTATTTGTGACTTAAAAGGGTAAACTCTCAGGTCCCCATTATTACCTTTTACTGCCATTTTGGGGTATTTTCCTTACTTAGTATGTTTAAAAACAGACAGGAAGGGACTTTTTTTGTATGTGCTCCTTCGGGGGAAAGAGGAATTACTTACTCGCAAGTATATTTCAGCCACTCTCACACATCTTCTCTAGCTTAACGTACAGCAATACTTCTTCCAGACTAACTCAGCTCTTAATTTCAGAAGTTCAACTGTTCTTTCACTGTATCAGTATCTCTCCCTTTTTCCTTAATGGAACCTGTATGTTCTGATTTTATGTAGTGTTTATCTGTATCAGTATCTATGTCCCTGTTGTGCTTTAGATAGTGTCAGTGTCAGAAAATGTGCAGTATTTCCTGTTTATACCATGTTCACCCCAGCTGATCATTTAAAAATATGTATTATTTTTTCCACGGTTCAACAGTACTGTTGCTGGGTACCTTCTCCATTTGAATACTATAAAGCAGTCAGTTAAATAACACGGCAAATGTGCACTTGACCATTTCAGCAGCCTTCACAAGCAAAATTCTGCTTCTTCCAACAGATGATGATGAAAAATAACCTTTAAAAAATTCAGAAAACCATGACAGAAATCTTAGAGCAGATTCTCAGCTGATCTATCTACCAGGGATCAAGTGGTATCTGTCACTAGCAAGCAATGCCAAAATATCAGATCAGATTTCCAGTTCTAACAACAAAGAGTGTTTATGTGGTTGTAAAGGCATAGGCTGTACAACTGATAGTATTTTGCAATTATAATATGAGAGTGTATCAGGATAAAAAAAGCTGGAAGACCTTTTCCAGAAGTTGATTAAGATGGGCCTGCTTCTAATGGCTTCAGAAAATCTACACTGTTCTTTGCAGAATTCAAATAGCGTTATTTTTCAGAAATTGTGTTTGAGGGATAGTTTAGAAAGAGCTTTAAATTAAACAGTAACTAACAAGAGAATACTAGTTCAGTGTACAGGAACTCCACACTTCTTTGAGTCTTGGCTACACTAAGCCATACATTGAACCTTAGCTTAAAGTAACATAATGTATTTATTACTTAAATAAGTACTGTGTTTGTTACACTTTTTTTTTCTTTTTTACAGTCAAAGCAACACAAATGTGCTTAAATCAATTCTCAGCGCAAGGTGACTACATTAAATACATATTTTTGGAGCACTTTAAAGAGCAGGTGACATACTAATAAATCAGGACAGAATTGATCTTGAAAACCTTCTGTGTACTTGCATTCTAGAAGGATTCAGCACAGACAGGTGAGTAGATAAGCACTCTAAGAAACAAGTGAACTGTCTATAATTAAAAGCATCTGACATCTCCACACAAAGTATTCCTTTCCTAACAAATATCCTAAAAAGATTACAGCAGGTGCAAACAAATTAATAAAATGTCAGATAGCCCAAGAGTTTCTAAAATGCTCAATTTTGGATAGTATAATTAAGATACTAAGGCATCTTCAAAAGACCTGATTATTCATTTTAAGGCAAATACCAACTTGCTCGAAACTAGGCATTTCTATGCTATTTTACCCTGGACATGGAAAAGCACACAATTCTATAAAGAATTCAGCACTAAATTGGAAGTGAGGTCACTTGATTTCTGTTTCTGATTGTCCTGTTGAGCCACTGTATGGCTCTGATCTCTGATATTTGCTTTGTGTCCCTTCCACATCTAGAAAAGAAGGCTTCCTCATTTCGCTACACTGACTCGAACCTTGGCCAACAGCTGCATTTAGCATACTTCGATGCCTTTCAAGGCAAGGTGATGACCTTGAGCAAGACTTCATTTTATAGTGCTACAGAATTCAACTGTAGCTGAATAGCCACTATAGGATGGAATCTGTATCAAAGTACCAACAGCAAAATTATTAAATATTTCCGTTTCCTACATTCTAGAAAATCTAAGTTATTCAACAGAATGAAAATACTTTTTTTTTTCCATCTGAAACAATCTTTAGAAATTGTTTAGTAATAAAACCATCACAGAAAAGAACAAAGAATTGCTATCAGAGAAACACTATTGTTCCATGGCTGTCAAAGTTTCCAGGAGTTCGGTGCCTTTGTCCTTATCTGGTGCTGCCAGTGAGTTACTGTGCAAATGAACACGAGTCATTTCCCTTCTTTACGCCTAATTTTTTTCTGTCTATACAATGCAGATGAACTACTTTGCATAGCAAATACCACTGAGATCTAAGGACAACAAATATCCGTAAAAGAGATCAGCTGTTATTATTTTAAAAATAATCTATTATGTTTGCATCCTTATACCTGTTTTTTTTTCTATATTTAAGGGCTTTGTATGGTACTTGATTTTATACTATATTGAATGAAGGTTACATAGAGATAGCCACTGAATTTATGATCAATAGAAAATTGCAAATTTTTTCTCCCAACCAATTCTTTCCAATGATCCAGCACAACACATCAATAAAAAGCTCTGAATTGACGCTGTTTCCCCATTTCATGCCCTGTTTAAGTTCCCTGGGGATGACAGATTAATTTAATTAGTTTTATTGAACTGTCTAGTTGCTTTTATTGGCAAATCTACTCATAGGAAGAAGGCTGCAAATTTCTCTTGAGGTTAGAATTGTCCTACTGGTCCATTTTTAAAATAAAAGTGAATTTACTGTCATTTCTTATACAGTTTTCTGCTATGCTTTCTGCTGCTAAGACTCACATTTGTAAAGTGACACTTTATAGGAAGTTTAAAGTTGTTTTCCCAAATGTGATTAACAAAAAAAGAAAGCAGACAGCTACCAATCAAATGGAACTGTGAACTAAATACATCGTTCAGCTTTCACTGGGGAATTAATATGATCACAATACACAGTATGGCTCTTGCATGCCACCTGGAAGCAGAGAAGTGGTCAGCTACTTTCCAACTTCCTCTGCTTGACAACTTGCTTGATACAGAAGCATCAAAAAAACAGCACTGAGGCTATGAAGTATACATCCAAGGTTCCATTTGCTCTGAGGTGGGTGTGATCAAAGTCCTCAGACTTCAATGCACTGCCAGACAGTGTGAGGTATATGAAACAGAGCAAAATTAACAGCAGGAATGGACTGAATTTAACCCCAGTGATCAAATGCCCAGGACCATGGAAAAAAATATGAATCTATACCTGGGTTTGGGTAAGAATTTTATTTATGGCAATATTTTTCTATGCAGCTGACTGATCCAGGAATATTTTTGGAAGTGGGAGAGGAGTAATTTAAAATTTAAATAAAAAATTTGAAGCTTGGACCTTTGGGGTTGGGGTTTTTTTCTGTATTTTTTGTAGAAGGTCAAAGGAGATATTTTATGTTCCAGTGAATTTCCCAATCTTCCTCTGAGTTGAGAAAAATTAGCAGATGCTGCCTTCTAATTTTGGATATCAGAGTTCTCTCTACCAGATTTCAAACATTCTTCCTAAGATTTGAAAGAGTCTCTCTCCCTGTGTGGCAATTTTTTAAAAAGTGAGGATTGTGTCTATTTCCAGGAGATTTTGTCCAAAGTTGCTCTAGGAAATGTTTAGTTCTGAAGAGACCACTCATTGACCACATCTGCAGAAATCTGTGTCATAGATTCCTTTGTAAATCCAATTCTTCTGAGGCTTCTTCAACTGCACAGTCAAGAAATCACTCTTAAGATTTTTCTCTGAACTTAAAAAACCTATAGTGGCATTGTACAACCTCAAAGCAAATGCCAGCTAGCTGTTATATTATCAGATTGTCTTTACACTCAAAGCTAAAAGAATAAACTAGCAAGACTAAATATGTAACTTGTCAAAAGTGAGTTCACTGATTCTAAGAGCAATACAAATTAATGTATTAAAATAAATTACTAATAAAATTATTCCTCTTACCAACGTCTTTGCTTTGGGTTTGCACAAGAGGTGGTCATTTGTTTCCAGATGCAGAAAAGTTCTGCAAAGCTTTACAGCCAGCATGAAAAATTTCATCTTTCTAGACCTGTGCACTAACTACTAAATTATATTCCCATGAGTTCACCAGCCCTTTCACTTATCTATTCACCTTGCTAATATTATTCTTTTGGCAAAAAAACGCCCTTGGGATGCTGTAAGTAGGAAAGCTAAGAGACTTATTAGAATCTTACCCCAGCCCTCCATCCATAAAGGGTTAAAAAAATGTCCAATTATGGAGGGAGTGCTCCCATATTTTTTAAATATTACGTGTTTAAGATATATAGGTCTTGTTCTGTTGGAGTACATAAATTTTTCACTGCTGAGCTCAGAGTTTTAAAATGACATTTAAGTATGTTTATCCATGTCCCATCAGATCTGGTAGAAGTGAGGTAAAAGCCTTACTATAGGATTTACTTGTCAATTATTCTATGAACTCTCATTCTGTCACAGCACCAAGCACACCTTAAAAAACAGACTCATTGGGGGGTTTAGGAATACTAAAATCAGGAAGATTTAATACCTATATCAAAGATATAATTTTACAGTCCTACTAAGTTATAACATAACTGTTATAAACTGTTATAAACTGTCTGTGCTACTTAAACCATACACATATCACTAAACGAACTGCACAGAATTTAGAACCTTATTTTGAGTCCAACTTTTGCTCTACTTGAGCTTAGAGAATATCTTTCCAAATAACACAAGGAAGAATAGGAGTAGCCAAAGGTAGTATCATACATTCGGATCTAAAAAGACATTCTAAAAATGCGGTTTTCTTGATTAGGATGTTAGCAATCCCTAAAAAGCCAATGAAAGTCTGGAGTACAAAGATTAATATTGTTTCCTGTGTTTACAAGAATGGAACTATTCTGTCAGCACAAGACCTGAATGTGCTCGCAGGGAGTTACTCCAGGTTGACATTTATAGCCTCAAAGGGTTCTTTTTAGACAGGCCAGACAGTCAGGGATGCTTGGGTCCCTGTACTCAAGGTATATTCAGTTTCACTGTGTGTAAACTTAACTCATGAAGAAAAATTAAACATTAGCTATGAAATCAGATTCTTATGAGATGCTTTCAAGAATAATGTAGAAACTCCTGGTGAAAGTATCCTTGTAATCCCAACTAGAGAGCTGGTACAAATTCTTGCACAAGTTAAAATCACCTTACATAAATACAGTACCCTGTGAAATCAGTGGGATCCAAGAAGTTATATGTGTGTCTTCTGTTTCCAATGTTATGACAGTCAAAAATCTATCAGATGGTGATGTTTTTTCAAGGGATTTTTTTAAAGCACTCCTATATATTTACACACACAACTGAATGGGCTTGGTTATTCGTGTACACAAATAGCTATCTCCATATCTAATTAAGCAGGACTGCAAATTCTTACATTAATGATCACTGTACAAAGATTTAGTGTGTGGATCAACACCATTATCAGGCCAAATTCAGAAAGGTAATCTGAAAATAGTCAGGTTTTGCTTGACAGTAACCACAAATTTATCCCTACAGTAAATACCTGAACTCATACATAAAAGTGAAAATTTCTGGAGCCTATTAGCAGATAATCTTATTAAGCTATCACAGCTGCTCTTTAAAAAAACAAAACCAAATGCCTCTTATTTTCAAATGCAAAATTAAGAAACTAAGAATGTGATATTTTAAAGTATCTTGCACTGTTCTGATGATAAAATGCCTTCTGCTTTAAGTGGCATTTCTGCAGGTCATTAGTTTATAATGTAAACCTGCACCTTTGGGTATTTTTAAAGGAAAATGAAGGTGAGAGGAAAACAAGCTGAGCCCTTTTGTTTATACCAGCATATGAAATTGCATTTCTAAGCATTTGATTCAGCTAAAGCTCTACCTTTTAAACAGTTTTAGTGGCAGATGCTGTAGTGACAATGAAAGTGACTGAAATACATGCTGAGGCTTTTTGCAAGTAGCATCGTGATATGCAGCATGCTTCTAAGATAGAAGCTATCCCCAGTGTATCAATCATACATAAAGAAGACCAGAACCTAATTTTCAATCCTCTTATCTCATTCCCCAGTGTCTCCTTTTCTCGTCTATTTTTTATTGGGAGGAGAGACAGAAGGTTGCCACAAGATTATTTCTATGGCAGCTTCAACTCCCCCACTGGTTTTCTGCTCAGTGCCTGTGACTGACACTTAGTTCTGCCTGAAGGACAAGGACAGGACAGACTTCTGAGTGCCAATCAATGGAGCATGCCACATGCTGTAATTGAAAAATACAGTGCTTCTGCAATAATACGAGGACATCATTTTTAGTGCAAAGCCATGGTAGAGAATCGTAAGTGAGCAATATGTAGCTTGCATTTATTTTTATGGCACCTGACTTAACATGGCCAAAAGAAATGAATCTGAGCTACATAATTTGGATCCAGACCTGAACTGCCCATAATTCAGCAATGAAGGTTATGAAGGTTAAGCCCCACCTTTTACTTCATCTGCAGACCATGTGACCTGTTCAGTCTGATCATCCTAATGTGATGTTCTGATGTGCCTTCATCCAAGTTATCTGGTAGCTTGGCACACGTGGCAGCATAGCACAGCTTTAGCGTTAGGAAACCTGTGAAAGTATCCAAACTGCACAGCCCTGATCTCATACCATCTCCTATTATTACATATTTCCTTAGGCTCTTCTTTTATGGAGACCTCTAGCAAAACAATGCAGGGTGTAGTTAGGAAAGCCTGTCCTTCCAAATAGTGCATGCTCCCTCACCTCCCTAAAGCGAGGAAAACATGATTAACCACTTGTAGAGACCTACCTTACAGTCTATGAAACAAGCTAAGGAAAGGCTGTCCTTAGAGATCCAGCTGCTGACAGGAGAAACCAAAGCATTACAAGGATTTGCCTAAGGTCACAAAACAAGCAAGTAGCAGAACAACACTAAATACTAGTGCTTCTCTTTTTAATTTCCCTTCTGGCTGCGATTTCTAATGGGAGATTTGGGAAGTTACATACCTTTCAAAAGATAAGTGAATGTATTTAGAAACTCTTCATATGACTGCTCATGGCTATTAATAAATTGATCAAGGATGCTGTTGTTTAATAGTTGTTCTCCCATGATTCACACCTTGACAGTCGAACCAGTCTATCTGCTTTAGTAGGCTGCTCCTGCAGTAGAAAGAAAAGAGCCATATGTATCTGTAAGCAGAAAGCACATCAACTGAAGAGTCCCTAATTCACATAGATGAGCACCAGAATGCCGAATTTTTCTTCTCTCCTTGTGAAATTCTGATCTTGTCAGTGGGATTTTACACAACATTTCCCCCAAAATTCAAGCGGACATAGTAATTTTAAGTGCAAAGGGAGAGACTGTGATCATCTATGCCTGAAATTTATGTCTTCGGGGACACAGAAGTGTCACTCTTTCTTGGTGGTGTTCATTCCCTTTCTTGAAGTTTTTCAGCCTTACACCCCTGCCTTCTTTGCAGAAACATTGGCACTACTCACTAGCGTGTTGAATTTAGCTACTGGGACACCTGTACGTTCAAAACTTGGACTGAATCCATTGTTCTGCAGGTGCACTGCTCATGGTACCATCAAAGCCAGCAAGCCCAGATTTTGGAGGGCATGTTAAATCATGAAGGGGGGGTTTAAATGACCTATAAACAAATCAGAGGAGGACTGGCAGTAAAGCTTAGATTCCTTTACTCTAAAATACCCTGGGAAGCCCGAAAACTGAGAAGCAATTTGGGGGAATAGTTGTATCCTTAACCAAGCTGAATGGCAGCTTTCTCAAGTGAATGCCATGTTCTACTGCCAACGGGTCATCAGCCTGAGATTAAGCATTCAGACCAGGTGTTATATAGCTCAACTCTTGCTCTGCAGCAGAGC